>NC_060075.1:106814303-107130205 GCF_922984935.1 Meles meles
CTTCTGAACACTTCATGTCACAGGGGCTCAAGAGGAAGGCTCCCACCTGGGCTAAGCCTATAGGTAAGAGCAGCCAACACTCGGAATAAGAGTCACCACGTATCCTGCAGTAAGTCTACCCTAGACCTCCACAAATGTAGCAACAGCTTTCTTGTTGCTTGAGGCTTTGCTTCAGAGAATTCTTTTTCTCCCCCTTTTTTTTCTTTCTTTCAACAATTTATACATTACTCAGTGCTCATCAAGATAAGTGTACTCTCTTCTTTACCTATTTCACCCATCCCCCCTCTCACCTCCCCTCTAGCAACCACCAGTTTGTTCTCTGTATTCGAGAGTCTGGTTCTTTTGTTTGGCTCTTTTTCTTTTCTTTTCTTTTTATTTTATTTTATTGTTGCTCTTTGTTTTGTTTCTTAAATTTCACATACGACTAAACTCATATGGTATTTGTCTTTCTCTGACTTAGTTCGCTTATCATCATACCCTCTAGCTTCTTCGATATTGCTGCAGATGGCAAGATCTCATTCTTTCTTATGGCTGGGTAATGTTTCTTTATATTTTTTAAAAATAATTTATTTATTTACTAATGAGGAAGAGAGAGAGAGAGAGAATGAGTGGTGGGGAGCAGCAGAGGGACAGAGGGAGAAGCAGACTTCTTGCTGAGCAGGGAGCCTGATGTGGGGCTCCATCCCAGGACCCTGGATCACAACCTGAGCCAAAGGCAGATCCTTAACCAACTGAGCCATCCAGGGGCAACTGGGTTGGTAATTTATATATATATATATACATATATATATATCACATCTTCTTTATCCATTTAACCATTTACTTTATCCATTTAACCAAAGATTAACCAAATTTAATCTTTATCCATTTAACTTAAATGGATAACTTCTTTATCCATTTAACTTTATCCATAACATCTTTATCCATTTAACTATCTGTGGACACTTGGGATGCTTCCATATCCTGGACACGGTAAACAATAGTGTAATAAACATAAAGGTGTATATATTTTTTGCAATTCATGGTTTCGTTTTCTTTGGACAAATTCCCAGTAGTGAGATTACTGGATCATATGATATTTTTATTTTTAATTTTTTGAGGAAACTCCATACTGTTTTCCACAGTGGCCAATCCAATTTTTATTCTTAACAAGAGTGCATGAGGGTTAATTTTTCTGTACATCCTCGCCAACACTTTTTATTTCTTGTATTTTTTTATTTTAGCCATTCTGACAGGCATAAGATGGTATCTTATTGTGGTCTTGATTTGCATTTCCCTGATGATTAGTGATGTTGAACATCTTTTCATGTATCTTTTGGCCACAGGTATGTCCTCTTTGGAAAAATGTCTATGCAGGTCCTCTGTCCATTTTTTAGTCAGATTATTTGGGAACTTTTGGTGTTGAGTTACAAAAGTTCTTTACATATTTTGGATATTAACCCCTTATTGAATTTAAGATTTACAGATATCTTTCCCATTCATAGGTTGCTTTTGAGTACTCCATCTTGGCTATTTAATCATTAAGCCCTATGTCATCTTTATACCCCTAGGCAACCCAGACTTTTTGTCTTGTGATCAGTATTACTTCTTTCCTGACAGCCCCAAGAGAACTTTGTTGTCTTATATGATGTCCCTTCTGGCACCAGAAGCTAACTCCCACCTCTGAACTTGTTGGATCAAGGTTGGAAAATAATGTGTGGACACCACACTACATCAGTTTCTCTGTTCCCCAGAGCTAGAACCATCCACCAAATTATATACACATTGGAAGCATAATCAACTGATCATGATTTACTGTGCCCAACCCAGGTCTATGTTTAACCCCGATAATAAGATGAGGCTATCTTAAAACAGTTCTCACAGCTGACTAAGCAAATGCAGTTCTATTATTTGAAATCTTGGATATGGTTCAGTTTGGGACTTAGTCTATGGGTATTGTAAATAATTTGTTGGAAGAAAAAAGGGGGGTTATTTCATAAATATTTCAGAGATGTCTAGATGCCTCATTTCATTCTTTCTGGTTTTACAGAAGTATATAAATAAGATTCAAATATATGGACAAAGGAAGGAATTTGTTCCAAACCTTATAGAATGGTAGAATGAGTATGCTTTTCATTTGGAAATTTCCTTAGGTGCATAAAAGAAGAAAAGAAAAATGGGTGGGTTACATAGAAACTTATTAAATATCATCTGTTATTAAAATTATGCCCTACAGGGGCACCTGGGTGGATCAGTCATTAAGTGTCTGCCTTTGGCTCAGGTCATGATCCCAGGGTCCTGGGATCAAGGCCCACATCAGGCTCCCTACTCGGTGCAAAACCTGCTTCTTCCTCTCCCATTGCCCCTGCCTGTGTTGTGTGTGTGTGTGTGTGTGTGTGTGTGTGTGTGTGTCTGCCAAATAAATAAATAAAATCTTTAAAAATGAATAAATTAATTAAATAAAATAAAATTATGCCCTGTGGATTGGAAATATTCATCATGTTTAGTTTTTCTTCATTGTTTTCAGTATTAGGCTCTATATTAGGGAAGAAATAGTGAAAGAGTGACCTTTTGTGGTTATTGTATGCATTTCTATATGAGAAATCACTGTTTTATTTCCAGAAATTCCCAAAATTTGAAAAAGGACTTTCAAAGCTACCTAGAATTTAAACAAGTACTTCATCAACATCATTTTGATTGAGGGTGGGAGTGTGTGAGATTGGGAAATGGGGAGGAAGTTATTTTATTTTAATTACTTGGGTGTGGGAGGATCTGGTTATCAGTTTCCTATGAAATGCACTCTGTGCTGAGGGGTCCTGTGCTCGTCTTAGTCATTAAATCAAGATTCTGTGATTCTCTCATAACTTACACATGAACTTAGTGACTTACAATAACACTTCATGATCCAATCTCAACTTGCTCTTTTCCAGCTGTAACAAGGATAACATCCCTGCCCCCAGGAGCCTAGCAGCACCTTTCCCACGCCAGTGAGATTGTAGACTGGCTCATTCAGAAGCAGCAGCTATTGGGCAGTACAGGATTCTGTAGTAATGGGAGAGAAAGCACAGGGCATGTCAGTTCTCACCCCATCTGGACAACAAAAGGGATCTTCTGAGTAATTCCTAGGTTGTGCTTTGTAGATACTGAATCCAGAGAAGGATGTATTTGGTCATGGCCAGCGTCACGGCTGGTAATCATCAAATTTCCAAAAGATGGAAGAAATATGGTGGATGCACATGTATATCTCTCTGAGTAGGGGACATGGAGCTAATTTAAACGTCTCTGGCCTGGTGAAACAACCTCTGGGACAGTCACATGCTTCCTCTCCAAGCTCTTTCAACCAAACTATGAATCTTTTCCAACATGGCAAACTACTGCTGTGTTAAGGCAAGATTTTAAACACCCTTAATAGAGTTGTTAACTTCTGAAGAGGCAAAATACAACAATCCATAACCATAAAGGAAATATTGCTATCATAGGATCACTAATACATGTTTAGAGGATGATGCAAAACAGGTTTGTTTATTGGTTTTCATTTCTCCCATTATTGTAGAATCTTTCTCTTGAGTCCTCTCTTTCCTGGCCTCTCTTCACAGTATTTATGTCCTGCTTCCCTCCACTCTCCCTCGTTCCCTGGTTCCCAACCAGTTGTCCCATTTAGCTTCACCACTTCTGGAAACTATGTCGAATCTATAGAGTCTTATTTATCCTTAGAAGTAGCTTTAGGTTCTCCATAATTAAAATACACATGGCAAAACTTTGATAATATTATCCACTTCTTATTGCATAGCCTTGATCTTCTGTGCAAAAACAACCTGATCTCTATTCTCTGATTAATCTAAAAAAGAAAGCTACTGACTGAGAGTTGGATGGAGAAGAAAAGAAAAGAGTTGTGGGGGAAAGACAGTGGGTCTTTGTCTTGTGGTATTTGAAATTAGGCCATTATTACTAAATTCTCACAATGTTTTGGATTTTCAACTAACTGTCTTCTTTCAGTCAATGGTGTCTACAAATTTGTTAAGTTCAGCTAATGTAAATAACTTTTGTTTTTATTTGCCATTACCCATTTTTAAATGAAGAATTCAATCTCTGGTAGTAGCTGTATAATTGATTATCAGTTTTTCCAAGAGGGGCTAAATTATCTTTCAGAAATAGAATTGACAAATTCTTGGAACTTCAGAAATAGAATTGACAAATTCTTGGAACTGAATCCAGCAAAAACACAAAAGTATTTATTTTGTTCATTTGTTTTAGTGTGAATATATAATACTTTAAAAGAAACACCATATGCAACCCAATTAATATGATTCATAGAGTTGTCATTAGAAATTAGCCAATAATCATGCTGAAGTGAAACAATTTTTATTTAGAAAATTACCAAATGTTGTTCTTTTTTCCTGTTATTATTTACTCTCTGCCTCTTTTCTCAGATTAATTGATGGTGGTAGAACTAAAACAAATGAATTAACTAAAAAAGAAAAAAAAAAGAAAAAAAAAGAAAAGAGGGGAGATGATGAAAGAGTGTAAATACACAGGCCATATAAGGTTACACAGTTGCAAACATCATTAAATTTGGTTCTAAGGCCTCTGGCAGCCAAAGCAAAACAAGGGAGATATGGACCATTATGCTGTTCTTATTATTAGATAAGAAGAAACACACTAGTTCCTCAGGAAAGCAAGTATATTTTTCTTGTATTAATTTCTTAAGGAAATCACACTGTTGGGACCTCATACAGGAAACACTGAGTGATGTCACACACAGTATTCAACTGGAGTTCTTCAGGCAAGTACCCCGCATAGAGCACCCCTTAAAAATCAAGGGCACAAAATTAAAATGCAAATTTAGGCAAATTTTAAGTCCAAATATGAAACTTTCTGTGAGTCCAGCTCAACTGGCAGCATGAATGGAGTACTTAACTTTTAGACATCTCTTTGGTGGAACTGGTAAAAGACACTTTAAGTGTTGCCTTTAAGCCATGGAAGGCCAGTGGTGTGATGAAATGGTTGAATGCAGATCAATTATTCTCGACCAGAGAGACTCAGCCACAACATAAGGATGTATCACAACCAAGCTACAGTTTAGCAGTGGTTACATTCTTCATGGATGGCTCTCCCTCCTTCCCTCAGACCTGTTTGTTTCTTTTTTTTTTTTAATTTTTAATTTTATTTTTTATTTTTACCTGGAGGTAAATACAGGCACAAATTCTTACAAAAAGTTATTTAGCATATAAAGAATTGAAAATACATCTTCTGCAAACAAAGAAGACTATACACTTGGGGCCTACCCAGCTGGAATCATTCCCATGGAGTTGCACAGACTGAGACTGGAGCAGCTCTAGGGGACAAAGCATCCTCACTCAGTGCTGCAAACAACTGACTGTTTCCATAACGTGATTTTCGTGATGTGGTGTGACTAGGTCCCATCCAGAGGAATCCAAGCGCCTATGACATTTGAGGCCTATGACTGTGCTTTCCTGAACTCTTCTCCAGAATCTGGGTCTCAGAACCAGCCCTCTTACTGATCAGCACAGTCAACAAAGATGTCCCTACAAAGACTGAATGTACTTCTGTTTTCAGGATATAATGTAATATTTAAAATTAAGTTTAAATTTTAGCAAGTTCCTTTCTGTTTCCTCTCATATACTCTCCTTTTTACCTCAATGGCATTCTCTTTCTACACAGAAAGACCCTCCAGACCAGGAACTAGATGGACAAGGTTAATGATTATTTAAACACAGAGAGACAAATCTTTTTCAATTTATAAATGATTCATTGGAAGGAAATACAGATGTCCTTCTTGAGAGGAGGTTAATAAGACATTTTGTCATCAGGACACCTGGGTGGCTCAGTTGGTTAAGTATCTGCCTTCAGCTTAGGTTATGATCCCAGGATCTTGGGATCAAGTCCCATGTCGGGCTCCTTGCTCGACAGGGAGCCTGCTTGTCCCTCTGCCTACTGTTCCACCTGCTTGTGCTGTCTCTCTCTCTCATAAATAAGTAAACAAACAAACAAACAAATAAAATCTTAAAAAAACATTTCAGTATCTTCAAAACTATAAAGAATACTATAAAGAATATGAAAACTTTTCCAAAATCTCCTAATACCATTTCTTCAATTCACTATTCAGTGGGATGAGAGACATCACTTGAAGAGTTAAAGTGAAGGGAAAACAGTTGTTCTCGACAAGTCCAAGATAGCCTTCCTGATGATGGCCCGCCCTAATCAGGCTAGATGAGTAAGTCAGCTTCATGCAAATGAATAATCTAAATTTGCATTTGACATCTTTTCAAATGATCAAAATATTGAATAATACAAGATGTTGCTATGTTTGACCTATTTTTAACAAATCTTGATGATTTAGAACTGTTTCTAGATCATCTAGGTGTGTGAGCCCTGCCAGAATGAAAAGAGTAAGCACACACTGACACTTGCATGTAACACGTGAATAAGATATTGATCTGTGTAATTATAACTGAAGTACTGATTTTGTAGGTAATATTTCTCCATGTTTATCCCATAGAGGGCCATTGAACATTATTAAATTTTGAATGCAAATAAGTTTGGAAAGAAGTATTTCATTTCATTTAACACAGCTCTTAAGGAGAACAATGTGAAAACATTCTTCCTAGTACAAATTGGCTCCAGGTAAGGCATGAAAACATATCCTGCTGTTCAGGTTTCTGGAGAAAATTGTTTTCATTCCTAAAAGCAGAAACAAAGTTGATGTTAAAAATCTATTTAATAGGAGTCTAATATCCAAGCAGACAATGCATTATTTGCATTGGGAAGAGTGAAAATCAGCAAACATCTCTACCTCTTTGGAAAGCAGATTTGGGATAGGATATGTTCTTGTTCAGTGAGCTGAGGAGCTTGGTGACAGTCTCCAATTGGGCAGCCAACAATACTTTTACATCTGCCAAAAATACTCTCTTACTTCTGGGTACAAAAACCAAAATATTTGAAAATAAAATACATGCATGTGGGAATAATTCACATAATATTTAGGTAAATTTTGAAACGGTATAACTCAGAAAACTTATTAAAGCACAGGCTGGAGCTGTACTACTTCCTTATTAACTGAAATTCCCAGGAAAGGTACAGTTGATGCTTAAAATATAGTCTTTTTGGTTTGGTCAGCTTCTTTGCCCTTATTGTAAGGGCAAGTTACTAGAAAAACAGTCATCTCCAGATGATACACCTGGAAACCAGCCTAAAAGAAAGATACATAGATTTGAAAATAAACAGGCTGAGGCTGATTAGGATAGAAAAGTTTCCAGAAACTGATCCACAACACTCCTATCTAATAAGCATATTGAATTCTGCTGTATTCCTTATCAAAAGTCAACCTAGAGCCATTGTGTGATCAGTCCAGGAAAGGCCAAATAACCCACCTATTTCCCATTGAATTGCATACTATTTTCATGACATTGGTGAGGACTTTTCAACTTAGAATTCTTTGCTAGTACTGCCAGTGTGCTGCCTGTCTAGCCAAAACTCACTATTTTATTGAATTCATTGTTGTTATTATTGTTGTGTATGACTTATCTTTGGGGATCCCTTTAGCAGGAGTTGGGAATCTTGGGGAGCAGTCTGTTGAATGATTGATATCACTCAATCTGAAACATATAGAGACACAAATTGTCCAATTGAGGAAGGGTGGCAACAACCACCCTACCTCTGTTCTATCTTAGGTTTTTATTGCATTTGGAATAATTACAGAAAAACTGTAATTTTCAGAGTTCTTCCCTCCCTCTTCAGCAGTAAGAGGTGGAAGATAATGTCCAACCTAGCAGAAGCCACGGCCAGGGAGTGGAGTGACTGATAACAAAGAAGAAAAGAAACAGATGAGAGTTCTGGAATCATCACAGAGTTTTCAAATATGGAGTCTTTGGTTATACTCCCTCATCCTTTTTGGAGGGCTGAGTCCGTTTTGTGTGTGAACCCATCTGCCTCAGAGCCGTCACTCAGAGAGTGCCAATGTGTATACAGGAAGTTCAACTTTCAAAAGACAATTAACTTGGACTTGGTAAACTTTACTGCAGTTTGAAACCATTCAAGGTTATTCGAGTCTTTCTAAATGTATTGAATTCACAGTGACCTGCTATGAGTGGGGAAGGGGACTATTCACATCTAGTTACTGTCAACCATGATAGTGACTCATAATATCATCTGTGTTACACAGCACGTTCCCTCTTCTTAAGAGAGTTTCCTAATTTTTTAAGAATAAACATTTGACTTCAAAAATCCTTATGGTAATACTTTTCAGATATGTCTGTTCATATAAGTTGTCATATCACCAGTAACATGTGGAGTCGCTGTTGAACACTCACTGCAACACACACACACACACACACACACACACACACACACACACATGTTTGTGGACTGATGCATTAAAGTTCTGGGAAAAGAAGTAATGTGCTGGTATGCTAGGATATATTACAAGAAATAAAAAATGACATGTGATACCAAAGATTTTATTTTGAAAAAAAAAAAAGAATATCTAGAGGAATGAGAAAGGTTGGAAGAAGAACAAGTGAAAAAAGACATTTCAAAACTTTACCAAATTGATGTGTCATATATGTGTAATATTTCTCTTTAAAAGTATATTTTTAGTGCCACTAAGGTGCATGTGTCTAAATTTCCAACATCTTTTAGATTCATGGGACATTTGAAAGTTTTTACAGTATCTGGAATACTTATATATTGTGCAAAACCTACTCTGGTTTCAAATGTTCTTGTCTGGACTTGGAAGCAAAATGGAGGATCCTTCTAATGGCACAAATGGTACTCTCTTTACAAATACTGTTGTCATTTATGTTCAATGACTGCTGCAAGAATAAACCTGTGTGGGAATGAAAGACTCGACATGAACATAAGATCTATATTTGTCAAGTCTCAGCTTCCAAAATAATTGCAGAGACCACTATGAGAAACAACTTTGAAGTTGTTTCAACGATGTTGAGTTCAAACGATGTGCTATGCCCTTTTGTGGGTAGTTGTTTTTTTCCACTTCACAAGGGGCTCAGAATATAATGGTCATCATTGGCAGTTGGGCAATGTAGCATCAAAGGTTTCTGGGGAGCAGGGTTATTGCCAGATTTGACACTAAATTCGTTTGTGGGTTACATTCCAGTGCAAGTGACATGAATCATGAAATGATGGAGAAAGTCAACTATTAAATGTTGTTTTAGTGATCTGTCTTGCAGCCACTTTGGAATACAATCATGTGTGGCAAATTTTTTTAAAAAGAGATAGCTGTGCTGGTATTTTCCATTTGGCATTCAGCTACTTGTGCAGTAGCAAGAACCTCCAAGACCTCCATGACATCCATGAAGTTTCTTTGTAGAAACAAACCAGCCTAAGGGTATGTCTTGTGTTTTCCAAACACATAATGAGAGAACATTAGTCATTTATTTGCTGTCTTTAAAATGACAATGGGAGCTTTATTAGCTAAATGAGAGATGCAGTCTGCTGCATAGTGAATAGAATAAAGGCTCAAATGTTCCTGCTGATACTCTTTATGATTTCACCAAGAAACTGCTGACTTAGTTTGAGGCTCTGAACGAGCAATAAGTGAAGGCTAAGGCAGAGTTGTAAACTGCCTACTTGGGCACTGACAACATCCCTCAAGACATACAGATAGGTCCTTGGCAAAAAGTGGTAAACAGGCATTTAAGAAAGTCTTTCTGGTAATTAGTGGACCATTAAGCTAATTGAACAGAAAATTCAATGTCCACACATGACAAAGAATACAGGCTTTATATAATTAGTTTGGAAAAGTCATTAACAACATCAGAAACAATAACTAAAAAACAGCAACAATAACAAATTCTGTGGAGGGGGTAGAATTTGATTTCCAGGGTTGCTGCATTATATTATTTAAAAAGTCTAATTTTCAACAAGAAATATGAGACATGCAAAGAAATAAAGTATGGCTCATCCACAGGAATAGAAGTAGTCAATGGATCTTGTGAGGAAGCCCCGGCATTGAACTTACTAGAAAAAGGTTTTATTTTTTTTTTAATTTTCTTTATTTTTTTAAATTTCTTTTCAGTGTTCCAGAATTCATTGTTTAGGCACCACACCCAGTGCTCCATGTAATGTGTGCCCACCACAATACCCACCACCAGGCTCACCCAACCTCCCAACTCCCTCCCCTTCAAAACCCTCAGTTAGTTCCTCAGAGTCCACGGTTTCTCATGGTTCATCTCCCCCTCCAATTTCCCCCAACTCCCTTCTCCTCTCCATCTCAACCATGTCCTCTGTGTTATTCCTTATGCTCCACAAATAAGCAAAACCATATGATAATTGACTCTCTCTGCTTGACTTATTTCACTCAGCATAATCTCTTCCAGTCCCGTCCATGTTGATACAAAAGTTGGGTATTCATCCTTTCTGATGGAGGCATAATACTCCATTGTGTATATGGACCAGATCTTTATCCATTCATCTGTTGAAGAGCATCTTGGTTCTTTCCATAGTTTGGCAACTGTGGCCATTGCTGCTATGAACACTGGGGTACTGATCATCCTTCTTTTCACTGCATCTGTATCTTTGGGGCAAATACCCAGTACTGCAATTGCAGGATCATAGGGAAGCTCTATTTTTAATTTCTTAAGGAATCTCCACACTCTTTTTTCCAAAGTGGCTGCACCCACATGCTTTCCCACCAATAGTATAAGAGGACTCCCCTTTCTCCACATCCTCTCCAACACATGTCATTTACTGTCTTGTTAATTTTGGCCATTCTAACTGGTGTAAGGTGATATCTCAATGTGGTTTTGATTTGAATCTCCTTGATGGTGAGAAAAAGGCTTTAAATAAGATAATTTAAACATGCCCTTAAGCTAAAGGAAACCATGTCTAAAAAAATAAAAGTACGAGAATATATATAATATATAATATATATATATATCATCAATTGTAGAATATCAATGAAGATAGAAATTATAAAAATAACCAAATAGAAATTCTGGAATTGAAAACTACGGTAATTGAGGGGCACCTGGGTGACTCAGTGGGTTAAAGCCTCTGCCTTCGGCTCAGGTCATGATCCTAGGGTCCTGGGATCAAGCCCCGCATCGGGCTCTCTGCTCAGTCTGCTTCCCCCTCTCTCTGTCTCTGCCTGCCTCTCTGCCTACTTTGATCTCTGTCTGTCAAGTAAATAAGTAAAATCTTTAAAAAAAGAAAAGCACAGTAATGGAAAGGAAAAAAAAAATACTAGAAGGGAGCAGCAGCAATTTGAGCCAGTAACAGGAAGAATTAGCAAGCTTGAAGATAGTCTAGCTGAGATATCAAAACTGAAGGACAGAAAGAAGAAAAAATGAAGAGTCTCAGAGACCTATGGGATACCATCAAGAATACAAACATATGGATGAGGGGAATCTCAGAAGGAGAGAAGTGAAAGAATGGGACAGAAAGAATATTTGAAGATATAATGCATGAAAAGTTTCCAAATTTGATGCAAAATATTAGTCTACATATCCAAGAAATTACAAGTAGGATAAATTCAGATATCCTAATCAAAACACACCATAATCAAACTGACAAAAGACAAAGACAAAAAGAGGATCTTGAAAGCAGCAAGAGAGAAGCAATTTAATTTATACTAGGAAAAATCATCAATAATATTAATACTAATTTCTCTTTAAAAAGCATGAAGACCAGAAGATATTCAGATAACATTCACAAAGTACAGAAAAAAATGAGAATTCTATATCTAGCAGATTGTTCTTAAAAATAAGATTAAAGAAGAAATGAAGACATTTCCAGATAAACTAAGCTGAGAGAATGTGTCACAAACAAAGCTGTCCTATAAGAGCTATTAAATAGAACTCTTTAGGTTGAGATAAAAGGGCACTACAGAATAAGTCAAATCCCCTTGAAGAAATAAAGAATGCTAATAAGGGCAAGCACATAGGGGAATATAAAAGATAACACAAATGTATTTTTTATTTTTAACACTTTTTTGTCCTTTCTGATTTAGATGAAAATTACATTTACAAATCATAAGTATTTATGGTCAAATGATATATACAGATTTAATTTTATGAAAATAATAAAATGAGGGAGGAAGAAGGAAAGTTTTGTATATTATTTGAATTCACAGGTATTTATCCAAATGAGACTGTTAAAAATTAAAATGTTAATTGTAATCCCCAGGGCAACTACAGAGACAATAACTAAAATAAGTAGTAAAAGAAATGACAAGGGAATTAAAGTGATACATAAGATAATGTTTAACAAAAAAGAAGGAATTAATGAAGGAATAAAGAAACAAAAAAGATATTAGATGTATAAAAACAATAAGCAAAACAGCAGATGCAACTTATTGGCAATTATATTAAGTGTAAATTGATTAATCCAGTCAAATAGGAAATATTTGGGGGGAAAAAGTCCAGCTAAATGTGTCAACAAAAACTTTAGATTTATGACACAAATTGAATGAAAGTAAGAGGGTAAAAAACGATATACTAACCAAACAATAATCATAGGAGAGCTATAATGGATATCTAATAACAGAAAAAAATAAACTCTAAGAACAAAATTGCTAGTAGAAACAAAGAATGAAATTTTATAATGATAAAAGTGTTAATTTATCAAGAAGGCATAACAATTATAAATATATGTTTACCTAATGTCAGAGACATGACATATGAAGCAAAAAGTGACAAAAATGACAGGAAAAATATATAATTTGACACTAATGATTGGAGATTTTAACAGCTCTTTCAATGATAGATAGAACAAACTACAAAGTATAATGATAAAATAGAAGATTTTGCAACCCTATAAACTGACTAGATCAACAGACACCCATAGACTCCACCTAATAATAGACTACACCTAATATGCACCTAATATGAATACATATTATTCTCGAGTTGTACATAAAGAATTCTCCAAGATAGATGATTTTAAGCCATAAAAGTAGTATAAAAATGTAAAATAATTGAAATTGTATAAAGATTAACATTCCATAAAATAATATGAAATTAGAAATCAATAACAATTTGGAAAATGTATAAATACATGGAAATAAAACTTCAGTGATCAATAGGTCAAAAAAGAAATCACAACCATAAGAGACTATGGACTCTGAAAAACAACCTGAGGGTTTTGAAGGGTCAGGGGTGGGAGGTTGGGGGAACAGGTGGTGGGTAATGGGGAGGGCACGTTTTGCATGGAGCACTGGGTGTTGTGCAAAAAGAATGAATACTGTTATGCTGAAAAAATAAATAAAATGGAAAAAAAAAAAGAAATCACAAAGGAAATTAGAAAATACTTCGAGATGGATGGGTGCACGCGGGTAGCTCAGTCAGTTAAGTGTCTGACTTTTGATTTCAGTTCAGGTCATGATCTCAGGGTCATGAAATAAAACCCCACTTGGACTGGGTGTGGAGCCTGCTTAAGATTATCACTCTGAATCTCCCTGTCCCCTCCTGCTCCTGCACACACACACTCTCTCTAAAAAATAACAAAAACAGAAACAAAAAAAGAAAATAATTTGAGATGAATGAAACCAAAATACAGCTTCCAGTTTTGGAATGAATAAATCACAAGAATAAAAGGCACAGCATACGGAATACAGTCAATGATATTGTAACAGTGTTGAATGGTGACAGATGGTAGCTACACTTGCGGTGAGCATAACATAACATAGAGAGAAGCTGAATCACTCCATTATATACCTGAAACTAATGTAGAACTGTGTGTCAATTATACTCAAATCTTTTAAATACATGTCAAATTATATGAGGTGCAGCTAAAGCAGTATAGAAGGGAAATTTATGGCTCAAATACATATATTGAAAAGGAAGAACCTCACATTAATAACATGAGGTTTTATCTTAAGAAACTAGGAAAAGAAGAGCAAACTAAGCTAAATCAAGGAGAAAAATTAATAAAGTTTAGAAACTAAATAAATGAAATAGAGAATAGAAGAACATTACAGAAAACCAACAAAATCAAAAGTTGGTTCTTTGAAAAAGATCAATTATGATAAACCTTTAGCTAGAGCTCAAACTATTTAAATCAGGAGTGAAGGAAGGCACATTAATACTGATCTTAGAGAAATAAAAAAAGGATTTTAAGGGAACACTATAAACAATTGTATGCCAACATTTAAGATAGCCTACATGAAATGAGCAAATTCCTAAAAAGATACAAACTATCCAAACTGAGTCAAGAAGAAAGAAAATCTGACTATACCTACAGAAAATTAGGAGATTGAAAAGATAATAAAAATTTACCACAAAGAAAAGCTCAGACACAAATTACTTTGGTGGTGAATTCTATCAATCAATCAATCAATCAATCAATATTAGCAATACTTCACAAACTCTTTGAAAAAAATAGAAAACAAGAAAACATTTAACAACTTAGTCTATGAAGCCAGCATTCCTGTTTCCAAATTCAGGCAGACATCACAAAAAGGAAAGCGACACACAAGTAGTATCCCTTATAAATATAGATACAAAAATCTCAAACATGTCTTGAAAGTAAATTGCTGTGGCTGATTGCGAAGAGGTTACTGCCTAGGTTCCCCTCTAGGATTCTGATAGATTCCTGACTCACATTGAGGTCTTTTATCCATTTCGAGTTTATCTTTGTGTATGGTGTAAGAAAATGGTTGAGTTTCACTCTTTTACACATAGCTGTCCAATTTTCCCAGCACCCTTTATTGAAGACACTGTCCTTTTTCCACTGTATATTTTTTCCTGCTTTGTCGAAGATTATTTGACCATAGATTTATGAGTCCATATCTGGGCTCTCTACTCCGTTCCACTGGTCTATGTGTCTGTTTTTGTGCCAGTACCATGCTGTCTTGGTCATCACAGCTTTGTAGGAAAGCTTGAAATCAGGCAACATGATACCCCCAGTTTTGTTTTTCTTGTTCTATATTTCCTTAGCAATTCGGGGTCTCTTCTGGTGCCATACAAATTTTAGGATTGTTTGTTTCAGCACTCTGAAAAATGCTGGTAGAATTTTGATCAGGATGTCGCTGAAAGTATAGATTGCTCTAGGCAGTATAGATATTTTAACAATGTTTATTCTTCCGATCCATGAGCATGGCATTCTTTTCATCTTTTTGTGTCTTCTTCAATTTCTTTTATGAGTGTTCTGTAGTTCCTCGAGTACAGATCCTCTTTGGTTAGGTTTATTCCCAGGTATCTTATGGTTCTTTGTGCTATAGTAAATGGAGTTGATTCTCTAATTTCCCTTTCTATATTTTCATTGTTAGTGTATAAGAAAGCAACTGATGTCTGTGCATTGATTTTGTATCCTGCCACATTACTGAATTGGTGTATGAGTTCTAGTAGTTTGGGGGTGGAGTCTTTGGGGTTTTCCATATAAATTATCAGGTCATCTGCAAAGAGAGAGTTTGACTTCTTCTTTGCCAGTTTTGTGGAGCGTAAGGAATAACATGGAGGACATTAGGAGAAGAAAAGGAAAAGTGAATTGGGGGAAGTTGGAAGGGGAGATGAACCATGAGAGACTGTGGACTCTGAGAAACAAGTAGGGTTTTGGAGGGGAATGTGTGGGGGGTTCAGTGAGCCTGGTGGTGGGTATTATGGAGGGCATGTATTGCATGGAGCACTGGGTGTGCATAAACTATGAATCTTGGAACACTGAAAAAATTAAATTAAATTTAAAAAAACTCAAACAAAATATCAGTAACCCCATTGCAGCAACATGTAGAATTAATTATACATCATGACCAAGTAGAATTTATTCTGAGAACATAAGGTTGGTTAAACATACAGAATTTAATCCATGTACTGTATCATATGAATAAAATAAAGAACAAGAAATATGATCACTTCAATAGTAAATGCATTTGAAAAAATCCAGTATCTTCTATGATAAAAAAAAAATAAAAACATTCAACTAAGAATAGCAGTGATATCCTACCCTGATAAATGGTATCTTGTGAAAAAAATCACAAGACTGGAAGCTTTCCTGATGGTTTTAGGATTAAGAAAGTGTGTCTGCTTTTACCCCTTCTATTCTACATTGTACTGGAGATTCTAGTCAAGGAAGTTAGGGATGCAAAATAAATAAAAGGCAGCTAGGTTGTGAAGGTTGAAGTAAAACTCTATTTGCATATGACATGATCTTTTGCATAGACATCCTGTGGAATCCACACATACAAAAAATGGACTAGTGCTAATAAGCAAGTGCAGCAAGTTTGCAGGACACAAGATCATATGCAAAATTAATTGTATTTCTGTACATTATTTTCCTGTCACAAAACATGTTTCTCAATAGAGAGTCTGCACAAGATCTTTTCATCCACAAAGCCTAAACAATTATACTTTCAGGCACTGTAGGTACACTCAGGTAGGCAAGAGTCCCAGAAGCTCTATTAAAATTAATCAGTCTTCACTACTTGACACTGAGCTCAAACCAATATTTGTTTTTGATAGAAAGACAAACAAACAAAACAAAACCAGAGTGAATTAACCTGTTTGGGCTGCCATAACAAAATATCATGGACTGTACACCTTAAACTAAGCAATTTCCCACACTTCTAAATGCTGCGAAATTCATGATCAAGGCGCCAGCTGATTCATTTCCTGGAGAGAGCTCTCTTCCTGGCTTATAGGTGGTCACCTTCTCACTGTGTCTTCACACAGTAGAGAAAACCATTATGCTTTCTTGTGTCTATACTTTTAAGAGCACTAATCTGATCATGAGGGCTCTACCCTCTGACCTCATCTAACTCTATCTCCCACATGCCCCCTCTCCAAATTGTCATCGGGCCCCAGTACATGAATCTGGAGGTGGGGTCCCAAACATTCAGTCCACAACACAGAAAAAACTACTTGAATCTAGAAAGTGTCTGATTACCTTTATCCAACGTTCTCATTTTTTTTTTCTTTATCACCCTTCAGGTTTCCATCAGCAATTTCAGGAAACCACCTGATCTAGTATCCATGAAGAGCCCATTTTTCCTTGAGGGAAGGAATTTTGTGCATGTTTGGCTAAGTAACCCCAAACAAACAGTCCAAGACAAAGACAATATTACTCAGTTCTGAAGAGCTCTTTCCTATGTTTCCCATTATAAACTAAGAAATAGAAGGCTCAAGATTCTATCATTGAAATATTGAGTAATATGCATGGCCCTGTTTGGAAAATATCAAATTGTATTTGATAGTATTTACTCAACATCAGTAGTATTCAATTAGCAGAATGAGCAGTGGAGTGAAAAATTTCAAGCAACATTTCGTCCAATGTTCATTTTATTAGGCTTGACTGTTAGGCTCCTTGAATTTTGTACATCAAGTAAAACACCAAGTTGCACTGTAAAGAGGCCATTTTAGAGGTGAAAGAAACAGTCCACTTTCCTTATCTTGACCTCTGGTTCGGCTACTTCCTCCTCTCTATTCTGAACTGGAGGTTCTCAAGTCTTTTGGAAAGCACAAGACCAGAAGAACTGTCCTTTGCTAAGGAGTGAATCTGGGAACTCTTGAGGGGCTTTGCAGAATAGAGACTGGTAACGCTTAGCATAAATGGTGCTAAGATCACACACAAAAAGTTGAAAGCATGCTATGGTTTGTCACGATCGTTATCTCTGAGAAGGTAATGTATGTGCAGATAAGTGAGGGAGATTAATACACTCTGATTGCATTCTACTGTGCGTACTAAAGACCCCGTCAGAGAAGACTCATTCCTTTCCCTGAAGGGATTCAAATTGAAGGTGTCATGTAGAAACCAGTCTTCACACGTGGGGAATACCACGCAAGCTCATGCTATGGGAAGTCATTCTCAATGTGAATGTTAGCATTTGGTTATTATCAGAAAGCTTTAAAAATCCAAAAAGAGTAAAAAGTCAAGATTCACTCAAGAAAAAGTAGAATTATTCTAAGAGAAAAATCGAGGGCTCTTTTTTATATCCCAGAGACAAACTAAGCTTTGGGAACTGTGGCCTGCTACACAGAGTTCTGGGCATAGACATTAAACTTAGCGAAACTTACACAAGGAGCCGTGTACATGAATCTTCATACCAGCATGACATCCATGTGACTGGACAATGGATAAATAAAGTATGACATTACAGTAGCACACTATATTTTGATAAAAATAATTGTATTATAGTTGTACACAAGAACTTGAAAGCATCTTAAAATGTGTGTGAAGAAAAAAGTTCACCTTTACTGGAGTATTGATGATACAAAATTAATAATTAACAGCTACCACCCTCTATGTTTCCTTCCTCTGTTCTCCCCATCTACATAGATTATTCATTTCTTGGGCATGTGGACTGTTTTATGCAAGGCCGTATATTCAAAGCCTGCTGAAGTGTGCTCTGTAATGTGTACCTAGATAAAGCAGAGAGCTGAGGTGCTTGGGCCCCTGGCTGATGGGTAATCCTCCAGTTTACTGGGCAACCATCTTATACAGTTTAAACACAGAAAACTGAAAGAACTAAGCTACCTTAGTTAAAGGCCAAATGAGAAATTCATTCCCAACAGGGAAAAATCTCCATTCATGGTTCACAGGGCTCAAAGACGGTGGCCTCAAGAATGACTAACCTGACACTGAAGGCATGAAGTATGGTAGAGTGACTAGGACTCACTTAGAGAAGGTAACTCAGAATGAGGTCTGCAACACCATGGATGCAGACAATGATGGGCTGGAGAAAACTGCAGATTTAGAGAATGGATAGGTGCTCCCAGAGAACTTTGACCAACCAATGCTTGTGTCTTGGAGGAGGACAGATTGAGGAACCTGTATATTTTTAATCAAATTAGAAATTATGGCAACTATTTTCCACACCTTTAAAATAAAAATGCCAGCTTCATTTGCACTAATGATTATCATATAATTATTATGTGATAACTCTCTGGCTAAGTGTAAATGTGTAAATGTGCTCTGAATGAATGAATGGTGCAAAAATGTAGTTAGTTATTATTAATGACCAAACTAATATCATAATTTGAGCTAGACTTCTTATGACCTTGATTTTCTGATCCTCAAAGGGCATTTTCCCCACCACATATCACATGTAATATCTTCAACATACAGAGCAGACGATTCTGTGATGTCCTCTGGTAGTCACTTTTTGCCAAGCAAGTATGGTTTTTAAAACCAGGTAAGGGTCTGGGTTATGAGTTCCTAGATGAAAACCCCACAGGATGCACACTTTGAATGGAACATTATTTATCTCTTCCCTCTCCTTCTTCTCGCTTAGAGGCTAAGGGATCTCTTGAAACTCCTATCATAGAGACTCCAACTGAATCTCGAATGTGTTTGCCATTACGTCTACCTCCTGACCCTAGCTCAGCTTTCTAACCTTCCCAGAAACACATATGCAAAGTCCTTGCACCAGAGGGCCCACTCTGGTTCTGTCTGATCAACAAAAGCTGGGCACTTTCAAGACAGCTCAGGGGCCAAATCTCCCACTGGTAATTATTCATGTTCTGCCTGCTTACGTGATGCAGCCAAAGAGCAGTAAATACCACTAGGCACAGAGGGGGAAAGTAGAGGCCCATAAAGAAACTTGTTGGGGGCAAGTCAATTACTTGTGACATTTACTGCAAGGTAAATTCCAATTACCATTATCATGAAGTTGCTAACTCCAATTTGAGGTAAGAGCCAAGGGCACCTATTTATTAACTCAAAGCTCACTAGGCATGTCCTTGAATACTGTTCATTTTTGGATGAAATGAAATATACTGGTGGTTTTTTTTTTTCCCAGAGAAAAGATAGCCATGGTGAACCTATATACTCAGTGAGGAGAGCCAGTGTTTTGTTGCTTCCTTTCAAGCATGCTTGTGATTTTAGTTTTGCCTGAGGCTGCTGTCTTGGGCTCCTTGGCAGGGACCAAGAACCCTACACCGTGACTCAGGGTCTGACCGCTGAGGCATGAACTCTAAGGTGAGTTGAAAGCCACCTGATGGAGAACAAAGGTGGGTTTTTTGTGGTGTTTTTTGTTTTTGTTTTCGCAGAAGTGCCCAAGTCTTAGCAAGCACAATCAAAGGGTAAAGGGCTTACCCACCACTCTTCCTAACAATGTCTTCTTTTGTGAATCAGGGCTGGGCTCTGGTGCTCCTCCCCCAGGGAAACCAGGTGGGATGTCTTCTCCCCTGGTCAGTTTTTGTTTTTGTTTTTAGATTTTGTTTATTTGACAGAGAGAGAGAGAGAGAGAAAGAGATCACAAGTAGGCAGAGAGAGAGGAGGAAGCAGGCTCCCTTCCAAGCAGAGAGCCCGATGCAGGACTCGATCCCAGGACCCTGACATCATGACCTGAGCCGAAGGCAGAGGCTTAACCCACTGAGCCACCCAGGCGCCCTCCCCTGGTCAGTTCTACAGAAACACTGGATTATGTGGCAATCATTTCACTAAGTCCAAAAGGGGTCCCTGGGAGTTCAATTCATAATCCAATTCAGAGAAACACTTAGACCTTTATCATCCATGAGCCTCTCAACCCTTAAAATCCTGACCAAAAATTCAAGTGTTTCCCTTCACAGGTATGGGTAACCCTGAGGAAACAGTTCCAGGGATAAGAAGATTTTTTTCTTCTTAACTTATCTGAGCTAATATAGGAATACCTTGAATCTTCTTTGAATCTGCATATTAACTGACTCTAATATGATTTATATTAATATTTTGAATATATGTAACTTTTCCAAGTAGGAATGAAAAAGATGGTAATATCCTGTTGTGATGTTCTGAATAAGTGTCTGGTCCTGCCACCTCCTTATTGTGGCATCGTCCTTTTCTGCAGTCGAGTCTTCCCTCGCATATTAATCGCCCACACAGACGCACACACACACAATCCTTCAAAGCACAATGGACAACCTCACTTTGCAGCTGGAACACCTGAGAGACAGGAGAATACAACCACCACTCCCAGAAGCTTGTCATTTTGGAAGCAGCAAAGGCCTCCGCAAGCTGTCTGGGAAATGTGGAAGCCTCTGAGGGTGCCAGCCCTGACTGGGCCCTTCTCCACTGGGTATGGCGGCCATTGTTGGTGAAGAAGTTGCTGTCCACACCAAATCTGGTCTCTCAAACCCCCGTCCTCTCCCTGAGACCTTGAACCTGAGTCCTGTCAAGTCTCAGAACAACTGTTCACCCCAGCTGAAGGCTCCACCTACCTTTGCCTCTCTCTAGCCCCACTGATACTCTGTTTCAGAAACCTTGTAAATCCCCTTCACCAGGATTTCTCTACCCAGACAAGTTTCAACAGCTTTGAACTTCGAAAACTCAGATTCAGGGACCTGAGTCTCCCCGCTTTTAGGGGGCCCCTGTAGTCCATGTGTAAATTTACCCACCACTCTTCCTAACATCTTCTTTTGTGAAAAATAAATAAATAAAAATTTCAGCTTGCCAACATTGTTAAAGGGAGTCTTACAACAGTACTATTTTCTATCTGTTAGTGCGTTTCCATCTATCTCTCTAGAGAACTGGCAAATGTGAAACTGTCAGTAATGCCCAACCTGCATGCGAAACATGGGCACAGAGGCTATCGGATCCAAGGTCACTCAACCCAGGGCCATTACCCTGGGGGTCAACACCAACCTATCTACTTCTAGCCTGGGTTTTTTCCTCAAGGGGGCTCGGGATAAGGGTGCAACAGGACTACAATTCAATAACCATCCAAATAAACATGCTTTGCATTTCTTTTTTTATTTTTTAACATCTATTTATTTATTTACTTATTTATTTATGAGAGAGAGTGAGAGAGCACAAGCGGGGGGAATGGCAGACAGAGGGAGAGAGAAAAACAGACTCCCCATTGAGCAGGGAGCCGGACCTGGGGCTTGATCCCAGGACTCTGGGGATCATGACCTGAACCAAAGGCAGCCACTTAACAGATTGAGCCACCCAGGGCCTCCCATCTCTTTTTCTAATTGTCTTACAAGGCTTTCAGATAACAAAGGTACTAAGTACTTAGGTCTTAAAGCCACTTAACTTTCATTTACCTTGGCCACATCTTCTCACATGACTTCTCCATTTGTCTCTGATAACATCTAAAAAGAAATTATCCTTTCTCTTTCATCTGGGAATCCAGGGACATCCTGAGACCAAACAAGATGTGCCAATTAGTAATCTGAGGTGGTAATTTGCTTGCAAGGCAAGAATGGTAGAGGAGAAAGAAGAAACCAAACCAACCAACCAACCAGCTAATTAAGAACAAGAAAAGGAAAGCACAGTTCATGTTTAAGGATCTGACAGAAGCACCTGCAAACAGGAAGTTGCTGCCAGGTGGGCTGAGTGAGAGTGTGACCTTCCAGCCAGCCATTCCTAGAGGAAAAGTCCTTGCCTCTCCTTCAGCCCTTTCTGTCTGGCAATATCAGCAGGTGTGGGGCAGGGGCCAATAAATGTGGAACTTTCCAAGGCTTTTCATGACATTCTGGTTAATTTCATTCATAGTTACCATTTGTCCTGCACATGGAGTATTTTTCTCACAGATGATGCCAAATCAAAGAAAGAAATATTTGTCATGGCATGCTAAATGCCAGATATGGGCACTTAGGAAATAAGAATGACTAACACACCATTACTTCTCCAGAGAAAATAACTGCTAAAAATATAAATATTTTCAATACTAGGTCATAGTGGATGAATTCTAGAATGTATAGGAGACTGAGCATACACAGGAACTTTAACCCAGCAGAAGAGGTGGAAGAAGGTAGTCAAGAAAGACTTCCTAGAGAAGGTGATCCTAGAATGAGTTATGAAGAACAAATAGGGAACTCTGTAGGAGAAACTATGAATGAAGAGCAGGAGTGAAAATAATTGGTCAGCAAGATGTGTTCTGGGAATTAGAGGTGATGCTAGAACAAAAGGTCCAAAGGAACCAATAATGGGAGATGAACTCAGAAAGCCAGGGGAAACCAGGTTGTGAAGGGCCTGAATTCATGCATAGGTGTAGGACATTGTGAGGTACACAACAGGGAGTCACTGAAAAGTTTTGTACAAGGGAGTGAGGAACCATCTAGCAATAATCTGAAAAATGAATTTGAGGAATGGATGGCATAGAAGGAAAAAACTGGGACAAGAAGACATGCCAATCAGTTATTAAAATATTTATGGCTAAGAGATCATAAAAATTGAATTAAAACCCTCTCAGGATGAGGTTATTTGTGAGGTAAAATTTATAGGACTTTCTGAGCGATTAAATGGAAAATGGGAGACATAGGATTCAAAAGTAACTTCCAGGTATCTGACTGAAGTGACTCAGTTGACAACTGCACCGATAAATAACATAGAGGATACAAGAGGAAGGTTACTTGGAGAAAAATAGGAGTGTTAGGTGGGTTGAGTTTGAAGTGGCTGTGAGGCATCCAGGTGGGGATATCTAGTAGGCGTTGGGTGGGCATATGAGTGTGGAGCTTGAAGAGAGGTCATGGTTACAGAAATAAACGTGTGAGTCATCTATACCTAAAAGGTGGGTAAACGTATGTGATTCAATGAGCTCATTCAGGAATGAGGAGAGAGGAAAGACAAAACTCTGGAAAATCCCAACAGTTAAAATGGGTGGCTCTTCATTCCTATGAAGTAAATCAGAATGTTTAGGATAACCTTTTTCCCATCACCGCTTTGGAGGGGATTTTTTTTCTTACTTGTTCAGAGTGCCCCAGGCACCAGATCTTTTGGCCAATGACAAACACTGGAATCAAACAATAGCAAAGAACTTAAGCATTACCTATCCTTGTGAATTTTATACTCTAAGGGATTCTGGCTGCTTCAGTGTTTTAATACCAAGGAAAGAACCACTAAGAATGAAATTTCAGACATAAACAAAGATTTTTAAATTATTTTTTGTTTTTTAAATTAATTTATTTTTTCAGCGTAACAGTATTCATTGTTTTTGCACCACACCCAGTGCTCCATGCAATACGTGCCCTCCCTATTACCCACCACCTGGTTCCCCCAACCTCCCACCCCCGCCCCTTCAAAACCCTCAGGTTGTTTTTCAGAGTACATAGTCTCTTATGGTTTGCCTCGCCTTCCAATTTCTTTTTATCTCTCCTTCTATTTTCAATGATAGCCTAGCTGGATATAGTATTCTTGGCTGCATGTTTTTCTCATTTAGTGCTCTGACTATATCATGCCAGCTCTTTCTGGGCTGCCAGGTCTCTGTGGATAAGTCTGCTGCCAATCTAATATTTTACCATTGTATGTTACAGACTTCTTTTCCCGGGCTGCTTTCAGGATTTTCTCTTTGTCACTAAGACTTGTCAATTTTACTATTAGGTTACAGGTTGTGGAACTATTCTTGTTGACTTTGAGGGGGGTTCTCTGCACCTCCTGGATTTTGATGCTTGTTCCCTTTGCCATATTAGGAAAATTCCAATAATTCTCTCCAATAGACCTTCTGCTCCCCTCTCTCTTTCTTCTTCTTCTGGAATCCCAATTATTCTAATGTTGTTTCGTCTCATGGTGTCACTTATCTCTCGAATTCTCCCCTCATGGTCCAGTAGCTGTTTGACCCTCTTTTGCTTGGCTTCTTTATTCTCTGTCATTTGGTCTTCTATATCACTAATTCTTTCTTCTGCCTCATTTATTCTAGCAGTGAGAGCCTCCATTTTATAAATATATATATATATATATATATATATATTTTTTTTTTTTATTTATTTGACAGAGAGAAATCACAACCAGGCAGAGAGACAGGCAGAGAGAGAGGAGGAAGCAGGCTCCCTGCAGAGCAGAGAGCCCGATGTGGGGCTCGATCCCAGGACCCTGGGATCATGACCTGAGCTGAAGGCAGAGGCTTAACCCACTGAGCCACCCAGGTGCCCCGAGAGCCTCCATTTTTTATTGCACCTCATTAGTAGCTTTTTTTATTTCAACTTGGTTAGATTTTAGTTCTTTAATTTCTCCAGAAAGGGCTTTTATATCTCAGAGAGGGTTTCTCTAATATCTTCCATGCCTTTTTCGAGCCCGGCTAGAATGTTCAGAATCATCATTCTGAACTCTTGATCTGACATATTACCAATGTCTGTGTTGATTAGGTCCCTAGCCTTCAGTACTGCCTCTTGTTATTTTGTTTGTGGTGATTTTTTCTGCCTTGTCATTTTGTCCAGATAAGAGGATATGAAGGATCAAATAAAATACTAAAAGGGTGGCAAAGACCCCAGAAAAATGTTCTGTAATCAAATCAGAAGAGACCCCAAATGGGGGGGGGGGGGAAGGGGATAAAATGAGGTTCAGAAAAAAAAAGAAAAAATTTTAAAAAATAAACAAATAAAGAAAAAATATAAAAAAGAAAGAAAAAATATATATTTTAGATAAACTAGTCAAAAAACGTTAAAAAAGAAAAGGGTAAAAGTTTTAAAAAATTCAGCAGAAGAAGAAAAAAGAAAGAAAAAAAATTAAAAAAAAATTGAATTAACCGCAAGACTAAAGAATCATGGGGAGAAAGACATGAGTTCCGTGCTTTGCTGTCTCCTCCTCTGGAATTCCGCTGCTATCTTAGGTATTGAACCTGTTTTCCTTGATAGATGAACTTCGTCCTGGCTGGATATTTTGTTGATCTTCTCGGGGAGGGGCCTGTTGTAGTGACTCTCAAGTGTCTTTGCCCGAGGTGGAATTGCACCTCCCTTACCGGAGGCCGGACTAAGTAATCCGCTCGGGTTCGCTTTTGGGAGCTTCTATTCCCTGAACGCTTTCCATAGAGTTCCGGAGGATGGGAATGAAAATGGCGGCCTCCCAGTCTCCGGCCCAGAGGAGCTGAGAGCCAGGGGTTCTACTCCTCAGTGCACCCCCAGAGGACAGCACCCAATCACTCCCGTATCTCCAGCCTCCAGCCGCGCTCTGAGCTCACCCAGCTCGTGACCAGTTCAAGGTAACCCCGAGCTGAGAGTTCAGTCCTCGGCTCTGTCTCTGCAGCCGGCTTCTTTGTTCTAATACCTGCGAGCTCTGCGACACTCCGACACCCCCGATCCTTCTGTGACCCTGCGGGACCTGGGGCCACGCTGACCCCGCGTGGGCTTCACTCCAGTTCAGCCTCTGGAGCAATGTCCCTCAGTGGAACAGACTTTTAAGAGTCCTGATTTTGTGCTCCTTGCTGGGAGCCGGCCCCTCCCCCCGCGGTCTATCTTCCCGTCGTTTAAATTCACTTCTCCGCCAGTCCTACCGTTCAGAAAGTGGTTGATTTTCTATTTCTAGAATTGCTGTTCTTCTTCTCTTCGCTCTCCCGTTGGATTTGTAGGTGTTTGCAATGTTTAGATAAGCTATCGAGCTGATCTCCTGCTCCTGATGTAGTCTCAGCCTGCTACTTCGCCATCTTGACCGCACCATAAACAAAGATTTTTGAAGCCAGGATGTACCTCATGGAGTTCATTCTCTCTTTTGTCCATTCCACTCCCATCTTTTTATTCCAATCATCTTCACCCAGGATTCTGATCTCAGTGGGTACTACGCATTTCACCCTGCAGATTAGCTATAAGGCCTGAATAACTGAAAATGAGTAAGTGAAAATGTCTCTAAAACAAGTAAATTATCCCCATGCTAATTTGGGCCTTGTTGTTTTGGTAGGTTAATAGAGTTTCCATATTTTCCCCTTTCTCACTAAAGATTTCAGGGGACAGGTTGTGTGGCAAAGACTTTTCCCCACCAATTTCATTCTCCTCTCTCCAGCTCCTGGCCGGACATTTCCCACTTCCCCTTACAACCATCACCTGACTAATTTCTCTCCAATGGAAAGAATTTCTGTTTCTCAGTAATAGGATAAGTGCTCTCTATGCCCCTGAAATCCCTCCTTTAGTGACTGTCATCTTTGTAGTACCCAGAGCAATATGAAAGGATGGTTGAGGTTAAAAAAAAATCATTTGCGGGGCACCTGGGTGGCTCAGTGGGTTAAAGCCTCTGCCTTCGGCTCGGGTCATGATCTCAGGGTCCTGGGATTGAGCCCCGCATCAAGCTTTCTGCTCCGCAGGGAGCCTGTTTCCTCCTCTCTCTCTGCCTGCCTCTCTGCCTAGTTGTGGTTTCTCTCTGTCAAATTAATAAAACCTTAAAAAAAAAATCATTTGCCACTCAGGCAGCAACCATGTGTGCCCCATGTGGGTAATCATTCTCTTTGTCATGTAGGAAACATAACAGGAGGCGCTTGGCAGTGCTATGAAAGTAAGTTTGCCCCAGATTCTAGTGATATGATTCCTACCTTCCTGATTTGGTTTGCATTACATTTTGATTGGTAGAGAATATATTTTTCCAACCCTGAAAATATCAGATCACCTAATGCTCAAATTTTTTTTAAATTTAATTTTATTTTTTCAGTGTTTCAAGATTCATTGTTTATGCACCACACCCAGGGCTCCATGCAGTACACGTCCTTCTTGCTTATTCTACAGTTTTCATGTAAAAGGGCAACTTTCAACAAAATTGTAGTTTTCTTCCTCTGGTTTCAAATATGCCAACTTCAACATATGCTTATTTAATTCTGCTGGGACCTTTATTATCTCTTTTAAGAGTCCACAAAAAGTGGTTCACATGTTCCAATATTGTGAATTTCTCCTACCAAATTCCCTAGTGTAGCAGCGTTTGCAGGCATGTGGTCTAAGGTCTAACTTATAGCAGTTTGGGACATGACTACACTGATGATTAAATTGACTCACTGAGTTCTAAGCTGTAAATAGGAGTTCTCAATGCCTTCCCCTCTATTCCTTCATCTTAGCATTTTCATAATTTAGGGTTAATGACTATACACATTCCTGGTCATGATTTCTGTGTAAGTCAAGATCCTATCTGTGCTTGATTTCCTAAATATGAGGTATCAAGCACAGATGCTAATTGACTCACAAAAGTTGAGAGCCCAGTAGAAGACCTGATTTAATGTGACTTTAAAAAACAAAATGAGAGTCCTTGTCCCAGTAGTTATAAGCCTTGTCCAATGATGACGCTAATCACTGTGGCAAAGGGGAGGCAACTTGCTCTTTGGGTCAGGTACTACACTCTTGGGATGAGAATGGAACCCCACACAGACATCCATGACTGAAAGAGGAAGAAAGGAGAATCCTTAGACAAAAATTAGATATGTAGGAAAAACAATATTGCCTGAGCAAACTCAAGCAAAACCAACACCAACAACAAAACACTGAAAAAAGAAATCTTTTAGTCTGTTTTTCAAATGCCATATTTTTTTACAAGTGTGGATTATTATTAGGCAAATATTTATTTCTTTCTCTTTCCTGCATGAGTGAAGTTTGTCTTCCTGACCCACTCACTGGTGCTGTTTAGCCATATGATTTTCTATGGCCGATGGAATGTTAGTGGCCAGGACCTGAAGAGGCCTTACCTGTGTTGGTGTGTTTTGACTTGGCTCTTGTGCCTTGAATCTGCCATAGGAAGAGCATGCTGCAGTTAGAGCTGCCCCATCAGCCTGCGTCCCAGAATGGACATACATACTGCTGATCTGAAGCCAGTCCCCAACCTTGAGCTAGGCCATTCTAGATGATGATTCTAGATCAGTCCGTTCTAGATGAACTGCAGGCACCCTGCATAACTATAAAAGAAGAAATGCTTGTGCCGTAAGCTCCCGAGCTTTGAGATTGTTGTGCAGCATTATTTTGGCAAGTTATTAAGACATATTTTTGCCATAGAAGTTCCAGAGTTTCCTTCTAAATGCAGAATTTCTTTCTAAATTCGGGAATACAGAACAAGGGAAATTATCTTTAGGTTGCATTTCCAGAGCAAGGACATTGTTTTTATTCAGAAGGTAGGTTTACCTTGGGTGAGCTAATATAGATCTGGGGGATGGTGGGATGTTGTCAGTTCTAAGAGGTACCCTTTTCCACTCTAACATTTCTGTCCCAGCATGCGTTATTAAATCAGTCGTTGGTGGATGGTAGATTCTCCATTTCCTTGTCCTGCTCCCCCCCAGTCACGTGTCCTTTAAAGGCTGACTAAGTGGGTCTCCCCAGTCCAGCCATTCAGAAGTCCAGAGGCACACGCAGGGTTTGGCCGGACTGGAGCCGATGATGGTTGTGCTCACTGACTGGTGTGTTAAGTGTCTAAACAGCATTAGTAAACATAGAGAGAATATGAATTAACTGAGTGAAGCAAAGCAGTATTCGGTTGGGAAAACGAAACAGAGAATTCCACACTGTGGTACGGGTGAAGTCAGCTTTTTTTGGATATGCCTAATTGCCTGAATGCATAGTTTTTCAGAACCCAGATTACTGTATCATGCAGTAACGAAGCAATTATTTTTTATTTGGAAATTGTTCAGAACAGTTATTATCAAATGACCATCTTGACAGTTAAAAAAAAAACAAAAACAAAAAAAAAAAACACTGCAAGCATGGTCCCATCCAGCATGGGAAACCACACAACATAAAACCACGATGAAATTTATTCTTCTCCTATCCCCCTACCCCCCCATGTTGCTTCTCCATGTCCTCATATCAGGGAGATCATATGATAGTTGTCTTTCTCCGATTGACTTATTTCACTAAGCATGATACGCTCTAGTTCCATCCACGTCGTCGCAAATGGCAAGATTTCATTTCTTTTGATGGCTGCATAGTATTCCATTGTGTATATATACCACATCTTCTTGATCCATTCATCTGTTGATGGACATCTAGGTTCTTTCCATAGTCTGGCTATTGTAGACATTGCTGCTATAAACATTCGGGTACACGTGCCCCTTCGGATCACTATGTTTGTATCTTTAGGGTAAATACCCAGTAGTGCAATTGCTGGGTCATAGGGTAGTTCTATTGGGAGGGAGACAAACCATAAATGACTCTTAATCTCACAAAACAAACTGGGGGTTGCTGGGGGGAGGTGGGATTGGGAGAGGGGGAGCGGGCTATGGACATTGGGGAGGGGAGGCGAACCATAAGAGACTATGGACTCTGAAAAACAACCTGAGGGTTTTGAGGGGTCAGGGGTGGGAGTTTGGGGGAACAGGTGGTGGGTGATGGGGAGGGCACGTTTTGCATGGAGCACTGGGTGTTGTGCAAAAAGAATGAATACTGTTACTCTGAAAAAAAAAATAAATAAATAAAAAGGGAAAAAAAAAAAAAAAAAAACCACGATGAAAAAAACAAAAAAACTTAGTTGTCGCCTTGTGAGTGCTGGCAATTGTCAACCAAAACAAAAGTTTAGCTTCAGTTTATCAGATATTAAGCTGCTCTGTTTGATTGCAGTTAGTCAACAATTTCAGCTGCTGAGGTTTTCCCACGGAATGATATTATAATTGGTTGGATAATTGGGGGTTGTGTTCCTGACCAAGGACTCAGCAAGAAATAAATCATAGATATAACCAACAATGTGTCACACAAGCAAGATACAACAACCATAAACCTCCCAAATCATTTGAATTAGTAAAATTATGATCCCAGTGCCATAAAATGGGCAAGAATTTACCAATAATACATAAAATACAAGCCTAATGCATCATAAATCTAGCCAATCTAAAACTAATAGAAAAATAGCTATTGTAAACATTGAGTTAAAACTTTTGTAGGATGATGTGTATGTCCCTAAGTCTTCAAGAAAAGAAAAGCAAGCTGTCACAGTAAATTTAACTGATGCATTCTTTATTTCTCAATAAATTCCAGTGCTGTAAATATGTCAAATAAAAGCCAATATTGTTTCTTGAAATGCAAGACCTTGGGGAAAGATGTTTAGGACAAAACACCACTAGCCCTTAAATTTAAATTGTCGACATTTCCATCTATCTCCGTATATAATTCGCTGGTACCTTTGTGGACATGCACACATACACCCATTCCCGCCCTCCTGGATGAGTCATAATATAATTCCTCCAGTGTCCATCCCTGAACATAAGGATGTGAGAAGCAACACCAAGAGGACTCCTTTTCATGGTCCCTTCAAGCTGGTGGTTCTTAACTAAACATAGTTTTTCTTGACATTTGGGACACCAAACACTAGATGGTGTCCCCACTACTGGCCTCTAGTTAGTAGAGACCAGGGATGCTGAGTCCTACCATGCACAGGAGAGCCCCCCACGAAGTTATCCAGCTGTAAATGTAATAGTGCTGAAGTTGAAAGACCCCACTTTACACAAAAATTTGTACTATAGAAGAAAAGATATGGATTCAGCCATTCAGCTTACCTGGATAATTCCTGATCATCTATTGTATTGCTCAACAAAAAGTGCTTCTTATCAGCAGCCCTACCGGAGTTAATCTGCAAGGAAAGCAAGAGACTTGATTGTTTTGTTCATCACTGTGATCTCAGTCTAGTGCCTGGCATATTTGTGTGCTTTGGTGAATATCTGTTAAATAAATGAATAAGTGGATGGAAAGAGGAAGAAAGAAAGAAGGAAAGGAGGCAGGAAGGAAGTGGATGGTGCTAGGGCTAAAGTTTGTTTGATTTCAGTAAACTTGCTTTCCTTTCATTTACTGTCTTCCAGAAAAACAATAGACACGGGTTCGGCTAATACTTACTATGTCCTAAATACTATTATTAATAGCTTCTTATATTGAATGTATCATATTAATGGTAATTAGAGGACTCAGAGTATTAGTAACAATCACTGTGCAATTGTTTTCATAGTACCTCACAAGCAGAAGATTGCAAAATAGTGTCATTGACTTTCAGTGTTGATGGCACTCAGTTTGGAAGATGATTTTCAAAAAAAGAATCACAACATCTAAATAACCTAGGACTTCGTTAAAGGTTTCGGTGGACTGTATTGTTTGTTTGGGCATTTGTATCATTTTGCTTTGTCTGTTGTTTATTTTCTTTGGTCTCCTGGCCTTTTCCCACCCCTAAGCAATATCCTGAGATGAAAGAGTCACCAGTGGCTACTTGAGGGAAGTGTTCAGGAAGAATGGAAAGTCATGCCTGCTGAGGGTGGTCCCAGGGAAGAGGCTGGGAGGGGGAGGGGCCACAAACATATATATGAATAAAGCCCAGACTTCTTTTTAGCAGTCTGTTATCAGAGTCTCCATAAATCTCCTGTCTTTCCTTAAATCACCATCCAGTGTGAGCACGGTCTGTTTCACAAACAAACAAACAAACGAAACCCTGATGTTTCCTAGGGCCTGTTATAATTTCTACATGTCAAAGTTAATCATCAAGTAATGCAAATTAGTAAATGTAGTTGACATCTATCATGCACTATGGACTCTACTGGGTATTTGGACATAGATAAAGAAAGTATGCTTTTTGCTCTTCAAGAAAGGAAACATGGGACTAACATCAATATTAAGCCCCACTCAACAGGTGGCAGAGTAGATGAGGAAATAGGAAGCCAACTGCAGCAGAGGCTGACTGAATTTGCCAAATTTGCCAAAACTGGCTTCAGTTGGATAGGGCAGTATAACCTTGGTTGGCATTAGGCACACAGACAGACAGCCATCCTCGCTTCTCATCGCTTCTAAATGTCATTATGTCTCCTCCAGGTTTGCACTCCAACCACACTATAAACACAGATTCACTGTCAAGTTTATATCTCATTCTAAAAATGGCCCACATTCTTCTAGGCATCTATAGACAGGCACCTCAATGTCTCATAAACCCTACACATGATAGGTTAACCATTTTCCGCAGATAGCAAACACCAACTTAAGTTTATAATTCTGGCTATTCTCCGTTAAATGTTAGTGTTCTCAGACTGGGCATTTGGGCATATTTATTTTATTTTGACCTAACATCCATCATCCTTGGTCTTAATCACCTTCCTACAGCTTGATACATATCTCTTAAGTCTATGATCGCTTCATGTCTTGAAGCTTTGTCTACTCAGTGGGCTCTTCACAGAATTTTCTCTTGAGGGCAGTAGGACTTGGAGAAGCACTTTTGCCTGTGGAGCATGAAAAACAAACAACAAAGCAAACAAAACCGAACTGAAAAAATCCCACCTCCATTCAATTTAATAATGCAGGAGCCACTGGATTGGATTGCAGTTTTCCGACTCTGGATGCGCTCCCTCTTGTCACCAGCTTCTAAGAAGGAAAATGAAAAGTGAGTTCACCTGTTGGGCCCTGACTCAAGGACTCAGCCGGTAATGTGAGCACATCCCTGGAAGATGTACCTGGGTGGACCGCTGTCTAACCAAGTTGCTGTTTTTGAACTCAGACATGCTGGCTCTAAAAGCCACCACTCTGTAGGTATTTCATAAAAATGAATTTAGTCTTCAGAAAAACCTTCCTGATAAAGCCACTAGATGAGTCCAAACTCCCTCATAACCTTGGAGCCAGCCTGTCTGGAAAGTACCAGAACAACCAACGAAGTGGCCTCATTGCAATCTCTCATGAGATATCGAGAAGCAGATCTGGAAGCAAGTGAGAATGAGAAAACAGAATCCCAGATGAAGTTCTACCGAAAGGAAAAGCCAAGCAAAGGCAACCATTAGCAAAGACCTTTTTAAGGATAGCTTTCCCTCTTATGCTTTCCTCCCTGTGACATCACAAGGAAGACAGCAGCCCACACCTCGGTGACCAGCTCTGACTGTCATAAAATCAACCAACACTCAGCCAGAAAGCCCTGGCTGGTGGCCCACACGCAGGAGCTGAGGGACCCCGGATGACGTGCCCCCTGCGCCGCAGAGCAGTAAGCCAACGAGGCACATGCTGTACGAGCCGCACTTAGAAAACCAGCCAGTGCTGTGGGGTTGTTCCCAAGTGATCTACTGCTTTCAAGACCTCGGCCCGCCTTGGAGGAGCTCTGGCCCAGGTGACCTGAGCAGGAAATGTTGACTTTGGAAGTGGCCGGGGCTGTATTTCTGCCACAACAGATGATTGGGTCGGCACTCTCTTGTACTTAATAAAATTTTATTGCAGTGCTTGCCGTATATGTTCATTTTAGCAAAAGAAATGGGACTAAAGGAGAGAAAACCAAGAATGACCACCCAGAGAGAGTTCTGTGGGCATTTTAAGGCATTCCAAAGATTTTCTTCTGGATATGAGGTATCCTTGCATATTCTTCAAAAATGGAACCATAGTATCAATATTAATTTTAAAAACATAAATATAACATATATCCAGAAAAATGCACATATAAATGTCCAACTCATAAACATCCCTATTATGCTGTAAATCTTCTTTCTTTAATAATTCACTGTGACCATCTAAAGCTACAAAGAGTCCGCTTTGTTTTAATAGCTACTTGATATTTAATTGTAGGGATCTTCTAAAATTAACTTAGCTGATCCCTTTATTACACATCACAATGAAGATTTTGGTAGCTATATTTTCTGCCACTAAGCATTTTTTAATTTTTTTTTAATTTTAATTTTTTAATTTCTTTTCAGTGTTCCAGAATTTATTGTTTAGACACCACACCCAGTGCTCCATGCAATACATGCCTTCCATAATACCCATCACCAGGCTCACCCAACCTCCCACTCCCCCTCCCCTCCAAAACCCTCAGTTTGTTTCTCAGAGTCCACAGTCTTTATGGTTTGTCTCCCCCTCCAATTTCCCCCAACTCACTTCTCCTTTCCATCTCCCCATGTCCTCCATGTTATTTCTTATGCTCCACAAGTAAGTGAAACCATATGATAATTGACTACTCTGCTTGACTTATTTCACACAGCATAATCTTCTTTTCCAGTCCATGTTGATTCAAAAGTTGGGTATTCATCCTTTCTGATGGAAGCATAATACTTCACAGTATGTATGGACCACATCTTTATCCATTCGTCCGTTGAAGGGCATCTTGGTTCTTTCCACAGTTTGGCGACTGTGGCCATTGCTGCTATGAACATTGTTTTTTTAAATTAAGCTGTAAGAGTTTCTAGAGGAAGAAAAAAAAGTGCTGTGTCAAAAGAAGGCAGGTTTTGATACCATTGGGCAAAATGGTCTCCAACTTAGCTCTAATGTTGTCTTTCTTTCCTCATACTATGTCCAACATTATGAAGTATTTCTGTAAGAATTGATGCTAACTTGATAGAACAAAGTGCTATTTATTAATGCTTTAATTTGTAATTCTTTGAAACTTATGTGTTAAGTGACTTTCGTGGTGATGCCTTTCCCATTTTCCTAGTTGGTTGAGTGTGAGTTTTTTCTTACTTATTTGTACAAATATGTAATTTTAAAAATAGAATAGTTACTTTTGAACATTTTGAAAATATAAAGTAATGGAACTAGCTCTCTATTTACTAGAGTTCGGAATGAAAATGTGAAGATCAACCCTCCCCCATAAGATAAATAGTTAACAAACTTCTCTTGTTTTACAATTTCAATTTTGGTGAGGATGATGTCAGACTTTTATCTTAGATTATAGCTGTAAAAGGCAGTGCGTCTCATGCATTGTCAACACGCTCTCCTTATCCCTACACACTTCGGAGTCAGAGATCCCATCCATAAATAACATCGTGGTGAAGTGACTGGACTGTGATGAGAATCAAATCTGGATCCCAGTTCTCTCTGCGACCTACTGGCCATGTGCCATTGGGCAATATAATACAGACTTCATCTCAGTTTCAGTTTTTTCAGCTGTGAAATGGGAAAAGCAATAACGCCTACTTCATAGGGTCTTTTGTGAGCATTAGATGAAGCAACACATATAAAAAATAATAAGAGCTACATGTTCACTACATTTAGGCACTGCTTTACGAGCATAACGCCTGACATAGAATGATCGCTTAATAAGTGTTGGCTCTATTAAACTATTATTATTACACCTGTTCTTCATGGACTCTAACAATTAGAATGAGGAATTCAGAGCCCAGGGAGGTACAAGCTAGATTAGGCACCACCCCTTATGGTGAGGTTGATTTCTGTCTGGGAATGCAACGTATTACACGATAGTAGGGTAGGCTAAGTTGGGATGCAGACACCGCACTTCTGAGCTGAGACAGTGTTTAATCATTATTGTGTTCGCGAGAACTGCATGAGCCAGGAAACTTGTGATCATGAGTCAGAAAGCAAGCCCCCACCCTCACAAGTCTATACATACATGTGTACCCTCACGTACTCCAACCTCCACTCCTGCCCCACACTCATACTCGGGACAGATGTTTCTCCTGAGGAATAGATCCTTACTTCTAATTTTCTACCCAGATCTCAAGCTTGTCCTATAATAAGAACAAAGAAATAGCTAGGTAAGCCCATATCTCCTGGCACCAGCACCTCCATGATGGAAGACAGAGAACCGTCTTGAGTCTATAAGAGACCACTGATGCTTGAAGGCATAGTTCCCTCTCTGGGAATATTTTGTTACTTGGTCTGTCAACTCTAAATTATATAGCAGCCTTTAAATTTGACTCCCTCTATTTCTTAGGCAGCAATCCATGTGCTTCTTTTATTCTCTCCCCCTTTCCTCCTTCCAGTTTTTCAGATGTGTCATTATACTTTGTCTGAATAATAAAAATTATGCTATTTTTCTTTCCTTGTCTCACATTAATTTTAGACTTAGATCTACAATTAATATATCCAAGGCTCACTGCTAGTCCTTCTGCCAAAGTTTCCTGAGCCCCCTCTGATTTAAAGGAAGCTTCTCTCTTTGGGCAGCCCTCAGGAAGGGCTTGGAGTACAGGAGGGCATGAATTGTACATATGCAAAGCTGGTGAAGGATAGCTTGGCTGGGTATAATGCTTGGATCACATTCTTGAATTTCTTGAAATTGTTCTCCACTAAGATCTTGTTTATTATTGATGAGTTTGATGTAAAACCTAATTTCTTAACATGCCTTAAGGCCCAGAGGACTTTTAAATTTACCTTTACAGTATAATAGTTTCATTGGTATATGTCTCAGAGTTGACTGTATCATAATTTCTCAGACATATGGTAGGCTCTTCCAACCTATGGATTCAGGCCTTTATTTTTTTTTTTTCAGGAAATTTTCCTTGAATTAGAATTTTCTTTTTAGTTCTTATTCACTGTTTTTGTTTTCATTTTGTTTTTGTTTTTGCCTCCCCTGGGACTTCAACTAGGTAATGCTAACTCTTCTTTACTGGTCTTTATTTGTCACATGTTTCTGATTCTTTTTACTTGCTTTTTAAAATTGTGTTTTCATTACCTGGGCTCTTTTCCCTTCCTCTGTTTAATGCCCCTTATTATATTTTTAGTCAAATCTATTTTCCCTGGGGTGCCTTGAAAAAAAAAATTTTTTTTTTGGAGTTGATATTATTCTTTTCTTAAGTTTCTTTCCTGAGCTTGATTTCTTTGCATTTCACATTGTCCTGATTTTTATTCCTTTTTGTTCTGAGTTTTTAAATTTCAGTTTCAAGGAGTTCTTCATATCTACAAATGCCCATTCACAGATGTTTAATTCAGGTTGGGGTACTAACTGTTCCCTTCGGCTTTGTGATTTTATTTTGGAGCAAAAAAGTCTTCCACATGAGCTGAAATGTTTTATTTCTTTTTAGGTTTACTTCTTACAGTAACTGTGTTCAGGTGTTGCCTGTCATTTTCTATTAGTTTTAAAATGTCTTGGTTTCCTATCAGCAGTAATAGACTCTGTGCAGGCAGGAATGGCTTGTTAGGTTCCTTACTTTGAGAGGCCCCTCTTAGGGTAATGGTGTGAAGTGCAGTTTCTTCGATAGGTGGCATTTTGGAGGTTGCAAGAGGGGTTTCTCTGACTGCTGACGTGGTGGCTCACTTTTACTTCTGTAATGCCTTTACTTTTCACCTTTTACTACTAAACCTCTAAAGCCTCCTTCCCCTCCCAAGTTGCCCATTTTCTCCTGGAAGTGGGGCTTCCCCTACAGTTCTCACACCACCTTCCTTCCTTAGTTTCTTCAAACACAAGTAGACTCACTTACCAGATCTCAGACCTGGTCTCAATATTTCCTCACTCAGGGTGGGTCCCCCCTTTCTGAGTGTTGTTCTGTATCCATGTAAGACTGTATCTGGTTGAATAGTGTCTCCTCCAAATTCATGTCCATCCAGATCCCGTCAGTGGGGCCATATTGAGAAATAAGGTCTTTGCAGATGTAATCTAGTTAAGATGGGTTTATGCTGGATTAGAGAGGGCCCTAAATGCAATCACCTGGTGTCTTTATAATGAGAGGGAGATTTGGAGGAGAGACACGGACACACACAGAAAGAAGCAGAGCATAAGAACACATAGAGAAAATGCCCAAATATGTGACCATAGAGCCAGGGATTGGAGTATTGAGGCTACTAGCCATGGAATGCCAAGAACTGCTGGCAAACACCAGAACAGGAGAGAGAGACATTGAACAGATTCTCTCTTAGAGTCTCCAGAAGGAATTAAATCAGTTTTATTTTAGACTTCTAGCCTTTAGAACTGTGAGAGAACAAATTTATGTTGCTTTGAACCACCTAGGTTGTGGTAATTTGTTACAGATGCCCTAGGAAACTAATACAGCCACCAACACTAGCCATCACTGCCCTCCCCTTTTTGCCTATGTAGCATTCACCTAAGGCTCGATGCCAGTATCAGCTCCAGAGCCAACTCCTCTAGTTTGGGTGCTTCTTTCCCTCTTACACGCAAACTGAAATCTGTAGTAATCTCACTCTCTCAGTATACTATTAAGTGTGGGCTATGAATGATTTTTATATTCCTTTTTAACCCGCATATTTTTGGAAGATGTGTGGAGAAATTCAGATCTAGGAATCTGCTATATTACAGGCAATGCGACTTACCTTTAACCAAATCAGGTGAGAGATAGATGTCCTGGCATAGTGAGGACCCTGGTTCTCAAACTGAACACAACATCAGAATTATCTTAGATTCTTGAACACTATTTCCCCAAATTTCTATTCTGTAATTCCAGGCCAGGAACCAGGATCTACCCTGAAATAAGCTCCCCTAATATTTCCAATGTAGTTGATACCTGTGGGTTATCATATGTGAGCAATGTAAGACAGGATTTTTTCCATTTGTGGAATCTGAGTTTTGAAGAAAGCAAAGAAATAAATAAGAAATTTAGAGAAATATACTCAGTGAAGCATAAATGACATATAGATTCAGATAGTTACTTACATTAAGCTAATTTATTTAATTTCTGTATTTCATACAAGATGTAATGCATACTCTCAAGATGTTAACTAATCAAAAAGTTTCCTGCCTTGGACTCATGTACTGATCAACCTGCTTTTTGTTCCTGCAAGAGCCAAGAAACGTCATCCTCCTGGTGGGGTCTTTTTATTTTCCCATTCAAAGCCACTCATTGCCAGGCTCCATTCAACTCCAGCTCTCTCATTCAGAGGTCATATCTTAAAGTTCATTCTCTCAGCAAACATATTCTCCCTTCAAGCATAGGGAGGATACTGGTAGTGAGAATTTGATCAATTTCCTGTCCTCTTTGCAGAAGAACAGCAGCACTTCATAGAGTAATGCTTAGATGGGTTGTCTGAATGGGTTTGACATGGACATGATCTGAGATGTTTCTGAAAATGAAACTAAATGATAAAAAAGCTTGAAAATGAAAAAAATGAGTAGCAAGCATTCCATAGAAGTCTTCCAAAAATGTTCATTTTCATCAATCTGATCCACCACGTCTCATTAATTTTTAATCCTTTCCAGAAGTAATGCCCTATTTGTTGGTCACATTAAGGACAAATTATGCAGAAACCTAAGTATAAGGGCTAAAAATATAAAATTGTTAAAAGAAAATATAGGAGAAAAAGTCCACAGCATGGAAGATGGCAATAATTTCTTGGGTATGACATCAAAATTATAGGCCACAAAAGAAAAACATAGATAAATTGGATTAATCAAAATTAAAAACTTGTGCACCAAAGGACACTGCCAACGGAGTGAAAAAATAACCCATGTTATGGAAGAAAGTATTTGCAATTGACATTCTGATAAAGGATTAGTAACCAGATTATATAAAGAACCTCTACAGCTCAACCATAAAAACACAAACAACCTGATTTTAAAAATGAGCAAAAGACATAAATAGACATTTTCCCAAAGAAGACATACAGATGGCCAACAGGTACATGAAAAAAAGTTGTAATTACATAAGGTGATGAGTGTGTTAACTAACCTTATTGTGGTAATCATTTTGCAATATATGTCCAGATCAAATAACATGTTGCACATCTTAAACTTACACCATGTTATATGTCAATTATATCTCAATAAAGCCAGAAAAAAATTCTAACTGATACAGATCTAAAACTTATCTCTGCCTTTTTTTATTCCCCCTCAATCATGTGTGGAGAAATTCAGATCTAGGCATCTGCTAATATCCTACAAGCAATGTGATTTATTTTTAACCAAAACAAGTGAGTGATAAGGCTTTGTTTTTGGTGCACAGTAGGAATTTTTATAATTTTATTTAGAAATTGTATAGCTGTTCATAAATAGCAATTCATGAGCAGAAAGGACCCATTTAAGAAAATTAAAGTCCCATATTTGCTTTCAGATGAGCAAACTTAGACTGAAACATATCTCTTTCTTGCTCAAAGCCAGAAAAGTAGACAACAAACCACAACATTTAAATATCTAGCTAAGTCCTAAGATGAAATATATGATAGTTTATCTGACTCCAGACTGCTATATGCAAAAGAATAACAGTTCTTACCTGAGTATTGTGTAATTGTCGCTTGCATTAATATCTCCAAATAGTCTATGACACCCAAGCACCAGTTTTGTTCTTGACTCTGTGTTTTTAGAGTTCTTTAAGAGAAGTCCATTTCAAACTTTCATAAGCCAAATGATAATGCATCAGATTATATAACTAAGAAGTCTAGTCCAGATGTTCCACTACTCCCTTCTCCTTGTTTTTCTTCTTGTCTCTCTCTCTTTCTTGTTCTTCACCCTTCACTTAAACCTATTCATGTCTCCCTCTCTTCTGCATGTATTATTACTCTCTTCTACTTCATATTGTCTTTTCTTACATGCTGGGGAAATATCTGCAAGCTCCTTCTGCCATGTCCAGTGACATATTCTCATATTCCAGGGGTAAGGATGTGGACTTCTTTGGGATGCCATTATTTGGCCTCCCACAAATGGGTTTAAGTGTCTCATTGAAAAGATTTGGAGCCTGACAGACGAATAGGTTTGCAGGGTCGAAATAAAGAGTTCATTCTGGAGGATGTTACATTCAGAGTGGCAATGAATCATTCAAATGGAGGTGTCAAGGAGGGAAATACCTGTCAATCTGAAGTTTATTGGAGATTTATACAGTTATCAGTGTGAGAGTTACCATAAAGAAAGGTTCTCATCTTTTTAATGTCCTCAGTTTTTTCATACCTGTTCTTTCTGTTTAATTTTCAACATTTGGGGGAGGGGTACAGCATATATACTGCATATAATATATCATAATATATAATATGTACATGCTTAAAATTTTAATTTTAATATTTTGATATTTTTCAAATTAGTGTCCAAGATAATTCATATTACATGATCTTTTACATTTTAAATTGTTTATATTTCTTCTAACTATGTATATTTTTATCTTTAACCTTTGCTTTTTGGATTAGGCTTGCTGAAAAAAATGTTAAATAAAATCATACATGCTTCCATCCAATGATTCTACCTTTATCCCTTTTTTTAAGTGATGATATCTTCATCAGTCATTTAATATTACCTGGCTCTACTTTAATTACATTTGTTTAATTATAAATTTTAAAACATATAAATTTAAAAATTGTAAGTTCAAGTTTAGATACGGTTATTAATATCTTTGTTTAGTAATCAAGATGATGAAAGGCTGGAAAGTAAAATAAAAATAAATAAAATAAAAATACCATAATCTACTGGCTGAAGTGATAAAGCTAAAATGTTTTAATCATCTTATATTAACCCTAGACATTGTTATTACCAAAGAGTAGAAGATGAAGTTAAATATGTGCTTCAAGAAAGGGATTCATAAACCGCAATCCTCTACCTAAAGAGTGTATGTCTTCAGCTTCCAAAAATTTTTGTATTGTGACACAATATACATAACATAAAACCTACCATAAATAATGAATACTGAAAAACACTTGGAACACTGAAAAAAATAAAATAATTTTTAAATGAGGAATGAATATAAAATTTTAATACTTAAAAAAAACTACCATTTTTAACCATTTTTAAGTGGATAGTTCAGTGCATTCTCATTGTTGTGTAACCATCACCACCATCCATCTACAGAATTTTTATCTCCCCAAACTGGAACTCTGTACTCCTTAAAGAGTAATTCTCCTTTTACCCTTTTCTCCAACCCCTCGCTACTACCATCCTACTTTCTGTCTCTGAATTGGACTATTCTATATATCTCATATAAGTAGAATATCATGCAATAGCAAATAATTTTTTTAATTGCAAGGTAATTATTCTAATTTTAGTATTGTTAACCAAGCACATTATATCCTCCAAACTATAGGATTAATCCGTCATAGGTATATACAAAGACCTCATGGTTTTGTAATGGAATCCAAGTCTTGGTCTGATGCAGAGTTGCCTCCATCAGACCAATACAAAGCCCCCTTATTTATCCTATTTAGCTGAACCCTAAAAGTCTCACTGGCATTATGGGTCCTGCCTATATATTTTGTGTGTTTCTGACGGTGCAAACTCAGTCATAAAAATATCTACAGTACTTGCTTTAAAAGTACTTGCTGCCACTTAACTGTAAACAGACTTGTAATTTGGCTGTAAAAATTCATGACTTGCTGAAAGGGGCTGTAATAAAGTCATAATGATCTCTGGCACAAACTCCGTCGGGGAGGCCAAGGATGGTTGGCTGGCCACAAAGGATGGTATGTATGATGTAAGCTGGGCGAAGCTTGGGCCATGGCCATCCGGTATTGCCTCCAGAAAGGTTCATCTTTCCTGTGATCTTCAGTGTCCAACTATGTTAAATGCTGATGGGTTTATGGTTTATTAACCAAGTGATCCAACATCAGTCTCAGCTTTGTTGGGGGTATAGAGACACCCTTCAAGATACTCAAGTCCCAAACAACAGTGATCTTTGTTTTGGCAGAAAAATATGGGATAATATTTGTAAATGAAGGCTAGAGACAGAGATCATTTCATGCTTAAAACAGTTCTCATTGAGAGTCTAGTGTTCCATCTCTTACATTGCATGTGACAAAAGTTCTCCTTTCCCCAGGAATTGCTGGAGGAAGGTTTAACCAAGCGAGGAAGAGGTTGTTTTTATTCATTCTGAGGTGGGAGATGTATAATCAAAAGGGGGAACCCTCAGGACCAGAAAGTGTCTGCTATCACTAGGCTTGTTTTCTGCTGAGGGGTTTTCCAAAGGTGAAGCTCAGTATTGATCCTTTGACTCAACAGACCAGAGTCTGAGCAAAGCTATGATCTCACAGAGCCCACCTGCCCCTCTGCATTGAGAACTGTCACTCAGTGACACTAATTCTGCCTGAAACCCACTTCAATTTTCCTCTCACTCCAGACCCAGCTAAGCCTCCCTTCACAGGAATTTGACTAAACAAAATGGCTACCCCATCTTGGCATTGCCATAGAACAGGCCCCAGGGTCACAGAAAGTACATTGATTGGAGTCAAGAGATTTCTACTTGGGGGAAAAATTTTATCTTAGTGGCTTGCATCCTCCTTTATAATATGATTTAACTCATTTTCTGAGGTTTTTTTTTTTTTTTCTAGCTTTAACAGTTCTGATTTTTGTGCTGGAGCATATCTCTTGGAGCCCTTAGTTCTCTACCCACTCACAAAGACAAGGCCAGAGAGGGACTGGGTACAAGAGTACCTTTCTTTCAGTCAGGGCCTTTGCTTAGACTTAGAGATGAAGAGAGAACCTAGAGGCCTACATGAAAATGTCCTTTAATTTGAGATTTTATTAAAGTTAAATCATTCTAAAAAAATTCAAGGAGCTGACTTAAAACATGCTCTTTTATTAATCTTCTGTGGTTTTGTCTTTTTTTTTTTTGAAAAAGAGAAAGTATATTAAATATAAACATATCATTCTGACCACAAGTTTGTCTATAATGCCTAGATTCACAAGAAATCCTAGCCTGAACGTGGATCTCATGGAAAGAAAACACATTCTTATTTCCTTGCAAAACCACCCCTGCACAGTAGATGCTGGCTGTTGGAGTTGAAGGTGACTCTGTGCCTTGGTATGTGCTCAGAGTCTGGGGCCCACGTGAGAACATGAGTAAATCTTGATGGGCAGGATGATGACACTTCACTGTATGACCCTCCTCACCTCCCCACTCCAGTCTGCCTGAATTAGCCTTGCTGTATTTTACCATAGCCCTTGCACCACTCTACAAAATGACCCGTGAAGAGACGCCTGGGTGGCTCAGTCAGTTATGGCTGCCTTCAGCTCAGGTCATGATCCCAGGACCCTAGGATTGAGTCCCACATCCGGCTCCCTGTTCTGTGGGGAGTATGCTTCTCCCTTTCCCTCTGCCTGCAACTCTGCCTACTTGTGCTCTCTCTTTGTCAAATAAATAAATAAGATCCTAAAAAAAAATAACCAGTGAATCCCTACTATATCATGAAACTGATTCTGTGACTCTATAATTTTAAAAATACCCAGAACGTTGCTCATAATTGCCAAAACTTGTATGAACCAAGGCATCTTCCTTCAGAAGGTAAATGCACATATAAACTGTCATACAACCAGACAAGGGAATATTATTTGGTGCTAAAAAGAAATGAGGTATAGAGCCATGAAAGGACATGGAAAGGCTACGTAGTGTGTGATTTATAACTATATAACATTCTGGGGAAGGCAAAATTATGGAGACAGGGAAAAAGCATCAGAGGCCGCCAAGATTTGGGGTGTGGGGGAGAGATGAATAGGTGGAACACAGAAGATTTTCACGGTATTGAAAATCCTTGGTGTGATGCCATAGTGATGGGGATATATCATTACACGGGTGTCCAAACCTCTAGAATGGACACAGCCACGAGTGAACTAGGACTCTGGGTGATAGACGTGTCACTGTAGGTTCATCAATGGTAAAAATGTACCCCTCTGGTGCAAGATATTGGTATTGGCACAGACTTTGCATGTGTGGGAGCAGGGGTATATGGAAACTTGCTGTGTCTCCCTCTCAATTTCACTGTGAACCTAAAACTGCTTTAAAAGGGGGAGGTGGGATTGGGAGAGGGGGAGCGGGCTATGGACATTGGGGAGGGGAGGCGAACCATAAGAGACTATGGACTCTGAAAAACAACCTGAGGGTTTTGAAGGGTCAGGGGTGGGAGGTTGGGGGAACAGGTGGTGGGTAATGGGGAGGGCACGTTTTGCATGGAGCACTGGGTGTTGTGCAAAAAGAATGAATACTGTTACGCTGAAAAAATAAATAAAATGGAAAAAAAAAAAAAATAGCCATTCACTGAAGAAATCCAGTTCCAGAACAGCCGCGCGGTCCAACTCTAGGACATGGCGGCGGGGCGGGGCGGGGCGGGGCGGGGTGGGGCGGGGAGGGGAGGGGCCGGTGCTTGAGAAGAGGTAAATATTGATGATGAACTAACTATCCCCTGATGTGTGGCGGGGGGGACAAGGCGTAGAACTTCCCCCGGCCTGTGAAGGAAAAAAAAACAAAAAACAAAAAACTTTAAAAAAAAAAAAAAAAAAAAAAAGGTGACCTTAATAAAATTTTTAAAAATCCAACAACCCTTTTCACCTTTAGCATTTCTGCACTATTTTAAGTGATTTTTTAAGGTTGTAACCTAACTTAATCCCATCAGAATCAGATTTCTTTTGCTCCTCCCTGTGCTTATTTTTCAGTTCTGTTTTCTGATTCATGGCCCGGCATCCCTGCTTTGATACCTATGTGCCAAGAAAACCCTGTAGTTAATGTGGATGTGAAGAATGTACTTTAGTCTTCTATTCGAAGATGACCATAAATCAAGGCAGATTGGAAACCCTGTCCAGCGGGACCTGAGCTTCCAAAACATCTCAGGGTGACCCTGTAAATGGAGGCACACCAATTGCACAGTCTAGAACTCTGAGGCAATGGTTGCTGAACAACCTGTCTTACGGAGATTCATGGAATGAAGCAGTTATCCTCGTGAAAAGGAGACTGAGGGCCAGGCTCCTGGACAATTACTGGTAAGTTGAAATAAACAGCATGGAGAGTTTTGCCTGACCAAAGAGGTAGCCAAAGGATCTTGTTGAGGAAGCAGGAGACTTAGGACAAACTGGAGAGTGGTCACCTCCTTCCTCACTGGTCTCTCTCTGAGTCACTTTTTCATTGTCCCCTCTGTGGTCATTGGTCTCTAAGGAACATGGGTGACTCTCCTAACTCTCCTAATCCTGAGTAACCAAGATCTGCTTAGAGCTGGAAGTTGTCTGGAATATTTACTCTGCAATGGACTTAAGCCAAGTAGGTAGGAATCACAAGATGAAGCACCAAAAGGGTCAGCTTAGACAAGACACCCTCCCCCATGCCCACTCCTCTCACACACACACACCCACACACCCATCCTAACTTTACTCCTTTATGCTCAATTGGCCTGGACTTACTCTTATATTATATTATATTATATTATATTATATTATATTATATTATATATTATTCTTTTTTCCTATTTATCTGTCTTTGCTCTTATTTATCTTACATTTTGAATTACATGTGCTTTCCAAAAATCACATAAAATCCTTTGAGAAAAAATATTGTACAGATCAATCACTTCATAAATGAAAAACTAATGATGAGTTATTTTTCTTGTGAGGCTCCCTCACTTCAGCCAGAGGTTCTCACTCCATTCTGTCCCTGAAGCTCCCTGTGGAAGCATAGCTTCTCTGCTGTCTTATGGTTTCTTTCTTTTTTCTTTTAAGATTTTTACTTATTTATTAAACACAGAGAGAGAGAGAGAGAGAGAGAGAAAGCACAAACAGGGAGAGCATTAGGTAGAGGGAGAAGGAGGAACAGACCTCCCACCAAGCAGCAGGCCTGACACGGAGCTCAATCCCAGGACCCCGGGATCATGACCTGAGCCAAAGGCAGAAGCTTAACTGACTGAGTCACCCAGGCATCCCTGTCTTGTGGTTTCTTCAACATAGGTAGTTTCCTGAGAGTATTTGTGCTCCTTGTGAACAAGGACCCTCCTGCTTTCAGCACAATTCTCAGTGTCCATTGGCACCCACCCAGCCAAGGCCTGGACCTGGAACATACCTTCAATAACCAAATAAGCACTACTATTTCAGCCAGCCAAATCTGTGGAATGATGTCTGGAGATCACTAGCGGTGAAAACTAGTGTTCTTTCTACAACTACTATGCCCACAGAGTGTAAGTAATTGTTGTTGAGGGACTGAGTGAAGATCTTTGAGGAAGGTGGTGGTGAATGAGAGACACCAGAACGCTGGTGCTCCTGGGGGTTCTCTGGATCACTGGGGGGCTGGTTAAGTGTGGGGATTCTTGACCCCCATGAGGCCTGATGCAGAAACCCTTGGGCTGGGTTCAGAAGCTGCAGGCTTAACAAGCTGTCTAGCTAATTCTGAGCCAGGTTTTCCCAGCAACGCTAGTGAAGGATAAAGAGCAGCCTGGAGGGTATGGCCCTCCTTGGAAGAAGCCACATCCGCCCCTAAGCTTGATGCCCTCAGATCCTGGCAGGAGGCAGGCAGTGACAGCAACACCACAGCCAACACCCAGTGTGAGCTTGGATCAGTCACTTCCTCTTCACAGTTGTAAGATGAGCAGAACAACTGTGCACATTAACCTAACACAGTACATATAAGGCAGGACATGTAGAAAAATTTAGTAAAGATTTTATTCACGAAAACCAAATTTTTCCTTTGCTCTGAAAACACATTAGTGAACCCTAGGAACAAAGTAGAATTATAGACTCTAATTTCGGTTATGAGAGTACACTCATCAGTGGTCCTTCACCGCCTGGTGTTTGCACAGATCCAAATTCTTAGTCTGGGAATCAATGAGAGGCTGAGTTCTTGAGACAGAGGGGCCTGAGGTGTCCCAGCTCCACCTGTTCCCTGCTTCAGGGACCTCTGCAAGCTAGTTCATCTCTCAGGGACTTCAGTTTTTTGGGCCTGCAAATGGGGGCGAGAAACGCAACCCTTCTGGAAAGAGAGGGAGAGGCAAACACAGTATAAGGAATAGAAGTGACTGTGGCATAGAAGAAAAGCAAGTAAGTGATCAGCCTCCTCAAGCGGCTGTGAGTCCCTCAAGATCGAGCCCTCACCTGGTCCCCTAGGGCCTACAAAATGTGGGAACCAAGTAGGAGTCAGACAGATTTAACTGGCTGCAATTAATAGGCAATACACCAGTGTTTCCTAGGCACAAACTCTCTTAATCCACATGGCTAGTTCACCTACAGACAAGGAAACGTGAATTGCTTTGTAATCAGTCCAATGTTGCAGAATGTCACCCTGAACTCAGACTTCCAGCCACAAGTCCACAGGGTACTTGTGGTACCCTGAGAAAGAAAAGCTGGGGCTTGGAGATGCCTTCATGGAGCCCAGGGTCTTTGCTGGGCCTGGAAGGACAGCAATGTTCCAGACTAGCAGAGACAGGAGGGTATTGAAGAAGAAGCTGGAGCCAGCATTCCAGAGCTGCAAATCACAGGCTGTCCTGTGGAGGCTCCTTCCACTGCTTTGTGGTGGAGGCTTGGCGGCAGCCCCACACCCAAGGTGGCCCTGGTGTCTGTGCAACAGAGATTCTCTGCCTAGGGGTAATCTCCACTTGCCCGCTGCTGTGGAAGCGCTCCATCCCTACATAGGGCTGGGCGCCCTGCATCTTCAGACCAGCTGAATCTCTCCGCCGGACCCAGCGCTGTGCAGTGATGCGGTGCGCGGTGCGTCAGGACCCGGTGACTGCTTAGAGACTCAATTTCCTGACCTTTCAGCTTTGCGTCACCCTCCCTAATGACATTTCAACATTGAGCGGGTTTCTGGGATTTTTTTCCCCCTCTTTAAATTAAATATACAGTAGGTGTTTTGTGTTTAATTTCCTTAAGAAAAAAAGTGTATTTTAGGGGTGAAATGGTTAAAAAAAAAAAGAGAGAGAGAAGGGAGTCATGGCAGTTTATAAAAACCATATTGTGTGCTCCAGGGACGGGGGTGCCTTTCTGGTGCCTCTTCCTTCTCCTGGGAATACTCATAATGTGGGCTTATGAATTGTGCTTGTTGCTGTGTTTTTCCTTACAATCTTTTCTCTCCTTTTCAGCGTGTGCTGTGGTACCTCCTGAGTCGTCTGTCTTTTTATGTGCTTCTCAGAGGTGTGTTGCTGACACAATAGCCTCGAGCCAGCAGGCTCTGGAGCCACTGCTGTTCCCTGGTGTAATTACCTCCACAGGGTGTATTTATAGCAACAGTGGTGGCAAGGAGGGGTGGAGACGGTGGGGAATGAAGGGTCCAGCCTCCCACGGGTACACCTCATGGCCTCCACAGAAAACTTCTGTTGCCAGGGTGGTGAAGGGTGGGGGGGGGTCTGGTCTGTTAGCAGACAGCAGCCTGCACCACACACCTGTCTGCATGGTAAGGACACCGGGTGTTCTGACCCCCTCTCCTCCCACATCAAGAGTGCCCAGCCCCAGGGTGGGGGCTGCAAGCAGAGGCCACTGTGGGGTCCCATGGATTGTGGGGCAGTACTTAGCTTTGGGCCCCTTCCCCAGCCCCAGTGGGAACCACTCCACTTTTAGGGGATTCCTTGTGGAAGTTCTCCTGTGGTGTTATTTGAAATTTGTCCCTGATTGGAGCAACTCCCCACTCCTATCAAATGAACCATCCCACGGACCCATGAGACTCAGCTTATCCCCCTGCACATGCACACCCTCCCAATGTGCTCTCCCTCTTCCACCTCTCAAAATCCTCAGCCCTGCTGGAAGCCCTCGCCTCACTGACAGCTCCTGGGGTCCAACTGCAATGGCCCACCAGGGGGGATCTCTGCTTCTGGGAGACACAACCCACTCTTACCAGCCACCAGAGTGGTCATTCTGCAGCACAACTTTGCTCCTATCCCTGGTTAGAGCTCTTTTGTGGTTCTCCCACCTCCTAGAAGGTTAAAAAAAAAAAATATATGTTAACACACCACTCAAGGGCCTGCACACTCTGAGCCTTACTTTCCAGCTGCTCCCCTGTCTCTCTATTATCTGCCATGTAGCAACCACATAGGCCCTTTATCACTCAGTGACTGATTAAGTATTTATTGAGCAACTATTAGGTGCCAGGAATGCTGTCAGTGCTGAATGAGAGATGCAAAATACCCCATGAAACTTGCATTCTGCAGGAGAAAAGGGGCATAAGAGCAAACACAAAAATCCTATGGCCAGTTGGGGTTTGCAGGGCTGTTTTGTATGGGGTGTGGGGCCAGGACTCTGGGCAGGTGACGTTTGAGCAGAGGCATGACAGGTGAGCACCTGGGACAGGATCCAAGGAAGTAGCATCCAGGCAGGGCGGAGAAGTAGATGTGGGCACGGAAGCCGGCACGGTCAGAGCTGGGGTGGGAGTGTTCAGATTTCTTCTCCTGACTGTGGGAAGCTATGGGAGGGTTGGAAGCAAGTGGATTATAATGTCCTCTTCATGAATTCCTTTTATTATTATTAAATGAACTTCTTTGTTCCTCTTCCACAAATTCACTTTGATTTATATTAATATAGCCACTGTGGCTACCTTCAGTTTGTGTTACACGGTTTATTTTTTCATCCTTTTACTTTTCACCTGTCTGTATCTTTAGAATTAAAGTGGATTTCTTGGAGGTTGCCTACAGTTGGTCTTCTTTTTTTTTTGTTTGGTCAGATAATCTGTCTTTTAATGGGGTGTTTGGGCTATTTACATCGAATGTGGTTATTGGTATAATTTGATGTAAATTTACCATCTTGCTTATTGTTTGTTTTCTCTTTGTCTCCATCTGTTCTTTGTTTTTTCCCCCCTTTCTCTGTGTCTTCTTTCTGATGAGTATTTTTATTGTTCCATTTTTGTCTCCTTGTTGGCTTATTAGTAATAAATCTTTGCTGTGTGTTTTTTTCCAGTTTTATTGAGGAATAATTGACATACATCACTGTATAAATTTAATACATACAACATGATGGTCTGATTTACAAATACTGTGAAATGATTGCCACAACAGTTTCAAATAGCCTCTATCTTCTCAGGTAGATACAATTTTAAAAAAAGGAAAAAATGTTTTCTCTGTGATGAGAACTCTCAGGATTTACTCACTTGACAGCTTTCCTGTTTATCACACCGCAGTGCTAGCTAGATTATGTCTCTGGTGCTCATGCCCCTCGTGGTGGGCAGTTCGCACCTTCAACCACCTTCCTCCCGCGCTCCTCCCCCACCTGCAGCCTCAGGTAATCACCAGTCTGTTCCCTTGTTCCAAATTTGGGGGTTTCATTTGTTTTGTTTAGATCCTCTGTCTTTTTCTGTCTGATTTGTTGTACTTAGCATCATGACTTCAAGATCCATCCCTGTTGTGGCAAATGATAGGATTTCCTGGTTTTCCATGGCTGACTCCTATTCCGTTGTATGAATATACCACAACTTTTCTCTCCATTTACCTATCAGTCAACACTTAGGCTGTTTGAAGTCCACTTTTTTTGCTTAGACAACGGGGTGATGGCAGAATCGACTTTGCATGCATACAGGATTTTACAGGGAGTGGTGGACGGTGTTGGGGTGGGAGGGCATGACCTTGTGTTGTGCTTCACATTTTGAAGATAGGCAATGTGTGTGGTTAGTCAGAGCAAAGGCCTCCAGGAGCCTCTTTAGTTGGGATTCAGGAGGTGAGAGGTGAAGCATCAGCTTCCCAGGGTCCTTCTCCAAGTCCACCCTGAGGTTAGCACTGCTCCAAGGCCCCTCTCCTCCCATTGAAGAGGTAGCCCCATAAAGTGCATGGTGCTCAAGTTTTGAAAGTAGCTGTCCCCTCAGGGAGCCCTGCAGGCCACATACTTCCAGACTGCTCAGCTTATCTAGAAGCCCCAGATACTTCCTAGATGTCTCCCCGGAGCCGCGGTGGCCAGCCGACCCACCGGCCTTCCAGTGCCCCCATTCCCACTGCCACCGCCGGGATCCATCCTGCCAGTCTGGCCCATGGAGCTGCCTCAGGGCACAGCTTACCTCCTGGATCCCCTGTTTCGTCCGTCAGCGTCATGCTCCGGCACGCTGGCATTTTCCTGCAGCCTTTGTGTCAACATAAAATCAGTCAAATAAAACATAATCACGCGGCATCAGGCCACAGGCTGTTTGTCTCAGCCTAACTGATTCTGACAGCTCAGCGAGGAGAGCTGCCGAGCAGCCCAGTGAGCCATGGCTGGGGCCAGGGTTCCTGAAGCAGAAGTGGACACTGCCGCACCCTAGCTGCATTCAAGCCCTCCAACCCACACGCAGGGGCCGGGCACCTGGGCTCCGTCCAGGCTTCCTGCTGGGCACCTCTCCCAGCCCTCTCCAGCTGCAGCTGAGGCAGGGAGCAGTGTCTGTCTGCCAGTTTCTAAACTCTCCACGCCAAGGTGAGAATGCCCAAGGGCACCCAACCCACCTAAGGGTTCCTGCTTAGCTGTCTGCATTAGAGATCCCGTGACACAGCTTCCACTAAACCAACATCCCTGCTCTAAAGCACAAAGCTAAGAATGGAATTCCTTGTTGCTTCCTATGCAAAGCAAACTTGCTGGGATTCTCTACTCTGACACCCACAGGTTGAGTGTATCTCTACTCTCCTGGTTCCACCTCTGTGCAGAGCCATTTCCAGATATTCCCAGAGTCTCTCAAAGCATGTTGTGGGCAGAGGAGGAGACAGAGGCTGCTGTGGGTGAAGAGAAGCCCTGGGTTGCAGCCCCACATGAGTTCCTGCTGACCCGTGTGGCTGCCTCGTCCCGATGCTCAGTTCTTCAACTGCAGGGACGCGGATGTGTAAAGAGCACTGTGGGGCAGAAGGGGCATCTGCTTTGGAACCAGACAGACCTGGTTTTCAACTCCCCACTCTGCCACTCAGGGATCAGATAAGGTGCTGTGTGGACACTGCTTTGCACCTGTCTGCCCGTGCAGTCCTGGGGGGCACCAGGCCCTGGTGAGCAGGGCCTGCTTGTTTTCAAGTGTCCCATGTCTCCCTGTCTTCATGCCACAGTCCCAGCTCAAGCACTGCTTCTTTCCATGTCCTCTGCTGACTCCGCCTCCTCCTGCCAAACACTAAAGCTTCAGGGAGTCATGAGTGAGCCCCAGAACCCCATCCTTTTCCTCTTCCTCGGGCATCTCAACCCCCTCTTCTTGTGGCTCCAGCCTCCCCATCCTGGAATGCCAGCAGGTGACTGAGAAATAAACGCCCCCTTGAGACTCTGTTCACGTTTCTCTGAAACAGAACTCCTGATTCTCCCTGCCAAAGAGGTTCCTCATTCCAGAATATTTCATTTCCCCTGACAGTTGCACTCTTGCCCTGGGGACTCAAGCCAGAAACTGAAGACGTTCTCAATTCTACCCTTCCTGTCTTCATGACTCCGACTCTTCTAAGTGGTTCTTGAACTCCAGGGTTCTAGATCTAAACCAAACTCGAATGGAGACTTGTGTCTGTGACCCCAAACCCCTCTTAGCAATCCAGATCACTACCACCTTCCACTCCCAGAGCTTCCTCGCTGGCTGCCGGCTTCCAGTCCTGCTCCTCACCCCCCACCCAGTACACTCTTCAAGTAAGTGTGCTCTTTCTCACTCACAAATCGGATCAGGTCCCTCAGTGACTTAATCCTCCCCGCCCCCAGTAACTGCCCATTATGCGTAGAATTAAATTCAAACCTTCTCCAGGACTCGGGATGTTCTTTACCATCCGGCCAGCTTTGCCCCGCACTTCATCCCATGCCACTGTCCCTACCGCCAACTAGTATGTCCTAGTCACACAGGGGCATGGGTCCTCTTTCCCTCCTCGAGGTCCTTGCAGGAACGATTCCTTTGGCCTAGAACTTTCTCCCATTTCTGTTTATAGGGCTTTTATCCAACATAGGTCTCTGGCATAAGTGCATGAGGAACGGAAGTGAGGGTCCCATGGGTGTAGCTCAAAGCTCTCAGTTGGTCTGGATTCCTGAGGTGGAAACAGACCTGGAATATGCTGGGATGTCTATGGCATATCACAGTGGGTATCTCTAAATTCCTTTGCCCTTTGAAGTTCATAGTTTTGGGATTTGGCTAGTTAGCAGGCTTGGAGAATGGACCACCGAGGAGTCATCCCACTGTGGACAAGCTTCTTAGTATGTTGGTCAAGCCTGCCAACATGTCTACCCAGCTCGGTTTTCCATTCATTACGCCACCCCCCACACCCCGCATTTGGTTCCATGATGCCCCCATTGCCTGAAGAATCTACCTTCCCCAGCTCTCTGTTCATTTTCTAGCCATACTACTTCCTCAGCCACTATGGATGGCACCCTTTCCTTGGAGGCCCAGATGGAATGCTGGCTTGGGAGTATCTGAAACCCAGGTGGTCGTTCCAAATGGAGCCTAGCATTGCTCCTTGGGGCTCCACGGTGTGGAATTTACCTCCCACTAATGGGGCCTCACACATCCTGTCGTGGACTGAGCATCAGGCTGTCAGGCACAGTGCTAAGCAGTTTATAAGCCTCATCTTACATTTCTAGCATGGGATCTATGGGGGAGGTACCACGAATTTCCCCATCTTACCCAGGGGGACGCCAAGGCTCAGAAAATGAATTGGTACCCTCTCTGTCACCATTCAAGCCCCCTTCTGTCCAGCTGCATCAGGCATTGTCTCAGGTGTGGCACTATTTCACCTTATTTACAAGCATGCTTGTCTCTCCATGGCCTTTGAGAGTTGTCTTCATATGCTCTCGGCCTCCACAGCGTATGAGACGCTGATACATTCTGGAAAATGCACTGTTAATAGGGTGGTTTCTCATTCTGCTTCTGTAAGGTCTTCTAAAAGGGAAAAAAAAAAGGTGAGGGTCTTTCTACAATCGCCTTAGCCTTCTGTTATAATGAGAAAAAGTCAGGAAATTGATATCTAAATGTTCCCAACACCAACATTAGCTTAAATTCTCATCCACACCCTTGGTCTAGGAGGGCCACACCAAGGCAAGTCAGCCTGCCCTTCGCAGCCCACTCATTAGAAAAGGGAAGTGTTTATGTGGCCTCAGCTCTGGGATGATATAATGATTGCCTTTCCTCCCAGCAGGTCTCACCCTGTCTCAGGAAGACGTCAGGGGTCAGCACAAGGCCAGACTCCGAGTTGATGAGTCACTCTGGGAGAAGGCCAATCACAGGATGAAGGTTGGCTCCAGGGGACTGGTGAAAGGAAATGGTACCTTTCCCTTAGAGGAATGAGGTTGAATCTGACCTCAGTCTGATGCATGAAAAAACACCTGGCCTGTCTGGTTGGGGATCCAGGAGTGGAGGACAGGGGTCCCCAGGGGGGAATACTCAAAGGTCAGTCTCTACCCAGGGTTTTTAGGAAATGCTCATTGCCAGATCTCTGAGGGGCTCAGGTAAGGCAGGTGTCAGGAATAAGGACCCTTCTTATTTGTCAGTCTAGTTCTATTAAATGTAGGCAGAGTGGTGGGAACATGTACTTGGGAGAAAGAAGTAGAGGGGTGAGGCCTTAAAAGGGGCGAGGCCAATAACCCTTGGCTCCTCTCCAAGCTAGTACATCTGCTGGGGCGCCCGTGGAGGACTACTGACTCCTGTGGTGAAAAGCTGGAGGCTACATGTGTAACTGCCCCCTCTTTACCACACTTCACCACGAGTGTTACCGCCATTGCCGCATCTCTCCACAGCCTTCACCGCCTCTGTCCGCAGTCACCTCCACTAGCTACCCTCTAACATCATAGCATTACTTGGAAGGTACCATTCTAGGATCTTGGTGTTTCCTTCTCAGTTCATTTTTTTAAAGATTTTATTTACTTATTTGACAGAGGGAGGCACAGTGAAAGGGGGAACCCATGAAGGGGGAGCGGGAAGGGAAGAAGCAGGCTTCCTGCTGAGCAGGGAGCCCAACACAGGGCTCGATCCCAGGATCCTGAGATTATGACCTGAGCCGAAGACAGACACTTAACAGCTGAGCCACCCAGGTGTCCCTACAGGAGCTATTTTCTTTAGTAATGAGGAAACCAAGGTTTAGAGACATCAGGCAACTTGACCAAGATATATGTCTTATAAATGGCAAAGTTGGAATGGTCACCCAGCACATCTAACACCAAGACTGTACTCTTGACCACTGTGCCAGATAGAAGATTCCTTTTGGGGAAGAACAGAAGAGTTCAGATGAACAAACAAATAATAAAGCAAAGACAAATCCTATCCCAGCTCTCTGACAGCCCCTTCTCTCTGTCTGCTCATGCAGGTGTTCAATGACACCATGGTACTCTCAAGAATCATGGGATGATTATATACTTTTTCTCCTTTGGGGCCATGGCTCTCTCTCTCATTTCTACCAAAAAAAAAAAAAAATAGGTGGCCGTCATGCCTCTTCTCTTCTAAATCATCATGGCCCTTCTTGCCTTCCCAGCAGGTCACTGTGACCTCTGCTTGAAAATTTTAGGGGAAAATTTATTTCTTTCACAAAATCTCCCCAGCATCTAGCACAGCAGGAGATGCAGGCCAAATCTTAATGTGTAGGACGGAACCAAGCCCAGGACTAAATGCCAGCCTCACAGCACCCTGAGCTCAGGACATGCAGCCCAGGGAAGGTCCATCCCTCCCAGAATCCCAGACATGTGTTCCCTCACCAGAAGGTTGGAGGCAAGGGCAACACAGGTGAGTCGTGTAAGTCAAGGAGCCTAGAATGTCACCTTCAGTCATGAACTATAAAGAGTTAAGGCCCAAGCAGACCCATCAGGGAGGTAAACATCCGCCAAAGGTTCTGGAGTCTTTTCTCCGTCCGTGGCAACAACAAAGGGGTGGATCATCCAGGTAGCCAGCTCCTGTTGCTGGGTTGGAAAATTTTCCAAGGGTTGCTTCAAACATAAGCATCTTGGAATGAGCCAGTCCCAGTAAAAAACCAAATGTCAGAAAAGCTGAACATAAATCTTGCCTAGAATAGGGATTCCTTGATGGTCGGATTTATTTTTTTTTATTTTTTTATTTTTTGCATTAGGCTTACAAAACAGGGAATGTGAAAGGAAAGCCCTGCCTGATTTTATGAGCCATGATCATAGAACTTCTCTTTCTGGAACAAATTTGCAGTTGCAGGGTTTTTCTGTTATTTAAGCTTCTGGAAACTGAATTGACTAGAGACCCTGTCTGTGCTGCAGGTCGAGGGGTGTTAAACCACACTCCATGTTACAGGATCCACTCAAGGCATCTGCATTTTGCAATATTAAAACAGGTAAAGTACATCCTGGGAGGCCCCACCCTCAACTTCCCAGAAGGCTAATCTTATACTGGTTATAACAACTGTAACAGCTAACTTTTAGGGAGACCTTACTCTTCCCTAAGCATTTTACATCCATAATCTAACTAATCCTCAGGATGATCCTAGGAGATAAATATTATCCTTATTTTATAGATAAAACTGACCCAGAATTGTTTTGAAGCCTTCCTGAATTCACACAGAATGTATGTCAAAGATGTGACCTTAAGGCTGCTGGGCTCTAGAGCCCCTACCACCAACTTCTGTGTAATGATACCCATGGGTCCAAGAAAAGGCACTGAGTCCCAGTGGAATTGCTGCTTCCACATCCTCTAAACCCCAAGGTCCTCAAAGTCAACATGAATTTGACTACAGAAATGAATTGTAGCCAGGATACTGGGGCCAATTCACCAAATTATCAGAATCAGGCTGCTTCTATGGGACTATATACCTGGGAAAAATATACAGGGGAAGGGTCTCCACCTTGTGCAGCTCATGAGCTGGACTGATATATAATGAATACGCCTGGATTATTAAAAAGAAAGCATAGTGAGGCCTGGCGAACTGACCACAACAGTGTAAGTCAGGAGCACCAAGTTCCGTTTGCCTCAGTGGAATCTCTTGCTTTCAAATAGGCAGGACGACTGAGCCATGAGGAGGAGAATCTGAGTGAACCATGAAGATAATTCTCTACCAAACCCTGGGCACTCTGTTGCCAGAACCAAGGGCTAGGGCAGCAAAAGACCTTTATGAGAAGAAGAAGTAAATCAAACTGATCCACATATTCTAGAAGTGTAAACAAGGGAAAGGTAGATGTGGGTCCAATTTTTTGAGCCCCCACCTCACACTAAATCATTCTAAGAAATGCCAAGGACGAATGACTGATTCTAGAATACATAAAGTAAGATGAATCTGGTTCTACCTGATAGAACACCATTCTGATCACCCTTTCTTCTTGTCTTTAAAACTGGACTGAGGAATCAGTGACCTACTCTATTGTTCTGTTTAAGCAACTAAATTTATACACTTTCTAAAAGACCTATGTTTACCCACAGCATCTTTATTATTTTAAGTCAGTTTTAACCCAAATTCAATGGGAAGCAAACTTCATAAGTGCTTAATGTGAGCATCACTCTAAAGGCCTGATTGTTGTTCTAACACTGAGCACATCTATGTTTATCTTCTGTTAGTGACATGGGGCATCCAGAGAGCTTACACGCACACACACACCCTTGATGTGTGCTATTTATAGTTCAAATTCTACAGTGATCATTGGGTATTGCCTTCCACAGGGGAAAAGAGGATAAATTTGTACCAGCAGTTAAGTGGTGACGATGGTCCTCTCTGTAACCTGACTGTAAAGAAATCCAATCAGCTGATGATAGACACCAGGGCCCCATGCATCACAGAACAACCGGGTCATTTTGACTGCTTCTGAACAGCAGTAAGTAGAGCTTTATGTAAAATTGTTTATACTGGCCAGACTTCAAGAACTTAAACTGTAGTGTGTAATATGTCATAACCTTCACAAATTAAAGAATTTTCCCTCCATAATTTTCGGCCTGATGGGTCATCATCTGATGCCTAGATGGTAACAGGAGACCTTCCTGCTTGTGGCAGGATTAGTGAGTTGCTTTCATGTCTACAAGAACATTTCAGAACGTCCAAGACCATCCAAAAGGAAACGTGGAAGCAAGCAAAGGTGTGAGAACAGGAAACTTTCTCAGAGATTTAGACAATTAGAGCTGATGTTGATTTACTTAGCAAACCAAGTGACCCTCTTTGTCTGCTGGCTTTTACAAATACATTTTTTCTACACTGGTCTTAATGTTACCCTAGATTAGGCTGCTTCCTCCAGGCTTCCCATTCAGTTTTTCCTGCTGCTCCTTCTGCAGTTGGCTTTCCCTGAGGAGGGAGTGAGGACCTCAGAATAAACACAATCCGTCTATCAGCAAGGTTTCATCTTGACTTTCTAAAGGACTACCCTATGTGGTAGAAGCCAGTGTCAACATCCAGATGGGGAAGAATGTCACCGCACTTGAGATCTGAGGTAATCTCCCATCCTGCTGCTTTACTTGGCATAACTAGTCACTTCATCCCTCATGTTAAAAAAAGGCCCAACAATGTCCTCATTTATATCAGGACATGGGACCACCTACATGTCCTAGCTGAAGCAAGAGAAGGAGCATTTGATATGTGATAGTCGAGTGGCTGTCATTCAGATGATCCACACTCCCAAGTCCCATAAACTTGTGCCTGAGTCACAAGAGAAGAAGCAGTGGGTTCAACTTTAGAGGCTGTTTCACTAAAATCTCTGGAAATCATTGCATGCCCAAGAGAATTGTTTTTCTGTTCATGTGATGAAATGAAACATAAATATGGAGAGGAATTCTCCCTACTTCAAAGAAAGTCAGAGAATATAGCAAAGGTGTGTACTTCAGTAGTGGCAGGTTACGGCTTCAAAGCAGCCAAGTCTTTGGGTGATGGGTCATGAGAAGAGGTTAGTGATGGATGTCTCCGTATTTCTGAGAACAGGGAGCACATGTTATCCCATAAAACATGGGGATAGTTCCGGTACTTTAGAGGATACAAAAGGTCCTATAGTGGAGGATGGGGAGAAGATAAGGATCAAGGTTATGTTTGTTATGCCCTTTTTTTTTTTTTACAATTCTTTTTTTTTAATGTTATGTTATTCACCATACAGCATCTCTTTCGTTTTTGACGTAGTGTTCCATGATCCATTGTTTGCATATAACACCCAGTGCTCTATGCAATATGTGCCCTCCTTAATATCCATCACCAGTCTCACCCATTCCCCACCCCCCTCCCTTCTAAAGCCCTCAGTTTGTTTCCCAGAGCCCATAGTCTGTCGTGGTTTTTCTCCCCCTCCAATTTCCCCCACCCCTTCATTTTCCCCTTCCTTCTAATGTCCTCCATGCTATTCCTTATGTTCCACAAATAATTGAAACCATATGATAATTGACTTTCTCTGCTTCACTTAGCATAATCCCCTCCAGTCCCATCCACATTGATGCAAAAGTTGGGTATTCATCCTTTGATGCCTGAGTAATATTCCATTGTATATATGGACCACATCTTATTTATCCATTTTGTCTGTTGAAGAGCATCTCAGCTCTTTCTACAGTTTGGCTATTGAGGCCATTGCTGCTACAAACATTATAGTGCATATGGCCCTTCTTTTCACTACATCTATATCTTTGGGGTAAATACCCATAGTGCAATTTCCAGTTCATAGAGTAGCTGTTGTTTTTTTTTTTTATTTTTTGAGTGACCTCCACACTATTTTCCAAAGTGGCTGTACCAACTTGCATTCCCACCAACAGTGCAAGAGGGTTCCCCTTTCTCTGCAACCTCTCCAACATTTGTTGTTTCTTGCCTTGTCAATTTTTGCCATTCTAACTTGTGTAAGGGGGTATCTCAGTGTGGTTTTGATTTGAATTTCCCTGATGGCTAATCATGATGAACATTTTTTCATGTGTCTGTTGATCATTTGTATGTCTTCTTTTGAGAAGTGTCTGTTCATGTCTTCTGCCCATTTTTTTACTTGATTATTTATGTTTTGGGTGTTGAGTTTGAGAGGTTCTTTATAGATCTTGGATACTAGCCCTTTTTCTGTAGTGTCGTTTGAAAATATCTTCTTCCATTTCATGGGTTGCCTCTTTGTTTTATTATTTTATTGCTGTGAAGAAGTTTTATTTTGATGAAGCCCCAAAAGTTCATTTTCACTTTTGTTTCCCTTGCCTTTGGAGGCGCGGCTTGAAAGAAGTTGCTGTGGCTGATGTCAAAGAGGTTGCTGTCTATGTTCTCCTCTAGGATTTTGTTGGATTCTTGTCTCACATTGAGGTCTTTCTTCCATTTTGAGTTTATCTTTGTATATGATGTAAGAGAATGGTCAAGTGTCATTCTGTATATAGCTGTCCAATTTTCCCAGCACTATTTATTGAAGATACTTTTTTCCATTGGATATTTTTTATTGCTTTGTTGAAGATTATTTGACCATAGAGTTAAGAATCCATATCTGAGCTCTCTATTCTGTTCCACTGGTCTATGTGTCTGTTTTTGTGCCAGTACCATGATGTCTTGGTGATCACAGCTTTGCAATATAAGTTGAAATCAAGCAATATGATGCCCCGGCTTTGTTTTTCTTTTTCAACATTTCCTGGGTTATTTGGGTTCTTTCTGATTCCATACAAATTTTAGGATTGTTTGTTCCAACACTTTGAAAAATGTCATTGGAATTTTGATTGGGATGGCATTGAAAGTATAGATTGCGCTGGGCAGTGTAGACATTTTGACATTTTTTTTTAAAATCACAACATATACTTGTACAACTTAGCATAATAATCATTTGGTATGGTTTCTAAGGACTGAAGGCTTGATGGTCATTCTCCCTCTACCTTACAAGAAGTTGCTTCTCAGAGGGCATGGCCTCATCATAATCCAAGTTCTTTGAGGCCAGAGTGACAATTTAACTGGTTATCTTTGCACACTCCCAAAAGAACTTCCACCAGCTGTCCTTCTTTGTCCTGTCTTAAAACATGGGTTCAGCACAGGTCACTGAATCACAAACTATTAAAGCTAAAAGGTACCCAAAAGATCCTTTGGCTCAGTGATTTCTGAACTGTCTTAAATAACATTTTTTTCAAATAAAATTTTATTCAGGCTCCAAAATAGAAAATAAATTTGGTAGCTATGATTCAATTGGCAGTTTCATCAGAACTTTTTATTATTCTTACCTAATAAGTAAAGATGGATTGAATTAGGGGAAAATTCATCATTTTGCAGTCACTAATGAGACAATGGGTCCAGGCAATAATCATGAATGAAGGCTGGAACCCTAAGATGAAAGGTTGATAGGAGACTATTTAAAAATTTTTAATGGAAGGATCAGGCTGATACTGACTGAGCTTATTTACCAAATAGCATTAGTGAAAGTTGGTTAATCAACTTTTCTATGGCTTCAGAGGTACAACAGGAAGTACATATGAAGAGTATCCATGAGACCTTAAAAAATATCAAACTCGTATCCGTTCAATCTTCTAGGTTTCAATACCAGTGTCCAGGACATAAAAGAACAAATCAAACAATACCATGAGGTAACAATCAGCCATATTCAGAACATGGAACTGTCTACAGAACAAATGACCTAGTTTCTCTAATTGATCAAAGGCAGGGGAAGTAGATTTTATTGTTGCCCAATTATTCATTCCCCCTTCCTGCAAGAGGAAGGATTATTCATTTGTAATTGGATCATACATTTGTGCCTACTGACTTTTGGATGGCCACTCTCCCAGTGAAACTGTGTACATTCCTGTCGCATTGATACCAGTTGGGCTTCATGACTTTGCCTCATGGTGAGTAAGTGAGACTGGGCCACATCTAAGAAAGCTTTGCCGACCATCCTGTCACTGGCTTTGTTGCCCTTTTACGTCTGTGGCAAGAACATCCTGACACAAAGTGCTGGGTCCCAGCATACAAAGACACGTGGAAAGGAGCTGAACCACTGCCAAACTTCAGACAATGTGCAACAGGAGCCAGAAATAAAAACTTTTATTAATATTTTTTAATACCATTGAGATTTGGGGGTCATCTGTGACCCCAGCAAAACTGGCAAATTTAATATGAACCTCCTCCCATCCCAAAACACACACACACATACACACACTCATACATGGGCACACATTCACACACACACACACACACACACACACACACGAACTGTTACAAAAGAAAAGAAACTTAAGCAATGTGATTATTGAAGACATGCTGTGGACCATGATAATGAATCACAGTTCAAACAATTCAAACTTAAAATGTCACTTTTGAGATAATTGAAACAATTTGGATAATGTCTGTGTATTATGTTATATGAAGGAGATATTATCAATTTTGTCAGGTGTGAGCATGCTCACATACACATACATTCTCAGTTAGAGATGTAATGTGAGTTATGTATGGGTCAAATGACAGGATGCCTGAATTTTTTTCGGAATATCCCAAGAAAAGAGAATAAGAGGGTGGATAAGGGTCACAAAATATTGATAACTGTTGAAGCTGGACTTTAAGCATGGAGAGGTTGACTATACTATTATCTCTAATTTTATGTATGTTTTTAAATCTTCCTTATAAATAATCTATAAACTATAGCAAATAAACTAAAAGGCATTAACAAACAATGACAAACAGGATATAATGGGAGTCACCAGCAGACAAGAAAATTCCAACATTTCTGGAAGGTGCAGTGTTTGGATGAGGGTAATTTAGAAAGTAAGATTGAGAAAGCTTCATTCTTGTGTGTGTGTATGTGTGTGTGTGTGTGTGTGTGTTGGGGGTCTGCAGGGGGGACAGTGTCCTTAAGAAGAGTGTTGCCTGCCCTGTAGAGCACAGTACAGAACTGACAACAATGGGTTTAAGTGAAAGTCCGTATAACCAACCATTGACATTATGACATCCCCCCATCCACCCATCTACACACAGAAGATGCCCAATAAAGTGTTTGTCATCCAGGTAAAAAATAACTAAATCTTTTTTCTTTTTTTAAAATAAAACAAAACAAAATCTATCTGGGAAAACTAGGACAGCTGATACGCACATTGACACCCAAGAGCAAAGCACTCCCCAAACTGGTATTTTAATGTAATGGTGAGCTCCCCACATGTTCACCCTGAAGGGAAGCTTACCTGACAATCAGCCCCACCCACAGAGGAAAAAAACCCAGGTGCCCATTGCTCCATTGCTGAATGTGCATGCACTTCTAAGGACATCTGCAGCATGACAGAGCAGAGCAGAGGAAAAATAACACCAGAGAAAACAGAAATAATTAGGAAACAGAGAATAATATTTTAGAGAAGGGAAAACTTTTAATTAATATTCTCAGAGGGATTTGAAACAAGATGGCATCCAGAAAACCAGAATAGGATTCTACAAAAAAAGGAAAAATCAAAGCTAAAGTACTGATAGGAATTAAAATTAAGTCCCAGCCTCCACTATGTCCCACCCAAACAAAGGAGAAAAGATAAAAGAAGACAATTCAGGCCCTACCAGAAGAGACCTGAGGTAATTTCCATCCCTGGGAAGGTGAGGCAGGGATTAGGGGCACACAGAAGAGGAGTGAATGGAGTGGGCAAGGGGAGGGGCAGTGAATACCAGAGCTTTGTTTCAACTGTCAGTTTTCCATCATGCCTGATTTTGCCATCATGCATTTTCAGAATATATGACCTTCACATGTGCAGAAACAATTTGATGTGATGAGAATGTTTTAGAAATGTAAAACCAAAGATGATTTAGCATCCTAAGAGGCAAATCCTCAAGTACCTAATAACTCACTCAGGCTTTTATTTCCAGAACCAAAAATCACAAAGTCTAGCCTCTGTACTGTAGGCACTTGGTGTGCAAAGGTTAAGGTTCCAAGAACAAACAAACAAACAAAACACCAAATTTCTCTCATAGTAAAGTCAATTCCCTAAAGAGGTTCCTGTCATTTTAATTCCAAAAGTTTGCAAGTTTTGGATGAGTCTTATGTTTGAAGTTTTTGTAGAAAGAAAAGCTTTGCATAGTAAGAAGAACTTTAACTCACACACATGCTCTACTCACTGAGTATACATCAGTGCCTCCAAGCACATTATTGGAAAATCCACAAAATATCTCAAAATCACCTTTGCACAGTCTATGTCTAAAAATGCTTATCAAAGCATGTAGAATCCATATGATAATGATTTAGAGGAAGCTATCCACTGATGAACGTGATTTCTAGTAAACATACATAGACATAGACACAGATTTGCGTATAACGTAAGAGATGTTTTTAGGAGGCTCTTGTGAAATTGTTTTTTACATTTTATCTAAAGACCATTTAAAGTTTTGATGGGGCCTGGGTGACTCAGTTGGTTAAGTGCCCAGCTCTGGATTTTTGGCTCAGGTCATGATCTCAAAGCCCTGGGACTGAGCCCCACATTGGGCTCCCCATTCAGCATGGAGTCTTCTTGTCATTCTCCTTCTGCCCACTCTACCCCCTCTCCCCCCACTCCACCTCCCCTGCTTGCTCATGTATACACACTTTCGCTGAAATAAATACATAAAGCTTTTTCTTAAAAAGATCACTTAAAGTTTTGATTATAAGCCATAATCCAAGAGAAACTTTGTCTGAAAACATCCTTTGGCAAAAGGAGTCTTCAAGTGGGTTAATGTGATCAATACACAAAAGGAAGATATTTCTTCAAAAAAGTCCTAAGTAAACTTCAACATTAAATGTTTTTGAACTTCATACAGGTTCTCAGTAAAAAAGCAGGGACATCCATGTATATACTGAAGAAGAGAAAAGTTATTGTGAATTCTGGGGAAGGGCACTGTCACTTCTGGGGAAGGGAAGGGAAGGGAAGGAAGAAAAGAAGAGAAAAGAAAAGGAAGAAAGAAAGGAAAGGAAAAGAAAAAAGAGAGAAAGAAAGAAAGGAAAGAAGGAAGGAAGGAAGGAAGGATGGGAGAAAGGAAGGGAGGGAGGAAGGGAGGAAGGAATAAAGGGCTAATCCCAGGGAAAATTCGAACCCTGATAATGTGGAAGCCTGGAATGGCTCCCGGTGACACAGGCTCCTCCAGGAGCAGCAGTGGCATAATGTCTGTTCACAGTGAGAACTGTGATGCTGAGAAGCATTTGTCAAGTGGGACAGCTCTAGAAAGGACACACACACACACACACACACACACATACACATACTCATTCAGCACAATGACTAGCCAATCCACCCCACAGGGCCTTACCATCTCAGAGTACCAACTTTATCTTCCACGGGCCTGAGACAATGCACGTGGAGTTAGGAGAGGAACGTCTGATTTATGGTGGCGAAGCTTTCCTTCCTTCTGAAATACAGCTCTGGCCGACTAGAGGGAAAGAAGCCAAATTAAACACTTTCTGAACATAGACTTCTAAATTAAGGGGGCCATTAGCTCCTTAGTCATGTCTTCAACTTGGTAAAGACACATAATCCCCTTTCCTCGAATATGTTAGAAAAGACTTTCTAGAAACTTCAACATGCCCTGTACATTTCCTAGTATTATCCTGCTTGGTTTTTTCTCCATGGAGTAAGTTGACAGACAGCTTGACTCCAGCATACTGTTTAAGAGTGTGGGCTCCAGGAACACCCGGGTGGCTCAGTGGGCTGAGGCCTCTGCCTTTGGCTTAGGTCATGATCTCAGAGTCCTGAGATCGAGCCCCACATCAGGCTTTCTGCTCAGCAGGGAGCCTGCTTCCCTTCCTCTCCCTCTGCCTGCCTCTCTGCCTGCTTGTGATCTCTCTCTGCCAAATAAATAAATAAAATATTTTTTAAAAAAGACTGTGGGCCCCTGAGTACAAATAACAGCTCCAATGCCTAAGTGTCCCATGCCCTTAGGAAAGTTAGTTAACACAATCTAATCTTTACTGTCCTTCCCTAAGAAATAGGGATGAAGATAGTGTCAACCCTACAGAGCTACTATGAGGATTAATTGAGATAATCTCTGTAAAGTTAAGATATTCCCCTACCCAGAGGTATTGTGGCTGCAAACAACAAAATCGTCAACTCAAACTGGCTAAAACAATAAGTAAATGTGTGTTTCATATGAGCTGAAATCGAGAAAAGCACACTTCCTGCACAAAATTATTGACAACTTGATGTACTGTCCAAAACCCAGGTTCTTTCCCTCTCTCATAGTCTACTCTTGGCATTGGTTTATCCCAAAGCTGTGTCTTCTCTTGGTCACCTTGTGGCTTCCAGTGGCAACTAGGACTACATTATTTCTCATTTGTGTTCAATAAGAAAGGGCAAGGCAAATTTTCCAGAAGCTTTCCAGTAGACTTCTCTCATCCCATTGGCCAGAATTGGGTCACAAGCCCATTCTAAAATGAACACCACAGGTAGAATAGGATCACCAGGACTGGCATAGACTCACTTGTGGAGGAGAAATGGATATAAGGGAAGATCGTTAAAATACGCAGTAAGGATGACCTCTTACTAACATCACTGTCCATACTATGTTACCCTTATAGTCGTATAGGAAGTTTTCCCAAAGATGCAACCAGCTATAGATTCAACAGTCTTGAAATTGCAAATGGATTTTTTTTTCTTGTGCCACTTCAGATCTCTTTCTAGCGGCTGTCTAGAGGAGTACTTAAGAATTCCAGGGTTCCATTTATGGAAGGGGAAGGTAAAATCATCAGTTGTAGGAATTAGCCATAGGTGCAATGTGCAAAGTATGTCTTCTTCAATGCCATGGGTGGAACTGAACAATTAGACCCTCTTTCTCTCTGCCACTCTTTAAACCTTAGGCCACACAGGACTATCTTGAGCATTCCTTTAAGCCTTCCAGACTAAAACCAAGGGTGCATTTTCATCACTGAACAATAAGTTTGACAGAATAATTGGTCTTCCAGATTTCTGAGAACATGAGTTTTCTCAACAGACCAATTCAACAACCATTTACTGAACAAATTCTCATTTTCCTCTTTTGTGTCAGGTGCTTAGCAGAATATAAAGGGAATGTAAGACATCAACTCTATCCTTAAGAAACTTCCAATCTATCTCTGAAAATAAAGCATGTTGGTTGTAAAGGGTTAAATAGTAGACCAAGACAACCTAGAATTCATGGCCTGAGAAAATTGCTACAGCCATTTTAATTGGCCATGACTAAAGTGACCAACGGGAATCCCCTAATTAGCGGCAACACCATTTTGCAGACTGGCATGTGGGCTCAGCCCAAATCTGTAATAAGGACAGATACTTTCCATGGAGCAGGCAGACAGGTGGCCTCACTGGTTTTCATACCTAGCATCAGTTTCTCCCATGTGTTAGCTCTCACCATGCCATGACCTTGTGTAGACACATCTTCTCCCAGAGTAGGATCAGTCTTAAAGCCTAATGAGATGGTAGGTTGCTAGGGCTCTTGAAGTGTGGAATGGCTTCCCAAGGCTCCATCTTCCAACTACCCTGAGGACTCACATGCAAACATGATTGACTGGATCTAAGTGGTTCTGTACCCTTGGCCTTAAAGAATATATTATGTAAAGAATATATTGTTTGTTACCAACATTTACATGATGGCCATACCAAAGCTGTGTGTTTATAACTCGTGTGGAACAGCTAAGCCTGATAACAATGTATAGAGTAATAATAACAATACCTTTGACTCACCACCAGAAACTTAATCCCTAGCACTGTGTAGGCAGGAAGGAACATGTTATGAAACTAGGAGGAAATGTTCTTGGTTTATAAGGCATTTATAATCTGGGTAAACTAATACAAAATAAATATGTGAAACAAAATGTATAATGCAACATTCAAGACTCTGATCTCTGGTCCAGGTTCTCACTGACTCACAGTCAGATTGCCGCAGTCAGTCCTCTTGGCTCCAGTTCCTGGATTGCCTCGTGCTCTGTCATAGCTACCAGAGCTACCTTCCCAATGTTCAGCATTGGGCAAGTCCCTTCCTTGTTGGAAAATCTACAATGGCTTCCCAGCACCTACAGAAAAACTGGCCTCTTGACTTTCAAGGCCTCCAACGTGTTCTAAAGTCTGCTCTTCTCCAGTCTTCCAATGCACTGCCGAAAGAAAAGCCTTCTTTACTGTTTTCTCTTTCCAAATAAGAGGTAGCCTCCCTGTCTCCATGGCCTGCTCACCTGTGCATACAACACTCTTCCTGCCTCCAGTTATTTAAATATCACTTTTGTTCGAAGATGAAAATTTATTTCCTACATAATTACTTTCTTAAACATACCAGATTACAGACATCATTCTCTCCTCGGAATTTCCATAGCACTGGCATTCATATGTAGGACCATGAGTTACTCTGCATCAAGTTTATATACATGTCCTATCTTCCCCGTTCAAATTCCAGTTCCTTGATATCAAACACCTTGTTCCCATCCTCTCTACTTGCCCAAAGCTTCACAAACACAACCTTCAATGATGCTGCAGACAGCAAAATAAAACTAGGCATAAGCATTGAGGAGACTAAAAGAGTAACCAGTTATCATCTAGAATGGACTAGAATGAATTTTAAAAGTCTTCATAGACAGGGAACTTTTTTTTTAAGATTTTATTTATTTATTTGACAGACAGAGATCACAAGCAGGCAGAGAGGCAGGCGGTGGGGGCGGGGGAGGAGCAGCCTCACCGCTAAGCAGAGAACCTGATGCGGGGCTCAATCCCAGGACCCTGGGATCATGACCTGAGCCGAAGGTAGAGGCTTTAACCCACTGAGCCACCCAGGTGCCCCAACAGGGGATTTTTTAAAGTGGAGTTGGAAGAAAGGACAAAAATGACAGAAATGTCAACAAGGAGAGGAAGCAAGACGGATGAGGGTTAAAATGGTGACTGTGGATATGGAAAGGAATGGGTGGATATGGGAGCCTGGCCATGTTCTGATAGTTGAATAAAATCAACAAACTGGTACAAAAGTCTGGATGCCAGATGCCCTTCCCTTTGCATATCTTCTAGGTGTAACTTGCGTAGGTCTATAGAGTTGACAAATAGGGCCAAGAAAAAGTCGTCATCTAGGCTTAAGTTCTATCTTATGACCTTTAAATGTTCTTCTTCCATTCAATTCTTTGAAATCATTTCCTTTGGCGAAGTAACTTTTTCCAGTGGGAGCTTGTCAGTGAGTTTTTTGGTCCTTACTTTAACCTTGTCAGAACAATTGGACAGAATTGCAAGTGTAGGTTAATGCTTTGCACACGTGCTTATTCACCTGATGTCCTCAAAAGTTCAATGTTATAGGGAAGACCCTATCACATCCAGACCTGCAGGCTTTCAGAGATGTGGGGGGAATTACTGGGCATGTGCTAATCAAGGGCTCAGCTGGGTTCTGCTGAATTTATGACTGAGATCTGATCCACTAGCCCTGCCCTGAGACCCTCAATGCTCCTCCAGAGCAGATATCCATAGAGTGCATATGTCAAAGAGACAGGAGGATGTGCCAAAGATTGTGTGGATATTTCCCCTTCCTATTTGTTAACTTTGTAAACATTCTACTTCCCTATCATTCTGGATTACCAGATACCCAAAAGGGGCACTCCTAATTCCTCATTTAAATTGCTTTCTCCTTTAAATAGTATTGTTCAAACCTGTCCATCACTTTGTCTATACTACGTACATCCCCAGAATGACCCTAAATGAAAGAACCATAGAATGGAAGAATTTAAAACAGGGATCTCAGTAATTATCTCATCAAAGTCCCTAACTCTACAGAGTAAATTACAACCCAGAAGGGGAATGTGGTCTGGCCACTGTCTCTTGGGCATGTTATAGTTCTCTGATTATATTAAGGACTAAAACTGTTTCGACAATTTGATTTATGCCTTTAATGTAACAATAGCTATGAAAAACAACTAACAAGTTCCCACCATTAACTAGAATGTTTTGCTCTGCCCCCTTTAAAAACATACTTATGACAAGAAGTCAAAATAAATTTTGCATTTCCATAGAAAAATTGTAGGCTTCATCTGGGGATTATATGATGCTTCAATAAGCCCACCTCCCTTCTCCCTTAAACTTAGGTAATGTAGAAGGAAAGAACATAGACGTGACAATCAGGCACCTGCTCTTCTGTCTCAGGGCCAGCTTCCTCTAGAACAGTAGTTCTTGTACCAGCACTGTTGACATTTTAGGCTGAATAATTCTTTGTTGTGGGGGGCATCCTGTGTATGGCTCATGTTTCTCGGCATCTCTGGCCTCTACTTACTAAATGCCAGTAGCAAACTTCTCCCCCTGCTGCTTCAGTTATGAAAACCGAAAAGTTTCTAGACATTGTCAGATGTCCCATGGGAGATAAATGGCTCCCTCTCCTTTAGAACCACTGGGTCTAAACACACTGTGGATATGGTTATTCTGAGGAGTCCCGTCAGAGATTTCCTACCAGTAGCTGTATTCCATTCCCCTACTCCACCAACTCTACCATTACTGCTGTAATTTCCACCTCGGAGGCGAACACTGTCCCTTCCTGTTCATAATTGTCCTACCCCAACAAAATGGTACAGCTGTATCACACTTAGCAAAGAGTGGATATAACTAATTAAAAAAATACAACATTAAGGGTCAAACCTGAAAGTTGTACATAAAAATAACTTTTTGTCATAATCCAATGGAGAACTATATTATTTATCTAATGCTGTGTAACAAATTGCCCCAAATTGAAGCTAACTCAATCTATTAAAAACAAAGCTATGAACCATGAGAGACTGTGGACTCTGAGAAACAAACTGAGGGTTTTGAGGACAGGGGTGGGAGACTGGGTGAGCCTGGTGGTGGGTATTAGGGAGGGCACATATTGCATGAGCACTGGGTGTGGTGCATAAACAATGAATTCTGGAACAATGAAAAGAAATTAAAAGCTAAAACAACAGCTACCTATTATTTCACTTTCTGAGGGGCAGGAATCTGGGAATAGCTCTGCTGCATATCAATAAGCTGCTGACTGGGACTACAGACATTAGGCGATACTGAGGCTGGAGAATCTGCTTCCAAAGTTATTCATGTGGTTCTGAACGGACCCCAGCTTCTCACTGGCTTTTGGCCAGAGGCTTCAGTTCCTAGTTCTGTGAGCCTCTGCATAGAGCTGCTCATTCCATGGCAACTGGCTTCCCACAGAGTGAGGGGTGAGATGGAAAGACAGTGGAAGAAGGAGAAAGGGAGAACAGAAGCTTCCTTTTCACCTCTTCTATATGCCATTGTTCCCACAGACCAGCCTTGGTACAATGTGAGAAGGGACAGCACAAAGTTCTGAAGCAGGGCTGAGGCCCACTGGGGGCCATCTTAGAAGCTGCCTACCATGGAAACCCCCCAATAACCTAAAACTGTCCTAAGTTTAACCTCTTCCCAGATCAGAAACATGACGAATTCTGACATACGTGTCTTTAGTTTCACCTGACGATGGGAAGGGATTTGTATCTTGTCAGAACAATGACCCCAAGGCACTACATAATCAAAGTAATTCAAACTACTTCATTCCTCAAGTGACAATAGTAAGCCTATTCAGGTGAGAAGAACTTTTTTTTTTTTAATCCATTTTATTTATTTTTTCAGCGTAACAGTATTCATTCTTTTTGCACAACACCCAGTGCTCCATGCAAAACGTGCCCTCCCCATTACCCACCACCTGTTCCCCCAACCTCCCACCCCTGACCCTTCAAAACCCTCAGGTTGCCCCAACCTCCCACCCCTGACCCTTCAAAACCCTCAGGTTGTTTTTCAGGGTCCATAGTCTCTTATGGTTCGCCTCCCCTTCCAAATTTTTTTTTTAATAAACATATAATGTATTTTTAACTCCAGGGGTATAGGTCTCTGAATCGCCAGGTTTACACACTTCACAGCACTCACGATAGCACATACCCTCCCCAATGTCCATAGCCCCCTCCCCCTCTCCCAATCCCACCTCCCCCCAGCAACCCCCAGTTTGTTTTGTGAGATTAAGAGTCATTTATGGTTTGTCTCCCTCCCAATCCCATCTTGTTTCATTTATTCTTCTCCTATCCCCCTACCCCCCCATGTTGCTTCTCCATGTCCTCATATCAGGGGGATCATATGATAGTTGTCTTTCTCCGATTGACTTACTTCACTAAGCATGATACGCTCTAGTTCCATCCATGTCATCGCAAATGGCAAGATTTCATTTCTTTTGATGGCTGCATAGTATTCCATTGTGTATATATACCACTTCTTCTTTATCCATTCATCTGTTGATGGACATCTAGGTTCTTTCCATAGTCTGGCTATTGTAGACATTGCTGCTATAAACATTCGGGTACACATGCCCCTTCGGATCACTATGTTTGTATCTTTAGGGTAAATACCCAGTAGTGCAATTGCTGGGTCATAGGGTAGTTCTATTTTCAACATTTTGAGGAACCTCCATGCTGTTTTCCAGAGTGGTTGCACCAGCTTGCATTCCCACCAACAGTGGAGGAGGGTTCCCCTTTCTCCACATCCTCTCCAGCATCTGTCATTTCCTGACTTGTTAATTTTAGCCATTCTGACTGGTGTGAGGTGATATATCATTGTGGTTTTGACTTGTATTTCCCTGATGCCGAGTGACGTGGAGCACTTTTTCATGTGTCTGTTGGCCATCTGGATGTCTTCTTTGCAGTAATGTCTGTTCATGTCCTCTGCCCATTTCTTGATTGGATTGTTTGTTCTTTGGGTGTTGAGTTTGCTAAGTTCCTTATAGATTTTGGATACTAGCCCTTTATCTGATATGTCGTTTGCAAATATCTTCTCCCATTCTGTCAGTTGTCTTTTGGTTTTGTTAACTGTTTCCTTTGCTGTGCAAAAGCTTTTGATCTTGATGAAATCCCAATAGTTCATTTTTGCCCTTGCTTCCCTTGCCTTTGCCGTTGTTCCTAGGAAGATGTTGCTACGGCTGAGGTCGAAGAGGTTGCTGCCTGCATTCTCCTCAAGGATTTGGATGGATTCCTTTCTCACATTGAGGTCCTTCATCCATTTGGAGTCTATTTTCGTGTGTGGTGTAAGGAAGTGGTCCAATTTCATTTTTCTGCATGTGGCTGTCCAATTTTCCCAGCACCATTTATTGAAGAGGCTGTCTTTTTTCCATTGGACATTCTTTCCTGCTTTGTCGAAGATTAGTTGACCATAGAGTTGAGGGTCTATTTCTGGGCTCTCTATTCTGTTCCACTGATCTATGTGTCTGTTTTTGTGCCAGTACCATGCTGTCTTGATGATGACAGCTTTGTAATAGAGCTTGAAGTCCGGAATTGTGATGCCACCAACTTTGGCTTTGTTCTTCAATATTCCTTTGGCTATTCGAGGTCTTTTCGATGCTACACTTTTCTTTTTTTTTTTTTTTCCCTTTTTATTAATTTTTTCAGCGTAACAGTATTCATTCTTTTTGCACAACACCCAGTGCTCCATGCAAAACGTGCCCTCCCCATCACCCACCACCTGTTCCCCCAACCTCCCATCCCTGACCCTTCAAAACCCTCAGGTTGTTTTTCAGAGTCCATAGTCTCTTATGGTTCGCCTCCCCTCCCCAATGTCCATAGCCCGCTCCCCCTCTCCCAATCCCACCTCCCCCCAGCAACCCCCAGTTTGTTTTTTGAGATTAAGAGTCATTTATGGTTTGTCTCCCTCCCAATCCCATCTTGTTTCATTTATTCTTCTCCTATCCCCCTACCCCCCCATGTTGTTTCTAAGGCTTCACCTAGAAATGGCATAGTGTCACTCCCACCCCATTTAATTGGTCAAAGTGAGTCACTTTTGGAAGATATAGCCTTTTGGAAAGTTCTCTCATGTCTTCAAATCTTTGGTCTAATGCCTTTGACCTCTAGACCTAGATTCAAAGGACTTATATGATAAGGTCAGACCCACCTAGGTAATCTTCCTATTCTCAGGTCAACTGATTTGGGGCCTCAATTATAGCTGCAAAACCTTTCCATAGTGGCACTTAGACTAGTATTTGAATGAATAACTGGGAGAGAGTGTGCACAACTGGGACTACAAATCCTTGGGACTCTTTTAGAATGCTCCCTGCCAAAGTGAGACAGCTGGTAAAATTTGAGCATTTGTAGATTAACTAATAGTACCATATCAATGCTAATTTTCTGCCTTAGATATTGTACACTGGTTATATAAAATGTTAACATTAGCAGAAACTGGGTAAACAGTATGTGGGAACTCAAGGTATTTTTTTTTTTGGAAGTTTTTGTAAATCTAAAATTATTTAAAATAAAAATACCAACAACAACAACAACAACAAAAAAGCAAATCACCAGACCAGCTCAGATTCCAGGAAGAGGGAAATAAAGTGTATCTCTTGCATATAGGAAAGGAGTAATTGATGATAAACATCTTTGCAGATCACCTATTATAAAAGCACCATGAGTAATGAAAATAATGAATATGACCAGTTCCTTTCTCAGAGAACATGTAATCTGGTGGGTGAGAGAATGTCTATCCAACAGATATTTACTGTGGATCTCCTAGAGAGTAAGCATTGTGATAATCCCTGTAGATATAATAGTGATGAAGATACCCACAAGGATATCATAGTTTAATGGGAGAGAGCAATTGGTGACCAGTAATTATAACTCAGAGGTGATAACTGTTATGGTCAGGTAAATACAGAGGGCTGAGACGGCAAACAAGATTCAGGGATCACTTCCAGCTGCGGAGATCAGAAGTTTTATTCACGGTTCAAGGGACAAACACTGAGCTGTACTTCCCTCTCCCCTCTACTCATACACTGAAAATGCTCCAAATCAAAAGAAGTTATCTTCATGGTTCACTGCTGTATCTTCTCAGTTGGGGCAATGCATTTTTCATGGAATTTGCTGACTGAGTAGTTTTTTACACAAATGAATATTTTCCTACTAATGTAACTTTTAACTCCTGCTAGGGTCATCACTATCATCCTAGACATCTCTCCTACTTCCTTTTTCTTTGTCCCAGAAGACTCTGAAATGGAACTGGAAATGGGTGTCGCTCAGTTTCCAATCACCTCTGATAAGCCAAGGCTTATTTACACTGGAATTTCTCTTTGGGTTTCAACAGTCTGCTGGCTATTGTCTAGCCGGAGTGATGCTCCTTTAAGTGGTTAAATCAAAGAACTCTACCTTCTCTCATTGTGCTCAGCAGTGGTCTTTGGGAGAGCTGCTTTGACCTACCTCATCAGTCAGCTTTATGACTCCCACTTCACCTTTCAAAAGAACTAAAAATAGAAGCTTGTATCTGTAAATTTACACCCAGAAAAAGTTGCTGGGTGAGGAAAACATCTTAAGGTCCTATTTTGTAGAAGTATATCTTCTCAGGATTTGTAACACATGAGAAACTCTAGTATCTCCCTGAGGTGGCAACCTGAGAAGACTTTTGTCAGGGTTTTGTTGACAGTGTCTGAACTCAGCTGACTCTGATAGGATCCTTGTTAGTTTTAGAACATTTGCAAAGTTTGAAAAGATTTGGACTAGGGTCATTTTGCTTCTGATGTGTTTGTCCTTCACCCCTTTGAAGATTATAAAAGTTCAGGGCCCATAGCTTTAGGGACCTGATTCCAGGATAGTATCATGGTAATAACAGCAGGTATCACTCAGTCCCACTGAATATGGTAGATTAGAGGATATGTTCTTCAGGGGCACCGGTCAGGCCCTCCCAGGCATGTTTTTTAAGTGAGTTGGTACCTTTAAGTCTCCTACCTATAACAGTGCTTTACATGTCATGCTTACTAAATGTTACTAGCATCAAATTTAACCCCAGTCACAGAGCTCATGAACAGATCTGCCAGCATTTCCAAACAATTGCTGGTATGTATCCTAAGAGAGAAAAAAGAATGCAATAAGAGTTCTTATTTTACAGGGATGAATAGAATAAATCTGCTTGCATTTTGTACAGGAGATTAAAGATAAATCTGACTAGTGACGGAGTCTTCTTCCTTCCTCAACTGGGCCTATTCTAGATCTGAGTGCTCATGTGGTTGAGTTGATAAATCTTCCCCCAGAAGTGCACCATGCAGATACCCACCATACTCACCTCATGTCACTGGGGTCACAGAAGAGTAGCTGTACAAAGCATCATCTTCCATTCCTGTCATCTCTCCATGGTTTTGTCACTGAGTTCAGCTAATTGAGCACGGCGTCTTCTTGCACAGAGTCCACATCCCTTCACATACATTCTCCCAGAAAGTAAAGTTGGAGAACCAGACACCATGTTTGAGATTCAGAAGATGGGAAACATGGACCCAGAAGTGGAAGCCCCAGTGATTGGGTATTTCCAACACTGTCATCTTTTTTTTTTATTTTTTTTTTTCAGTGTAACAGTATTCATTGTTTTTGCACCACACCCAGTGCATGTTTTTATTTTTTTTTAAGATTTATTTATTTATTTATTTGACAGACAGAAATCACAAGTAGGCAGAGAGGCAGTCAGAGAGAGGAGGAAGCAGGCTTCCTGCAAAGCAGAGAGCCCGATGCGGGGCTTGATCCCAGGACCTTGGAATCATGACCTGAGCCAAAGGCAGAGGCTTTAACCCACTGAGCCACCCAGGCACCCCCCCCTTTTTTTTTAAAGATTTATTTATTTATTTATTTGACAGACAGATCAGTGCATGTTTTTAAGAATGGGACACTAGTTTGCTCTTATCTCAGACCTTTCCCATTGCACTGTTCAGCAAATCAGGCTGAGAAGATTCTAATCACTGGGCACTGTTTCCAGAGGTGACCTGTGGGAATCATGGAACTTCTCTTCTGCCCTCTAGTCTATGTGGATGCTACTGCAAGCATGTTTGGCTGTATATAGGAGCAGTACTAGCTGGGGATATATACCTATTTCTTCTACCCCCAGAAATAGTGATTCTTTAACAGTCTCCCTAAAATGAATGCTACAAATTTCTTGACCCTCTCCAAAAGAAGAACACAATAATGTTCGTTAATAGTATATTTCAAATCTTCTGTCAAGAACAGCCAGGGAGTTCTTTGTAAAAATCTGAAAATATAAATCCAAGCCCCTCAGGGTGAATGTATTACATATGTTGCCATGTCTCATACCAAGAGAAGCTATGGAAATCTGAGTTTTTCCTTGGGAGTCACAAAGGGGTAAAGGGGTGGAAAGAAAGATATTTTCCAATGGCAGTTTCACGTTACTTTCTTTCACCATCTCAGTTGTGTATTCTGAAACTCAGTGTCTTGATTCATGGTGAGCATGTACGCAGTTCTGGGCAGGAGGAAAGGGTGCAGGTAATGGGATGAGGAGCAGGAAAGCATTGTTGTTCCCATCTGTGTGGTCAGAAGCCAAAGAAACCAACTTGAGTTGAACAGATGGTCATGTGGTTAATTTGCAAAGAAAAGGAAAGGGCAAGGGAGGTGGGGGGAGGGTGGAGGAGCGATATGGCAAAGTGTTCTTCATCCTGTTGAAAGAAGAAAGCAAAGTTTGCTGTGAGGATCCACTCACCCTGTTTAACAGATGGCAAAACCAAGGTAGAGAAGAAGGCAGTTCTTGACAGTAGCTTTGAAATATACTATTAATGAACATTATTGTGTTCTTCCTTTGGAGAGGGTCAAGAAATTTGTAGCATTCCCCTGGACTAAAATGCCAAGGTACAAACTACTCATCACTAACCGAGGACTGAGCAAGCCACTGTTTCTAAGAAAGAGCAAGAAACAAAGGCTAAAGCCTAGTTGCAAGAACAGAATCACTGATTGTCATACCCTTCCCCCCCTTCCTCTGCTAAAGGCTTAATAACTACAACAGTAGGACTCTGACTGTCACAAAGGCTAAATTCTGCTCTGTATTATATTTTATTTATTTTAGTTTTTTCTCAGGACTGAGGACATGGGGCAGAGGTTTAGTAAGCCTGAGGGCTTGCTCACAGCCCAGAGTAGCATTTGAATTTCTCTTTCATTTCCTTTCCTCAGTTTCAGGGATAAAATAGGGGACAGCCAGTTATTTGAGAGCCACCCCCACCAGAGATTAATTCAGAATTGCTATTGGAGGTAAAGTCATGGCCAGAATTATCACAAGTTTACCTTCCAAATCACTGAGCTAGTCCTATTTTTCTGAAGGTCAGTTGCAGGTTTGGGGATATAGGTTTGTGTAACAGGGATCTAGAACTCTGCAGAAAGAGGGAGAAAGGATATTATTACCGGTGGGAAAGAAAGGAAGGACTGGAGCTTCAAATAATGAGAAAAAAGAAAGGTAGGAAAGGTGGGGAGGGGGAAGAAAGAAAAAAATGGAGTTACAAGGTGTCTGTTGATCACTTTGAAAGTAGTAATTTTTCTGTCACTTCAGACACTCAAAGGCAGAACAGCCTCTGTATTAGTTTCCTACTGGTGCTATAACAAAATACCACACATTTCGTGGCTTCAAATGACACAAATGTATTGCCTTGTGGTTCTAGAGATCAGAAGTCCAACATGAGTCAAAAACCAGTCTTATTGGGCTAAGGATCAAGTAGGGGTGAGTTCCTTCTGGAAGCTCGAAGGGAAAGTCCCTTTCTCTTGCCCTTTTTCATCTTCTAGAATATACCTACACTCCTTCATTAATTTCCATTTCAAATCCAGCAACAGTTTTTGAAGTCTTTCTTACATCACATCTCTCTGACATTGACTCTTTTCCACATTTGAAGGACCCCTGTGATTACACAGAGCCCGCCAGGATAATCTAAGATAAGCTCCCCATTTCAAGGTCAGCTGATTAACAACCTTTATTCTCTTTTGCGTGGGACAGTGATATACTCACAGATTCTGGGAATTAGGACACAGGAATCTTTGATGGGCCATTATACTACCTACCAGAGCCTCTCATTACGAATGTTGCGAAGAGGGGCACCTGGGTGGCTCAGTGGGTTAGAGCCTCTGCCTTCGGCTCAGGTCATGAGCCCAAGGTCCTGGGATCGAGTCCCACATCGGGCTCTCTGCTCAGCAGGGAGCCTGCTTCCTCCTCTCTCTCTCTGCCTGCCTCTCTGCCTACTTGTGATCTCTCTCTCTCTGTGTCAAATAAATAAATAAAATCTTAAAAAAAAAAAGAATGTTGCAAAGAGACAGGAGACTGAGCAGGCCCTTTAATGTTAAGGTCTTAAGGAATAGGGGAAAAGAGCTATTTCTCAAGAAAAATTTTAAGGTGGATGAAATCTGTTTCCCAGGTAGTGTTTGAGCTCCTTCTAGAGCTTGCCTTCCCTCTTGGCATCTACAGGTCAGGCTGGGTTCAGACTGCTATGGGTTCATCAGGGTCTCTAGAACAAATGCAGCCTTGGTTCTGTCTGACCTGGGCATGCATTCTCTTTTCATTTTCTGCTAATCCAATTGTCATATTCCAACTTTCAATTTTTTTCAAAACTCTCCCTTTTTTGTGCTTCCCTCCCCAATATGCGGAATAAATATGAGTGTGAAGTATTTGCGTTCATTTGTCTATAATACGTCGAGTGATGCTGGAAGACTTGTTTTTGGGTGTTGGAGGATACCTGTCTTTTGGAGTTGCTTATAGCCCACTAACCCCACCACATAAATGTGTCTTGCACATAGATAGCCTGGTTTAAAAGTTCAGGGTCATTTGTGTTCAGAAGATAGCTTGGTATATCTATACAGAGAAACTATTTAAGTATCTTATGAGAGTAACAATTTATAAAATATTCAACTCTGGTATTGCTATTCCAGAATTGTAAGAAGGAACACAACTTTGTCCTGATATCTGAGAAACCTTCTACAGACCAATAGGAGAGCCTCTTGTGATGTGTTTTGTTGTTGTTGTTGTTGTTGTTGTTGTTTTTCTTAACTGCTGTTTGGAATGGAAGTATGTATTTTTTTTAACTTTTTCATCTTCCGTATCAAATGATAACTATACCTGCCCTAATACCTCAAAATAAAGAAGAAAAAGATGTGAGCTTGGTATTCTGGCCTCATAAGGATCATTGATACTACAGTGTTCAAGGTGAACAACAATTTTTTGAGACCCATTACATCTTAAGAATCTCATCAATTATAAGGGCTGACTATAGCAGATAGTCTCCCATAAATAGAGGCAAATGTAAGAAGAATCTCATAATCTTAGGAACAAGATTGAATATGAACAGCCCAGAGTCAGGGTATGGAGGGTAAGTCATGTGCTTTTTTTCCCACTCATCTCTTTTGCCAGTTGAGAATCCACAGTGAGCAGTCAGGGGAGAGGTAGATCTAGACAGTCTGTCCATCTCTGGGCTGGCATTCTCTCTCAGAGTCCTGTGGATGAAGGCAGCATTAAGCCATATGGGAGAGTGATAGGCAAGACATACATCTACAAAGCTTTTCAAGTAGACAACATGTTAATGTCATGGGATGAAAGAGATAGAGGTGAAATATCAAATGTAGGTGACCCAGAAGTAGAGTGAGTTTCCCTGAAAAAGGCTGAAAACAGGGGTCACAAAGTAAGTCTTCATGCAAAACTCCTCAGTATGAGGCTACATGGGTAAGGTAGCCTAATGACCTCATATGAAATAGCCCATGAGACCTGCTGTCCTTTTAAAATCAAGACTGTACTTCCAACTCCTAGTAGATGGATCAAAGACATAGGACTAGTTCAAGTAGCTGGACAGTCACACACTAGTCACACATACTTGGTCAATGTTCATTTCTCTTCTTCTAGAGAAGCATTCAGAATATCAGAGTACATGCTGGAAAATACCATTTCCAGCATTTAACCAGATTAACCAGAAAATCATGGCAGCAAAAAGTTTAAGGACAAAATCAAGAGAAGGAAGACTAGTTGCTTATGGACACACCCTCAGTTCCATAATGATTAATCCACTAAGTTTTGAAGAATTTTCTAAGTCAACCCCAGACACAAACCTGCCAGAAGGCAGGCCTTGACACACACTGAACTTGAGCATATGGTCTCTTAGTGGTGTGCTCAGCTGTGGGAATGTGTAAGAAAATAGGCCCTGATAATTAAAACAGCACATTTGTTTATAAGCATAACTTGATCTGGGCATATTGCTAGCAATTTTAGCCAGTGGATTCTTTCTTTCAGGACTAATTATCGATCTGAACTTGAAATATATTCTAAATTATTTCTCTCACTAAGTCAGGAGAGTAAATGCTTTCTGTTAGGTGATGAATAGGTTCAAAGTTCTCTCGGGTCATTCGGAATTGTGTACGTGGAAATCTGGATACAGGATTACCCTGGAGACAGTCACCAGTGGTAATTCTTTTTCAGTCTTGAAGGATTTCAAGGTTTTAAAGGCATTTTGTGACCCTGAATGATCAGTATCCTCCCACACAAGGCTACCCAGATAATTAGGGTGATGGCTCACTAATCAAGTAATCTGCATTTCAAGATATCTACTTGGACCCCTAGGAGAAATGATGAATCTGGTTTTCAAGATCTGTGACTTTGCCAATTCTCTGTCATCTCGTCTTTTGCCATTTTCATCTCTGATTGTATAGACATGGAGGAGTTTCATTTAGATGCCTGACCTGAAGCGAATGTCCCCCAAATATTGGGGGAATAGCACTGCAGAAGGCATTACCCTTGTGGGATGAAAGTCTAACTTGTGGAATCACAGCAGGAGGCTTCAGAATTAAATGTCCCCAAAGAGCAATGCAGGGGGAACAATAGCTCTTCCAAGAATTAGTAGGCATTCTTCAAAAAGGTCCCATGAGACCTTGTGAGAAGACACATTTCCTATTTATTTGCAATCCTTGATTCTAGAAATATATGGGGCTCACAGCATGGGCAAATGACTCAAATCATCCCCATCAAAAAAAAAAAACACGAAAGGAAAACCAGCTCTAAATCACAGTTTGAAAGATAGACATCTCTAACCTAAGTTTCAGTTGCCACGTGGTAGGTCATGAGACAGCTGCAAACTGTGTGCCTAATGTTTATGACTTCAGATCACGTCGGGATGTTGATCAGGAGGTCATGTGATGCCTTGGTCTATACCTGGGCTTGGGGGACTGGCAGCCTGAGCGACAGTTTACCCTGGAACATAGAGTCAAATCAGTTGCCACCTTCTGGACAGAAAACATTTCCTATGCTTTAAGTTCTCTGATGAATACCTTAATATTTAAATGCAAATACTTAATACTAAGGCATGATATATTCTTCTCTGGTGAGTGCTCAGATTACAAGGGAATGGTTTCCTTTCATTCTCCTATTATTTAAACATTATTCAATACCTAGGTGGTCATTTGACACTCATTTAAAAACCCATTGCATTTGTACTTGGCTCAAATTAAGGTGCTGATTAAAGAGCCGCTCTTCACCCCCTAATGCAGATAGATCCATGCACCTCAACATACAGCTTTGGAAATTGATTTTCTGCTACATGAAATAATCAGGGAAATACAACATAAAGCAAATATTTACCCCCATGCGGAGAATGAAGCTCAGTTTTCCTAACGGACATCAGCAAAATCCATGGTTTAAATTACAGATTAACAAAGGACTCATGAGCTCAAAATTAAGTTATTCTGTTTAAAATCAATCACTGAAACTGTCATTCTGCTTATTGCTTTGACTTCCTAACAAAGGTTTAAATGAAGACTTTATGTGCAAGTAGAGAACGTCAAGAGATCTGCTCTCTTTCAGACCTGCGTGGGCTGGAGGGGCAAACGTTTAGGCTATTAATGTAATTAGAATGAGGAATGTATTTTTCCAGGAAAAAAAATCTTTCCAAAAAAAAATTCCACACACACACACAAAAATTCCACAAATCCACAATTAATCTATTATCTGCGGTGGGGGAGAGAACAGTAAGGAGTAGAAGGTGGGGTACAAAAGCCCTAGATACACTGATACCAGAGCCATTCTAGGAGCGCCAGGCAGGAAATCTGGAATTACTCTAACTTTTCTTTGCAGAGGCAGGCACCAGAACTGGAGAAAAGGGTCCAGAAAGACGACTGTCTTCGCTAGTGAAGTATATTCTGATTGTGGTGTTAAGAGCATTTTCGGTCATTCGGCTTCATGTTGGGTCACCACTCCAGCACCGAGCAGCTCCTCAATGACCCTATCGTCGTATCCAAGGACCTCCTTCAGGATGTGCGTGGTATGCTGCCCAAGCAAGGGGGGCGGCCTGGCCTCTGACATCTGGAACTTACTGTATCTCACAGCTGGGCCTGTCAAAAAGAGAGGAAAGCAGGAAGCCTGTTAATGACTAACCCTAGGAAAATCATTACCCAAGCAGCCTGGGGTGTTTTCAATGAATGCCAAAAATATCACTGCCAGTTACAAAATGGCGGCACAGTTTGGAAAGAAATCTATTTTTACATGAAGTTCTCTTGACTCGGACTCATCCAGCTGTGCAGTGGTCATCTGACCTGCCCATGTGGGGATGGGGGGTGGGGGACATGTATGTGCCTGGTGTGTACCAGTCCCACACAGAAGTGGCCAGTACTGTCACCAAGATTCTCAGAGGTTGTTCACTCAACTGGGTTGACTCTCTGCATCCAAAAGAACAAGGGCCACAGGTACATGTTGTCTGTCTCTGAATCTGGAAATCTGACCCCAGGTGAAGGTAATCCAGACATTTATTATTCAGCATCTCCTACATAGACTGTAAGGTTTACTTCAGCAGGCTGCAGATCAACCAAACCACCACCAGACCCTGCCAAAGCCTTTTGGTGGCAGAAGAGGTATTGGGTGCAAGTTTCCCTGTCAGAGATCTGGGTTTGCAGGTGCTGTGCAAGGAGGAGGGGATATTTATTGGCAGCTGTTTGCAGAGCACTGAGACACTGTATATGGGGTAACTCAAACAGGACTCTCAACCACCACTGGAAATATATTTTTATGATCCTCATTCTTTACCGTATGGATGTGAAAGCCCCAAAAGCTCAAGTTTTGCTCAAGGTCACATGGCAAATAGCTACTAGCACTGGGACTCCAGTCCACATTCATTGGCAGTCTGGCACTGAGGACCATGCACTCTGTGTAAGCTCAGGGGCCTGCTCTTCCTTTCCCACTCTTCCACAGAGAAGCGGGCCAGGCACTGGGGAGCACAGTGTTTCAGTAATGGTATTTATGTTGGCTGTTCTTCACCTCTCATTTGACTAGGCTTCGGGAAAACAAATTATATAGTCACCAGAAGACTACAAAACAGTGCATTTCTATGTCATAAAGATGCTTCCAGCCTGCTCTTGATTTGGGGTGCACAGAGGAAGGACATGCAAAACCAAAGCATGTGTGGGTAACACAGGGGCAGTGAGGAGAGCAGCAAATGTGCTTCAAGCTCTTCGGAGAATCCCATTAATAAAAGAGTACTGTGGCTGAAGCCACTGTTGGTGATAGAGAGAGAGGACACACACCTCCCCAGACCATGAAGCCACACTTTTGCGTGACACCATCCAGTACAGACAAATGGCAACTTTCAACAGATGGCCAAATGTTTGCTTTCTCCTCGCCTTTTTTTTTTTTTACTGTCTTTTTTTAAAAATTTTTATTTACTTATTTATTTTCAGTGTTCCAGAATTCATTGTTTAGGCACCACACCCAGTGCTCCATGCAATACATGACCTCCATAATACCTACCATCAGGCTCACCCAGACTCCCATCCCCCACCCTCCAAAACCCTCAGATGGTTTTTCAGAGTCCACAGTCTCTCATGGTTTGTCTCCCCCTCCAATTTCCCCCAACTCCCTTCTCCTCTCCATCTCCCCATGTCCTCCATGTTATTCCTTATGCTCCACAAATAAGCGAAACCATATGATAATTGACTCTCTCTGCTTGACTTAGTTCACTCAGCATAATCTCTTCCAGTCCTGTCCATGCTGACACAAAAGTTGGGTATTCATCCTTTCTGATAGAGGCATAGTACTCCATAGTATATATGGACCACATCTTCTTTATCCATTCGTCTGCTGAAGGGCATCTTGGTTCTTTCCAGTTTGGCAACTGTGGCCATTGCTGCTATGAACATTGGGATACAGATGGTCCTTCTTTTCACTACATCTGTGTCTTTGGGATAAATACCCAGTAGTGCAGTTGCAGGATCATAGGGAAGCTCTATTTTTAATTTCTTAAGGAATCTCCACACTGTTTTCCAAAGTGGCTGCACCAACTTGCATTCCCACCAATAGTGTAAGAGGGTTCTCCTTTCTCCACATCCTCTCCAACACATGTTGTTTACTGTCTTTTTAATTTTGGCCGTTCTAACTGGCGTAAGTTCGTATCTCAATGTGGTTTTGATTTGAATCTCCCTAATGGCTAGTGATTATGAGCAATTTTCATGAGTCTATTAGCCATTTGTATGTCTTCATTGGAGAAGTGTCTGTTCCTGCCTTCTGCCCATTTTTTGATATGATTATCTGTTTTGTGTCTGTGGAGTTTGAGGAGTTCTTTATAGATCTTGGATATCAGCCCTTTGTCTGTACTGTCATTTGTGAATATCTTCTCCCATTCCATGGGTTGCCTCTTTGTTTTGTTGACTGTTTCCTTTGCTGTGCAGAAGCTTTTGATCTTGATGAAGTCCCCAAAATTCATTTTCACTTTTGTTTCCTTTGCCTTTGGAGACATATCTTGAAAGAAGTTGCTGTGGCCAATGTCAAAGAGGTTACTGCCTATGTTCTCCTCTAGGATTCTGATGGATTCCTGTCTCACGTTGAGGTCTTTTGTCCATTTCAAGTTTATCTTTGTGTATGGTGTAAGAGAATGGTCAAGTTTCATTCTTCTACACATAGCTGTCCAATTTTCCCAGCACAGTTTATTGAAGAGACTGTCTTTTTTCCACTGTATATTTTTTTCCTGCTTTGTCAAAGATTATTTGATCATTGTTGAGGGTCCATATCTGGGCTCTCTACTCTGTTCCACTGGTCTATGCGTTTGTTTTTATGTCAGTACCATGCTGCCTTGGTGATCACAGCTTTGTAGTAAAGCTTGAAATCAGGCAATGTGATGCCCCCAGTTTTGTTTTTCTTTATCAACATTTCCTTAGCAATTCGGGGTCTCTTCTGATTCCATACAAATTTTAGGATTGTTTGCTCCGGCATTTTGAAAAATGCTGGTGTCTTAAATTGTATTTTTTACAGAAGTAGAGTTGACACATGATGTTATAGTAGGTTCAGGCATACAACACAGTGATTTAACTAGTCTACCCATTATGCTGTGTTTGCCACAAGTGTACCCAACATCTGCCACCACACACACATGGTACCAGTGACTACATTTCCAATGTAGTACTTTTCATCCCCATGACTCATTCACTCCATAACCAGAAGCCCATACAACCCACGGCCCTTCACCCATCTTGCCCATCCTCCCCCTTCCCTCTGGCAACCACCAGTCTGTTCTCTGTATTTATGAGTCTGTCTCTGCTTTTTGTTTGTTTATTCATTTGTTTCATTTTAGAATCTGCATGGAAGCCCACACTTCCTTCTAAAGGCTCTAGTGTAAACTGTTTCCTCACTGGTCGGTCTCTTTTCAGTCAAGGGTCAAGGGGAGGCAGGTTCCACTACGTTCATGACAAGGCTGATAATGTTTTGGGGATGTGATCCTTATTCACTATTCTCCAAGTCTGTTCCAATTTTGACATTAATTAAAACACTTTTAACCTAAAACATGTTTTTCAAAAGAAGGATGCTGCTGAGAGAATCAATGTCATGTGACTTCTTCCTACCTGAGTGACCTGGAGTGAGACTCCCAGGTGGGAAAAAGTCACTTGACTACACCAAGAGTCTGGGCTGGACAATGCTGCCGGGATACTGAGGGTGGTGCAGCATGGCAGCTGCCATTTTGTCGGGACTTGGGGTGCATCAGCCCGTGAGCTATCATGTCTGAGAACCCTTACAGACCTGGACTGACACTGGAGGCCAAGGAGGCTTCGGGTACAAGGGTTAGAGTGAGGGTTCGGGTTAGGGAATGAGAATAACCTGCCCAACACCCCACAGTAGGAAGTAAGATTCAGTTCCCAAGTTTGTTGGGTGCAAGAACGTAGGTTTTTAAACAAATAATAATTTTTGAGATGAAGTTCACATGACAGAAAATGAACCATTTAAAAGTGAACAGGGACACCTGGGTGGCTCAGTGGGTTAAAGCTTCTGCCTTTGGCTCAGGTCATGATCTCAGGGTCCTGGGATTGAGCCCCACATCAGGCTCTCTGCTCAGCAGGGAGCCTTCTCCCCCACCCGCACCCCCACCCCCCGCCTGCCTCTCTGCCTACTTGGGATCTCTGTCTGTCAAATAAATAAATAAAATTTTTAAAAGTGAACAATTCAGTGGCATTTCATAGTCTCTATGCTGTGCAATGACTGCCTCTTTGTAAGAGTTGGGAGACATTTCCATCACTCCAAAGTCAGACTCTCTATCCCTCTATCAGTCTCCCTCAACTCGGCCCTCCCGTGAACCGTTGGCAACAACCATGAACTTCCTTTCTGTCTCTGTCTCTGGAGTTATCTATTCTGGATATTGCGTATAAATGGAATCATACTTATGTGACCTTCTGTGTCTGGCTTCTTTCATATAGCATGATGTTTGAGATCCATCCACCTAGCAGCATGGATCAGTACTAAGAACCTGGGCTTTGAGCCTCCATGCAGAGGGAATCTTCGGGTACAGCCACACTACTTGTGTTACTCCTAGTAAACACTATACTTTCATGGTACCTTCTAGACCTACCCCGAAGACTCTGCTACCAGTCCAGATGAGAGATATTTAACATTCTGTACAAAAAAGTCCCATTTTTTCATAAAGATTTTATTTATCCATTTGTCAGAGAAAGAGAAAGAGCATAAGCAGGGGGAATGATAGACAGAGGGACACGCAAGCTCCCTAATGAGCAGGGAGCCCAATGAAAGCCTCAATCTCAGGACTCTAGGATCATGACCTGAGCCAAAGGTAGACCCTTAACTGACTGAGTCACCTAGGTGTCTCACAAAAAAGTCTTAATTCAGAATGGCATTACTAACTACCATTTACTAGAATGGTATTATTAAAGAACTAGGATGATATTGTTTGTTTTTTAGACTTGCTAGCTTTAAGGCACTTGGAAAAATACTATATATTTGGAAAGCTTATGGTTCTTTAAACAATTGTATGTTATTGAGGAAGCCATATCACAGTTTAATAAATTGTATATACTTTCCCATAAGCCCCTTCAGAAACCAGGTATTTTGCATATGGTTGAGTTCAGAAAGATTCTGAAGTTGGGGTTCATTCACGTAATTTAAGATCAAAGTATGGTGCATATACATGTACTGTACTTGAAATTTTCCAATTGTAATTTTTTTTCCATTTTATTTATTTTTTCAGCGTAACAGTATTCATTCTTTTTGCACAACACCCAGTGCTCCATGCAAAACGTGCCCTCCCCATTACCCACCACCTGTTCCCCCAACCTCCCACCCCTGACCCTTCAAAACCCTCAGGTTGTTTTTCAGAGTCCATAGTCTCTTATGGTTCGCCTCCCCTTCCAAATTTTTTTTTTAAATAAACATATAATGTATTTTTATCCCCAGGGGTACAGGTCTGTGAATCGCCAGGTTTACACACTTCACAGCACTCACAATAGCACTTACCCTCCCCAATGTCCATAGCCCCCTCCCCCTCTCCCAATCCCACCTCCCCCCAGCAACCCCCAGTTTGTTTTGTGAGATTAAGAGTCATTTATGGTTTATCTCCCTCCCAATCCCATCTTGTTTCATTTATTCTTCTCCTATCCCCCTACCCCCCCATGTTGCTTCTCCATGTCCTCATATCAGGGAGATGATATGATAGTTGTCTTTCTCCGATTGACTTATTTCACTAAGCATGATACGCTCTAGTTCCATCCATGTCGTCACAAATGGCATGATTTCATTTCTTTTGATGGCTGCATAGTATTCCATTGTGTATATATACCACATCTTCTTTATCCATTCATCTGTTGATGGATATCTAGGTTCTTTCCATAGTTCTTTCCATAGTTTGGCTATTGTAGACATTGCTGCTATAAACATTCGGGTACACGTGCCCCTTCGGATCACTATGTTTGTAAAGACAACTGACAGAATGGGAGAAGATATTTGCAAACGACATATCAGATAAAGGGCTAGTATCCAAAATCTATAAGGAACTTAGCAAACTCAACACCCAAAGAACAAACAATCCAGTCAAGAAATGGGCAGAGGACATGAACAGACATTTCTGCAAAGAAGACATCCAGATGGCCAACAGACACATGAAAAAGTGCTCCACGTCACTCGGCATCAGGGAAATACAAATCAAAACCACAATGAGATATCACCTCACACCAGTCAGAATGGCTAAAATTAACAAGTCAGGAAATGACAGATGCTGGAGAGGATGTGGAGAAAGGGGAACCCTCCTCCACTGTTGGTGGGAATGCAAGCTGGTGCAACCACTCTGGAAAACAGCATGGAGGTTCCTCAAAATGTTGAAAATAGAACTACCCTATGACCCAGCAATTACACTACTGGGTATTTACCCTAAAGATCCAATTGTAATTTTTATACATTTTAAAAATATTATTTTGCCATGTGGGTTATTAAGCCACAAAATAAAATAAATATAAATTTATAGTTAAAATAAATAAAATTTATAGTCTCTTATATATATGCATGCAATGGGACAAATAAAGGTGATATCCAGATCCCAGAGAAAGCTAAGTTCTCATGAGTCCATTGAAATCTCCTTTTCTTGCAGTCCTGTGCAATAATGCTACGTACCAGGGACATCCCTCCCAGGGGAGGCTTTGCACACAGGAATAAAGGCCTTTTAAAATGCATTTGTCTCAAGAAGTACAAAATGTTTGACATAATTATTTATATCTAAGGTCCAGAAAGAATGAATAATTTGATCTTCCATTAAAAAAAGATAAGCAGATAAGTCACATGTTCTTAAATTACTTTTTGGCAAGTAACATCTATGTTCACATATGCTTTCAAACACTTGCAAGCTGTATGATCTTGAGAATTCTTAAAGTCCCTGAGCCTCAGTCTATACATTTGTAAGACAAGGTGGATAATACCTACCAAGGGTTAGTTTGAGCATCTGAGTAATATAATATGGATGATATTCAATATCAGCAATAATCAAAGAAATACACATGAAGATAATAATAAGGTGCAATTTTTTTTATAAAATTATCAAATCTTGTGGATATTTTGGTTTGTTTTTAAGAGGTCAGTGACCGGTAGGAGTGCAAGTTGGTACTGTCCTCCTGGTGGGAATTTTGTCAACTAAATATGAAGAGTTTTAAAAGTGTTCCCACACTTTAATGGAGTAATTCTGTTTTAAAAATGTTCTTCAATGGCTTTAATCAGGATGTTCACAAATTCCATAGGCAAGGATCTATACAAATTTCAAAATATGCTCAATATTCTTAATACCTATCTGCTTCGCACACAGCTTTTTAACTTCTAGGTTGTTAGGGTTCTTTTTTTTTAATGTGTGTTATTCTGTACATTAAAAAAAAAAAACTTTAAGTTCCCAAAGTTACTTTGTTAGAAATAGGTGTTTACCAATACATTCCTTCATATACTGTGCCCATAGGTCTATCTCCTACCCCTACCTTCCAGATGAAAAGGTCACATAGCTGTCATATTGAAAAAAAATTTTGGAAAATATGTCCAACACTTAAGCACTGGTTTTATAAATTACAGTACATTTAAATGAAGGCAACCTGTATGTACAGTAATTTAAAGCTGTATTTTGGATACTTTGAACACATATCACTCTTTCCTGAAATACCACAGACATAAAAACTTAGAAACTAACAAATATAAAACTTTATGAGTGAAGAGAATGGGTAGTAGCATCACTAATAAATGAGATATTTCAACAAATTTAAGAATGACATGGACAGGATAATGCTTATATGTTAAAAGAGGTAGAAGAAGATGAAGCCCAGAATATTCTACAAGGTGACTGAGAGAAGTGGGTGTTAATAGTCCATTTCACCCCCAAGAGGTTCTGATCTTAAAATCAGTGATTATGAGAGGGACAGGTCTTAGAAGAGAAGTAGGGCAGAAAGCAGAGAGATTGTGTCAGTTTAGAATAATTTACTAGTTTGTACTAGCAACTAGAAGAAAAATAAAACTTGCTTTCAATTTTCTTTATGAAAATATTAAGCCTACAATTGCATATCCACACAAATGATTAATCAAATATGAAGACATGATCAAACGTTCAAAGATTAAGTAAGTTTACCAAGTAAGTTACTTGATCTTAAATCTAGTAGAACATAGGAGTAAATAATGGAAGGATAAAATTTTGGTACACGGTGGGAACCAACCAGGGAGTGCAGGGAAGGAAGACTTCAGGATCATAACTCAGAACTGGACAGTCAATAAGGTAGAAATGGAAAAGGAATGGACTCTGGGAAAAAAAACAAAATCTGTGTAAAAAATGAAGATCCAAATATGAGGCAAATGATGGAATATAAACAAAAAAACTCCAGTTGACTTTGATGCCAAGATCATTCGAGTAGGGCATATTACTTGTTCATCTTCTATAACAGAACTAAGTATGGTGTATTACATCATCTGTTTAGTTGTATCTCCTATGAGGGCAGGAAAATGCCAATTGTGTTTGCTCGTGTGCCCTCTATGCTTTTCACTGTGCTACAAAATAAAGATAATGGCAACCATCCTTTCTTAAAGATTTATAATCAACTTATAAAATAGAGACCATTGTATCACCCCCCCTTTTTTTTCCATTTTATTTATTTATTCAGCGTAACAGTATTCATTCTTTTTGCACAACACCCAGTGCTCCATGCAAAACGTGCCCTCCCCATTACCCACCACCTGTTCCCCCAACCTCCCACCCCTGACCCTTCAAAACCCTCAGGTTGCCCCAACCTCCCATCCCTGACCCTTCAAAACCCTCAGGCTGTTTTTCAGAGTCCATAGTCTCTTATGGTTCACCTCCCCTCCCCAATGTCCATAGCCCGCTCCCCCTCTCCCAATCCCACCTCCCCCCAGCAACCCCCAGTTTGTTTTGTGAGATTAAGAGTCATTTATGGTTTATCTCCCTCCCAATCCCATCTTGTTTCATTTATTCTTCTCCTATCCCCCTACCCCCCCATGTTGCTTCTCCATGTCCTCATATCAGGGAGATCATATGATAGTTGTCTTTCTCCGATTGACTTATTTCACTAAGCATGATACGCTCTAGTTCCATCCACGTTGTCGCAAATGGCAAGATTTCATTTCTTTTGATGGCTGCATAGTATTCCATTGTGTATATATACCACTTCTTCTTTATCCATTCATCTGTTGATGGACATCTAGGTTCTTTCCATAGTCTGGCTATTGTAGACATTGCTGCTATAAACATTCGGGTACACGTGCCCCTTCGGATCACTATGTTTGTATCTTTAGGGTAAATACCCAGTAGTCATAGGGTAGTTCTATTTTCAACATTTTGAGGAACCTCCATGCTGTTTTCCAGAGTGGTTGCACCAGCTTGCATTCCCACCAACAGTGGAGGAGGGTTCCCCTTTCTCCACATCCTCTCCAGCATCTGTCATTTCCTGACTTGTTAATTTTAGCCATTCTGACTGGTGTGAGGTGATATCTCATTGTGGTTTTGATTTGTATTTCCCTGATGCCGAGTGACGTGGAGCACTTTTTCATGTGTCTGTTGGCCATCTGGATGTCTTCTTTGCAGAAATGTCTGTTCATGTCCTCTGCCCATTTCTTGATTGGGTTGTTTGTTCTTTGGGTGGTGAGTTTGCTAAGTTCCTTATAGATTTTGGATACTAGCCCTTTATCTGATATGTCGTTTGCAAATATCTTCTCCCATTCTGTCAGTTGTCTTTTGGTTTTGTTAACTGTTTCCTTTGCTGTGCAAAAGCTTTTGATCTTGATGAAATCCCAATAGTTCATTTTTGCCCTTGCTTCCCTTGCCTTTGCCGTTGTTCCTAGGAAGATGTTGCTACGGCTGAGGTCGAAGAGGTTGCTGCCTGCATTCTCCTCAAGGATTTGGATGGATTCCTTTCTCACATTGAGGTCCTTCATCCATTTGGAGTCTATTTTCGTGTGTGGTGTAAGGAAGTGGTCCAATTTCATTTTTCTGCATGTGGCTGTCCAATTTTCCCAGCACCATTTATTGAAGAGGCTGTCTTTTTTCCATTGGACATTCTTTCCTGCTTTGTCGAAGATTAGTTGACCATAGAGTTGAGGGTTGATTTCTGGGCTCTCTATTCTGTTCCACTGATCTATGTGTCTGTTTTTGTGCCAGTACCATGCTGTCTTGATGATGACAGCTTTGTAATAGAGTTTGAAGTCCGGAATTGTGATGCCACCAACTTTGGTTTTGTTCTTCAATATTCCTTTGGCTATTCGAGGTCTTTTCTGGTTCCATATAAATTTTAGGATTATTTGTTCCATTTCTTTGAAAAAAATGGATGGTATTTTGATAGGGATTGCATTAAATGTGTAGATTGCTTTAGGTAGCATAGACATTTTCACAATATTTATTCTTCCAATCCAGGAGCATGGAACAGTTTTCCATTTTTTTGTGTCTTCCTCAATTTCTTTCATGAGTACTTTATAATTTTCTGTGTATAGATTCTTAGTCTCTTTGGTTAGGTTTATTCCTAGGTATCTTATAGTTTTGTCACCCCCCTTTTTTTTAAAGAGAGAGAGAGTGCGCACATGGGTGAGGCGGGTTGGGGAAGGAGAGGGAAAGGGAGCGAAAATCTTAATCTGGCTCCATGCCCAGCATAGAGCCCAATGTGGGGCTTGATCTACAACTCTGAGATCATGACCTGAGCTAAAATCAAGAGTGGGAGGCTTAACTGACTGAGCCACCCAGCCTCCCCCACAGAGCATAATAACTCTCATTTTATGGATCAGAAAACTAAGGTCCTCTATTTTTTTTTTTATTTTCCACCCACAATTACTTTTTCATTCAAAGATAAAAACAAAGAATAAAATAAGTTTTAAATTAAAAAAAAAAAAAACCCTGTAGGTCACAGGTGAACTCTTTACTTGTAAGGGATGATTCATTAAGGTGTTTAAGAGATTCCAAATACTTGTGTTAGGCATCATAGCAGGTTCTGAAGGGGAGGCCTCCATGGTTATCTAGTTTACTGCAATCCCCTAAGGTAAGAAAGAGACAGGAAAACTGAGGTGTTAGAATGTCTCTCCAGCTGACTGCCCCCTCAAAGGAGGGGGCCCATTCCACAAATGAGCTAGTTATTGACAAAGACACACTATTCTTAAAGTATGTTAAAAACAAGTCTGACCATTGATTATGAGAATAGAGCTGTTTAAACATTTGATATATTTTAAAGATAATAGACTTTACTGCCCAGCAATTATAAGTATCCAAACAGGTATTTTTTCTATGCAACTTATTGTGAGGTGATCACTGTTAAATACTAGTTTTCATCATGTCTCCATTCATGTCTTATTGATCTTCATCATTTTTCCGTCCAACTGCATGCTTTGAGGTAAGAAAACAGTTTAACAGTGATAGTTATGGACTTGAATATTCATCCGCATCTACATATACTCTCATTGCGTGCAGTTGTGCTCCTAGTGGTTTTATCACAGCCATCCTCTGAGCAGTCTCTGGAAAATATCAGAACGACCTTCATTCATCTTCACCTCAAAGGCTCTGTTGCACCTGGAAGAGCCCAGCAACTGGCCCGCAGATGCAGCCGCCGGGAGGGCTTGGCGAATGCTGCTTCATCAGCCTCCTCCTTTGGCGGCCACGTTGAAAAGAAAGCACAGCTTCTTCCACTGGGCATTTTAACTGAGGTCCTTTAAAGGTTTAGTTGGTTTGTCTAAGGTTATCCAGCTAAAAAAATAATAGCACTAGGACAAGAGCTCCTGTACATCAGGTTCCATGGTCCATGGTCCGTGCTCTGTCATTTCAAATGAATTTGTTGAACTAAAGATTACTAACAGTTAAAGATTGTTGAATAAATATCATTTATGTCATTTTAGTTAATTTAGCCACTAATTAACTCAACATATAATTTTTTAACATCTATCCCTGCGCCAGGATCTTGGCTCTATGACTTAGATATGTATTAGCCAATATACCTGGTCCCTACTCTGGTGGAATTTATATTTTGATTTGGGAGACGGACCACAAACAAGTCAACACATAAATAGTTAAAATTTTATAGAAATTACAAAATTATTTAAAATCTAGTTGTAAAGAGGAGAACATCATAGGCAGAGTGGGGAGAAGCCAGGGTGCCAGGAAAGGACTGTTTTAGATGGCATGCGTTATAAGGACAAACTTATTAGATGATCCCAAGGCTGAGTCCTAAACTGATCTATCCGTATCACTAGTGAAGGAAAGAAGATTACAGGCAACATGAACAGGTTTGATGTTCAAGAAACTCAAAAAAGATCCAATGTGGCTAGAACAGAATTTAGTAGAAGTGAGGTTCTAAATGCAATTGGAGGGAGAGACTGAGTAGAGCATGCACAGGAATTTAGAAGTTATGGTAGTGATGGGGCACCTGGGTGGCTGAGCTGCTTAAGGGTCTGATTCCTGGTTTCAGCTTACGTCATCTCAGGGTGGTGAGGTCAGCCTCTTGCCCAGGCTCTGCACACAGCATGGGGTCTACTTAAGCTTTTCTCTCTTTCTCTTGCTCTCCCTCTGCCATCCCCCCAACTTGGGCTTGTTCTCTCTCTCTCTCTTTCTCAAATAAATAAGTAAAATATTTTTTAAAAGTTACAGTAGTGAAGTTGGATCTTATTCTGGGTCCCATGGAGTTTTGAGAGCAGTAACAACACACTCCCGTTGCTAGGCAGAGAGTGAGGCTGTTCAAGGCTGCTGTGGGTAGATCAAAAAAGGTGGTGGTGGCCCAGACTAGGATTGGTGCCTGGAGAGTTTGAGAAAAGTGGATGTGTTTGAGAGTTATGCTGGTGATAGAATGACAGGATTTGCTGATGGATTACATGGTCCAGGATAGCTGTGAAAGGAACGAAAAGGATCAAAGGGGAAACCTGTGTTTCTGGGTTGAAAGCTGATGGGGCCATTTGCCATACAGGAAGACTGAATGAATTGTATCTGGACAGGTTTTGGTGAAAGCAGAAGTCAAATTCTCTTTTGGACATGCTGCTTGAGGTGCCTGTGAGACCTCCAAGGACAGAGGTCAGTGGGCCTTTAGCTACGCAAGTCTGGAATTCAGGCACAATTTTGGGCCAGGACATATAAATGTAGAAGTCACGTATCATCTAAATGTCCATATTCCTAAACACTGTATTTTCATGGCAACTGTATTTATTCCAACATCCTTGATGCTGAAGATTTTCTTTTAAATATTGTATTCATTTATTTGAGAGAGAACAAAAATGAAAAAAAGCATGAGATGGGGTGGGGGGCAGAGGGAGAGGGAGAAGCAGACTCCCTGCTAAGCAGGGAGCCCCATTTGGGGCTCAATCCCAGGACCCTGAGATCATGACCTGAGTGGATGGCAGACGCTTAACCAACTGAGGTACCCAGATTTCCTGATGCTGAGGATTTAAATCAGTTGTTTAGGCAGTCTTCTCTCTACTATCTAAGCTCTATATCAATATCTATTGTGTCAAAATGTTTTGTATCCACAGGAAGCAAAATAAATGAATAAGTTGATCTCCATAGCTGGTAATTTTGGAGATAAATGCATTTCTTTAAAAGAGATTCCATATTCTTGGCCTTAAACAGACAAATTCCCATTGACTTGACAGCTGAAAATAGGGCATTTTTAATTTTATTTAAAAATTTTTTAAAGATTTTATTTATTCATTTGTCAGAGAGAGAAAGCACAAGCAGGGGGAGCAGCAGGCAGGAGAAGCAGGCTTCCCACTGAGCAGGGAGCCTGATGAGAGACTCCATCATAGGACTCTGGGATCATGACCTGAGCTGAAGGCAGAAGCAATTGACTGAGCCATCCAGGTACCCTGGACATTTTTATTTTTGAAAGAACCATGAACATTGTGCCCACAGAAAGGGGCACGGGGAGGGAAACTGAGTCATAGCCACTAAGGGATAAACTAAGGGGGGGGGGAGTCTTTCTTCTGTTTTAATAAAGTTAATCAAACTAGAAAACACTGAAACACGTGCCCAACGTAGCAATTCACTCGTTACCAAATCCAGAACTGCAGGTGCCGTCCTTTTGAGAAAACCACCTAGTCTAACAACTAGTGGTCAAGGCCCTGAGTATCCTCATGCCCCTCACCAGAAAGGGTGCTAGGTGGCATGGCTTCTAGGCTTACCCTCCTCGAACTGAAGACCATGTGTGAAATGCCCAGGGAATCCCCTGGTTCCCTCAGGGATAGATAGTCTATAGGATTCTAGAAAAATTCTAGCATTCTTGTGCTTCAACTTCTGTGTATGCCCATTCCTGAGAGGCAGAATTGATAAACTGCATAAAAATCGAGAGTTCAAGAGATGGTGGGCCATCACAATGCAAAGGCAGGTAAGAGGAAGTCCTATCACAGTCTGTAACCCATACACAGGAACATCCGAAGCTAGGACTTAGTGAGTCCTTGCTGTAAACCAGGCCTGGGGCTGAGTGCTTTCTGGTTGTTCCCTAATTTAATCCTCACAATGACTTTAGGCCCTTTTAAAATATTCATTAATGCATTTTATTCCATTATCACAGAAGAGCAGCATGGAACTCCAAGAGGTGATGAAATGCATATAAGGACATACAACAGATGTCCATATAGATGTGTTGACTTCGTAGCTACTGGGTTTGAGAAACATTACATCAAGGTAATTAAGAGTGTGGGTTCTGGAACCAGAGCGTGTGGCTTCCCATCCCAGCTCTACCTCCTTGAGGCTTTGACAAATCTACCAGAGCCTCAGTCTCTATCTCTGTAAAATAGGAATGATAACGGCATCTACCCTATCAGGTTGTGAGGACTTAGGAGAAAATTCTTTGAAATGTACCAAGCACACAGTGAGCACTTAATCCATTCTAGCTGCCACCATTTTCTTTCCTTCTGCTGCGGTGCCTGCCTTCGCAACCTAGATTCCTTGGCACCTGCCAATTTCAGACATGGACCTCTCAGGACCCTGACAGCTTAGCTACATTTCAGATTCATGATAGCAAGTTGGGGATCAAAGGTTTAACTTTTATTTTATTTTATTTTTAAATATTTTATTTATTAATTTGAGAGAGAAAGAGAGAGACAGCACAAGCAAGGGGAGAGGCAGAGCGGGGGGCGGGGGGGAGCAGACTCCCTGCTGAGCTGGGAACCCAACTTGGGGCTTGATTCCAGGACCTGGGATCGTGACCTGAACTAAAGGCAGATCTTTAACCATCTGAGCCACCCAGGTGCCCCCAAAGTTTTAACTTATAAAAATCCCTCACAGTAAAGGATACAAGTATTTAAAAGAAAAGGAAAAGGAAGAAAGAAATCAACCATTTCCTAAGCACATATTACCTAATGGGCACTTTCCAAATGTTTATTTTATTCATTCCCTAATATACAACTCTTGGAAATAGGTATTTTCCCCTCTTCCTACAAATAGCAAAAGGCAGGCTAAGGGAGATTAGATTACCCATGTCACAGACTGATAAGTATACACTTGCTGTTTTGTTTTTTAAGATTTTATTTATTTATTTGACAGACAGAGATCACAAGTAGGCAGAGAGAGAGGAGGAAGCAGGCTCCTCGGTGAGCAGAGAGCCCGATGTGGGGCTCCATCCCAGGACCCTGGGATCATGACCTGAGCTGAAGGCAGAGGCTTAACCCGCTGAACCACCCAGGCGCCCCTACACTTACTGTTTTCAACAGCATCAGAGATTTTCAACCTACATCAGAGATCAATTTTATATTCCCTTAGATTTTAATGAGTTTGAAAACATGGAACTTATTTTACTTATTTAACGAACACTATGTGCTAGGCACTATTTTATGGGATTTAGACATTTGATTCCTTCAGCTCTTAAGATACTGCCAGAACCTACAATTATCATTACTGTTTTATGAATGGGGAAACTGAGAGGCATAGAAGGGAAGTCACTTGCTCAGGGTCACAGAGTTAGTAAGAAGAGCCAGCGTTCATACCCAGTCTCACTCCAAACCCCCAGTCTTTGCCAATGTGCTAAACTGTTTCCCAGGAGAAAGGGAAAGAGCAAAAGAAGAGGGGATTTTTTTTTCCTTAAGATTTTATTTATTTATTTGAGAGAGAGAGGGAGCCCAAGAGCATAAGCAAGAGGGAGGGACAGAGGCAGAGGGAGAAGCAGACTCCCCTCTGGGCAGGGAGCCTGATGCAGGGCTTGATCCCAGGACCCCAGGATCATGACCTGAGCAGAAGGCAGAAACTTACCCAACTGAGCCACAGAAATGCCCAAGTAGAGGAGATTGTCTAAGTTTGAAACCAAACTCAGAGGTCTTGGAGTAGAACATGCCAAGAACAATTTTACATTTCATCTCTGACCAATCTGTTGTCTCTGTCTTTCTAGATTACAGTCCTACCAGATAACTTGTGCAATATGTATTCATTACTGCCTCACCTTTTTAAATCCATTTGTTATATGCCACTTATTTCCTTGCAGGAATCCCTGGGATCACAGCAGCATCCGTACAAGCCCAATTTCCCATGTTCCTGAGTCAGGCAATGTACTCCAAAGCTTTCCCCTCTACCCACCCCAAAAGGAACGAAGCCTTCCCTGTGCTCCCTGTGGAAAGTTATCTGGTTCAAGGCACTGGGAGGGCCAGTTCCTGGTGTGCCAGAGAATTCCTCAGACAAGCCCTGTAGTGTTTTCCATCTGTGGTTTGAGGCCCTTCAGTAACAAGACCCTGACTATTTTGTCTCATCTCCTTTTAGAAAACTTCCATGCTTCTCTTAGGCTAAAAAGGGAATCTACCCAATCTATGCAAACATCCCAAGCTCCTCTAACTATATACATCATTCAAGCTACATTTCTATAATCCAGACCAACTTAATAATGTAAACAGTTGCAGGAAACAGAGGTAGCCAAAAACATGTGGGAAACCATAATGAATATTCAAGTAATGGGAACATAATATCACATCATCATGAGGGAAGGGACCTAAACAGTCCTTTTTTCCAGAACTCCACGCACCTCCCGTCTTGATGATGCATTTCTAAAGCAATGAGACAATCCATTGCTCAACCTCACAGCAAACTGGCAAATGATCAACACTAAGGGTTAAATTAATTAACATAGCTGGCCTGTCTGATCAGAATGGGAGAAAGAATGAAGAAAATTAAAACTAAGTGTGTGGATCTTTTCTTGTTTTAATGCCTGATACGGGTGTCAACTTTTAAAAATACCAAGAATACTTAAAAGCAAACATCTGTTTTATAATATATGAAATGCTATATCAAACATTTTTATTTTGACTTCTTTGGCCCATCGCTAAGATACATGCTGTAGATACCATTTAATCTTCAAGGCTTAGTAGTTTAATAAGAAGCCAAACTTCATTTTGCTGAAAATAATGATAGCTTCAGTACCAAGTTATTTCACAATTTCCCCTCCAGTGCTTGAACTCATCATCATAACAATAACAATATTTTTTATATGGCGCCTCTCAGCCATAGCATCCAAGGCGCCAAATGGAGCCACACAGTTAGAACACATTAAGCCCATTAGATGTGAGATAAAAACAGATAAAGCCATTTAAACTTGCATGGGCAGTGGGAAAAAGCCACAGAGAGTCAAAAATGGCTTTGGACCTCTTTAATATAAGAACTCAATCTGGGGCCCTTCTTTTGTGGTCAGGCATCCCAGAAACTCAAAGCAAACATGTGGTATGTACCACCAGCTTGGAAGGATCACCCTGGTCTCATCCAGAATTTACAGGCACCATTTGTCATTACACATTTTAATTCATTATTCTGTGACTCAATAAAGAAGTCCTTAAGAGCCACTACCTGGAAGGTAAAAGTATATTTTCAATAATGTCTATGGCCCTGTGGTAGGCATCAGTGTGGTCCCTTAAACCTCCAGGTCTCACCATCCCAGAGCACACTGATGTTGGATGAGGTCACCTGACTGTGAACAGAAGGACTGGTTTGCCACCTCCAGGCCAGAACACTCAATCGCTGATTTAAGACCCTCTACGTCTCTCTGACGGAGTGACCTGGCAGTGTGTGAGACAGTGACCGCTCCATGAGGCCGGGGCCCCTCAACCCATGATGCAGACTTCCGTAAGCAAAAGATACATTTGTGTGGTCATGTGCCGATGTTATTTGGGGATTGTTTATTACTACGGCGTAACCTAGCCTATGAAGGCCGATTACATGCCTCAACGTTAATACAGAGATCTATTTGCTGGGGCCAAAGGAGGGACTTCTTCACCCAGCCCCTCAGCACTCCTTTAAAAAGCGTTCAGTTTGGAGAGTCCAAATACTTTGAAGCTCTCATCTTGGTGCAGAGCCAATTTTGACCACCGGAATGATGATAACAGCTATTATATATTGAGTACTTACATGTGTAGGGAATTTGGTGGAATTCTTTCCATATATTACCTTGTTTGATAGACTAAATGACTTTAAAAAGTCAGATTATTATTGCACCCTTTTATCAACAAGGGAAGTGGGGTTAAGTAATGTTATCAAAATTACACAGCCAGTCAACTAAGGAATTTCGTTACTACTTAGGCTGGTTAAATACAAAGTGCATGCTCGTTAACACTAGGATGTATTTCCTCCCTGCATAATGTGGAAGAAAATCTGTTCTCATATCAGTGGATGAATAAATACCATTCTTTGGCAGATGGTGTTATAAAGCAGTACTGTATTATAAATACTTATATATTTCATGATTGCTAATCCATTAAGGCATTTGCCTTTCATTTGAAAAAGAAACAGGGCAACTTGCTTTTGATTTATCTATCTTGTTCCAACCCACTGAAATGTCATAGTAGATTATCCATTTCCTGCTGGAAAAATATATGGCCCATAAGGAAATGCTATTCATATTCATTAGCAAACATGCCATCTCCCCTCAGAGCACGCTACCCAAACTTGAGGCTGCGATCTCTGAAAAATGCTGGACTGGAGGAAGGGCTCCCCTGAACGCTTCTTTCTAACATTTGTGTTTGCTTCTAATTATTTTCAACACTTCTGGAAATGCTGAAAAGGGTGAAGAAACACCTTGCTGACAATGTACTCTTTGCCAAAATAATCAATTCTCCCACTTCTTTGCCTTCTAAAATTCAAGTATCCAATACAAGCTCTTTGGGTGCATTCCCAGGATTTTGTTTGGTTAGACTTCACCATGGAAAACAAAATTGGTTCAGCTGAAATCTGTAGCCAGAACATTTTCAGCTTCATAGACCTTCAAAGTAGTGACCTTCTCCTCACCTCCTCTGCCTCTGTGCTCCATTAAGGAAAATACCGGAAGAAGTTTCCAGTCAGAGAAGCCAGATTGCATTTCGATTCAGTTTTGATGGGAGGAACTAAGCAGAGCTGGAGCAGGTGGTTATTTGTGGCTCTTGCTACAGATGAGCTTTGAAAAGCTCTTCTGGAAGCCTCTGAAGGTCTTTTATAACTTAATAAAATTTTTCTGTGCTTCTTAATCTCTATCTTAAAGGAATCAGCCTTCTATTTGCCATCTTCTTCTTGGCTTTTCCAAGAGTGCCTGAGATCACATAAACCACAGTCATAGCCCAAGAAAATAGGCGATCAAGAAAAACAGGTCCCCAAACTTGCCGCTGGGAAATGTGTTAACTTAGTTTTCCCCTTTCACTTCACATCTGAGGTCCAGAAGGAAATATTTTAGAAAATGTTTCCCCTCTATGCCCCTATTTCTATTTCAGCGGGATCATCCTCTCAATGACAGAGCCTTCATCCCCAGCCTTGCCTTTGATACTTGCTATCCCAGTGGTGTTACCTCTGAAATGTCTCTCACACATTCCCACACTTCTCATCTTTCCTGCCACCTCCTTGGGCCAAAGCATTCTGAAATAGGAGGACAGCTTGCTTAATCTTTATTCCCAGCTGCTCCATCCAGCTAAACTGCATTCATTCTCGCCTGGACCGGACACTGTGCCAGTCCCTTTGCTGACCCGGAATGCATCCCGGCATGGCAGTCCTCAAGCCCATGTTATTCTGCAAGCTCTGCTCAAGCTAACTCGATGTCAAGTCATCCTTTCTACTCAGGGTTCAAAGAAACATCTCTTGTCTGATTCCCTATAACATTTGATCTGCTTTACCTCAATGGTATAGCTCAATCTCTAATTGTATTGCTTCTTGAGATCGTTCTTGAGACCAGAATTAATGTTCTGCTCATCTTGTATCCCTCATAGCACCTACCACATGGTGAGTGTTCAGTAAATAACTGAAGGATTAGGGAAAAAAAAAAAAGCCCCCTAACTAGCATCTTAGATTAGGAAACAAGACCACTAGAAATCTATGATATATAGAAGTAAAGAAACATTAGGGCTTGTTTATATGGTGTATAAATGGAGTCATCCTGATTCCTCTTTCGCTTACACTCCATATCCAACTCATCAGCAAATCCTATTGGTTCTATTTCCAGACATATACAGAATCCAACTTCTTTTTTACAAACATCCTGGTCTTAGCCACCATCACCTGGATTTCTGTGGGAGCTTCCTATCATGACTCCCTGCCTGCATGCTTCCCCCACAATATAGTCTCACTAAGGCAGCTGGAGTCACCTTTTAAAAACCTAAGTCACATCACATCACTCCTCTGCTCAAAATTCTGCAAAGCTTCCCTGTTTCACTCTTGACAGTGGGCTTTGGGGTTCTACATAGTCCACCTGCCTCCCCACTAAGCTACCCTTGACTTCTCTTCCTGCCCTCCACACTCCTACTCACCTCACAAGAAGGAGTGGTTTCCTGCTTTTCACCAAGCCTCTCACCCTTAGGGGGTTTGTTCCGGCTGACCTCCCTTTTGGAACATTTTTCTTTCTAATATGTACACTAATTGTTCCCTTAAATCCTTTACTTCTTTGCTCCATGAGGTCTGCCCTAACTACTACATTTATCATTTCCACCTGTCATTCTGACCCTACCACTTCCAATCTCCTTTCCTCTTTTACTTTCTCTTTTCTCCATTGTACTTTTCATGCATGTCTACTGTTCTTTGTCTCCCTCTGCTAGAATGTAAACTTCTCAATGGCAGGGAGCATTGTCTGTTTTCCTCAACAAGTATTTGCTGAATGTGAGTGAAAGAATGAGTGAGTGAATTATTTCATTCAACTCAGCTTTGAATTCAGTTCTCAGAGTTCTTAAACAATGAAACTCAAAAGTGTTTGTTGCGTCAGACCTCAAGATTCTGGCAAAATAAATCCTGCCAAACAGACTCTAAAGCAAGGTAAAAAAAAAAAAAAAAACCTGTTGTTGACTATGAGCTAAAATAGTTACACACGAACAGAAAATTGTTAAATGCAATGTGTTTGTCCTTACCACATCTGGCTTATCCAATTGTATAACTTAAACTTATACTACCCATGAGGACAGACACCTGCGACGTTCCAAAGATGCAACATTCCAACAGCTGTGCAGAATTTTTGGGTATCAAGATTCATTTCATAGACTGGACAAAAACAAGAGTTCAGGAGGATTTTTAAGTTCCACAAGAGCAAGAATCATATGTTTTGTTTGCACTGTATGTCCAGAAGCCAATAAATTGGGATGCTCAACACATATTTGTTGAGTGAATGTATGCATGAAGAAAAAGGACCCCTATATTTTCAGAAATAAACAAGTCAGTGCAAGGTAATTTTGCTGTTCATTCAAAGAAAGGTTTTACCATCTGGATGTTGGTACAATGATATCAAATTTTACCTTAATTTAATTTACTTAGAAGTTAATTTTTTATTTTGACAATAATATGTAGAACTCTATGAACAATGTAAAATAGCTCACAAAAACATTGTCAGACTTAAAAAAATGTTTATTCCTTCTTGGAAGAACATAAGGTCTTTGGATTTTTAATGACTATTTGTTTCTCTATTTGGAAAACATAAGTCTCAGTTTTATTTATATGAGACTATAATTTTTACAATTGCACATTAATTTAATTTTGTTTCCCATGTTTCTTTGCTAGTGGGTGTTGTAAATTTCACATAATAATAATACACGCCTGTTGTGATATGCAAACATTTTCCTACTTATTGATTCTTCCCTTTTCCCACATTCTCCTCGTTAGCTATATAGATTGGAGCTTAACAAAATGCCCGGCTGACTCTCTTGCACGTTAATTCTGTGGTTATGCTTTCCCAGTACCTTTTGAATTATTTAAATGTATTTAACACATAAGATTAAAAAGGCTATTAAATATCTGAAGTGTTGTTTTCATTTTCACAGTTACATTGTAAATTGGAAGATGGTCATTTACTTTTTTCTTGTTAGTTAAATGCATGGGTAATATTCTCTTCCCATATAAAGCTCTTTGCACAGCTTATAAGAACACAAACTTGGTTCTCTTCTTCCGCTAAGGGTAGAGTTGGCTGTTGTCTCTGAAATGCGTGAGGATATCCTCAATCCATGCTGAGTGGGAAGACATTCTTTCCACACTGGAATTTCATTAATTTTGCCTGAGTAATAATCCAGCTTAAGCAAATGAAAAATATGAAACATCATTTCTTACAAATAAATAAAACTAGACCAGAGATGTCTTGTAAATCCATAAGAAAACTTAACAATATACAGAAGTGGATTTTAAATAGTAAATCAGTTCTTTGCCTACAAAGGGTACTCTTCCTGTGTTTCAGCATGCTTGTTTTTAGGAACATTGAAACATTTCCTGTGTAATCATAATTAAGACAATAATTGGTTCAGGGATTTGTCTTTAACAAGATAGCACAAAGATAAACCTCAAAATGATCATCTAAACATTTAAATGATCATACATCTGAAGTTAATGAAAACCAAATTTAAAATGTTACTATTCTTAAGTCTCTAAATTCACAAGGTCCATAAAACAAAAGACCTGGTCCCCAATTATAGATTATCCCAAGTTAGAAAGTTTTTGATGAGCAGTGATTCAGGGATAACTTGTCAAATGTAAATTTCTTAACAAAAATAAGTAAATAAGAAGAACTTTAAGTAGAAGTTTCTACCTGACATTTTGAATCATGTGGAAAAAAAAAAGGGTATGTATTATAACAATAATATGTTGTAAATTAAGAGTCCTCTCTGGGTAAAACTTACCCTGAAAGTTTTTGTACCTTAAAATTACATGACAATGTATAAAACAGTTTATGTGAGGAAAGTGACTATTTTTGTACACTATAAAAGGATCTGGTAGTTGGCACACTATAAAAAGAGTGTTATAAAGTCAAAAACATCCAAACACATGATATATATTTTAAGGATAACCACAATTTTGTTTCCTATGAAACAGAACATTCAAGAAACATCCAAGTGACCACTCTGGAGTGAGTCCGATTGCCCCGCCCAGTGGTATGATAGTGAACGTTCAGTAAACCCCATAGAGCATATTAGAAAGTCTTGGACATCTTCTTAGGCAAAACCCAGAGAGGAGCATTCCTAGATTCTTGTATTCTTTAAAAAAGACAAATTTGCTTTATTTCTTCACCCTTTATTGGTAAGAGCCATCTTACTAAAGATGAAGCAAATGCCTTAGATGTTTGTCAAAGTGTGCCTAAAGGACTTCCTACCTCAGTTTTCTAGTCTGACAAGTCAATATTATGTATTGCTAGGCCTGGCCTTACACTCACCAAATCGGGACCTTTGGTAGTAGGGCTAGTCATCTGCATTTGAGTATGAACATCAGAAGTTTTTTGAGTCACTAAGTTGGAAAAGTCCCGCCACTCCCAAGCTATGTGGATTTGGTGTCAAATATTTTAAACTCTTTTAGCCTCAGTGGCTTCATTTAGAACAGGAGGGTGATAACCATATCCTACATACACTAATTTGGAAAATTAAATTTAAAAATGCCTGCTGAGGGCACCTGGGTGGCTCAGTGGGTTAAGCCTCTGCCTTTGGCTCAGGTCATGATCTCAGAGTCCTGGGATTGAGCCCCATATCAGGCTCTCTGCTCAGCAGGGAGCCTGCTTCCCCCTCTCTCTGCCTGCCTCTCTGGCTACTTGTGATCTATCTGTCAAAAAAAAAAAAAAAAATAAAATCTTAAAAAAAATAAAAATAAAAAAATAAAAATGCCTGCCGAAATGACAATACAGACAAAAGGTTGATATCTAGGATCTATAAAGAACTCCTCAAACTCAACACACACAAAATAGATAATCATATCAAAAAATGGGCAGAAGATATGAACAGACACTTCTCCAATGAAGACATACAAATGGCTATCAGACACATGAAAAAATCTTCATCATCACTAGCCATCAGGGAAATTCAAATTAAAACCACATTGAGATACCACCTGACACCAGTTAGAATGGCCAAAATTAGCAAGACAGGAAACAACGTGTGTTGGAGAGGTTGTGCAGAAAGGGGAACCCTCTTACACTGTTGGTGGGAATGCAAGTTGGTGCAGCCACTCTGGAGAACAGTGTAGAGATTCCTCAAGAAATTAAAAATAGAGCTTCCCTATGACCCTGCAATTGCACTGCTGGGTATTTACCCCAAAGATACAGATGTAGTGAAAAGAAGGGCCATCTGTACCTCAATGTTTATAGCAGCAATGGCCATGGTCGCCAAACTGTGGAAAGAACCAAGATGCCCTTCAACGGATGAATGGATAAGGAAGATGTGGTCCATATACACGATGGAGTATTATGCCTCCATCAGAAAGGATGAATACCCAACTTTTGTAGCAACATGGACGGGACTGGAAGAGATTATGCTGAGCGAAATAAGTCAAGGAGAGAGAGTCAAGTATCATATGGTTTCACTTATTTGTGAAGCATAACAAAGAACATGGAGGACATGAGGAGATGGAGAGGAGAAGGGAGTTGTGGGAAATTGGAAGGGGAGATGAACCATGAGAGACTATGGACTCTGAAAAACAAACTGAGGGTTTTGAAGGGGCGGGGGGTGGGAGGTTGGGGGAACCAGGTGGAGGGTAATAGAGAGGGCACGTATTGCATGGAGCACTGGGTGTGGTGCAAAAACAATGAATACTGTTATGCTGAAAATAAATAAATAAATTTTAAAAAAATGCCTGCCGAGTACTTAACCAAGAACCCAGCATATACTAAGCACTTGAGAATTCTAGTTCTTCTCTTTCTTCTTATTATAATTAACTGTAGGATTTTAGGGGTAAGAGGTAATAGAATTGAGTTCCTGCTTCATGATAACCAATAGTGATTCAAACTCATGCTTAGGATCTAGTCTGAACTCTGTGCACAGAGACTCTGAAATGAGGCTATTTATTTTACCATTAGAAAAGACGAAAGCTTAATAAAGCATTACATAAAAAAACAATACCTTGGACTTCCAGTTCTGGCCAAGATGAAGTAGCCCTATTTCTCTCAAGTTATCCCTGTTCCAACTAAAAAACTATGGACATGAGGCAGCAAAAATCATAGGAAAATTCTGAGAGTTGAAACAAAAAGATGACTGCCAAGGGATCTTGGAACTTGAGGAATTCCCCTGAGGAGAGTTTTCTGGGTTTCCTTGTTACCTCCTATACATCCTAGATAGGGCACAACAGAAGCCTCTCCAACCTGAGACAAAATAAATGGCAAGAAAAGCTTGTTCCTCCAAGCCAAAGAACCAGGAAAGGGTAGCCTAACTGAACCATAAATCTTTTTGTCAATTTCTCCCATACTCTGGGCAAACACCAATGCAAGATCTCTCTATCACTATTGCCTGGTGGTTTCAGTGTAGCCAAGCCAAGAGCTGATCTTCTAGCCTATCCCTCCAACCCCACCCTCACAGAAGCAGGCAGTGGCACTCTGATTTTCCAGCCCTGGGGAGTCAGCAGGACCAAAACAGAGAGCAAATACTTCATTCCCCATTCAACAGAAAAGTTGTATTCCAGTTACCCTGCCAAGATAGTGTCATGGGCACCCAACAGTGAGCTGAATGGGTTTGCGAGCCCAGTAGGAAGCTGAACTTAAAGAACACCTAGCCTTCATGCTCCACCCTAAGAGGAGGGTTGTTTGTTTTAAAAAAAAAAAAAAAGAGGGAGAGAGAGAGAGTGATAGAGATGGAAAACGATGCAGAGACTCATAACATAATATCAAAAATGCCCAGCATACAATTGAAATTCATCCATCATAGCAATACCCAGGAAAATAACAACCTGAATGAGAACAGACAATCAACAGATGCCAATGTCAAGATAAATTAGTTGTTGAAATTATCTGACAAGGATTATAAAGCAGACATACAAATGCTTCATAAATAAACAAATGAAAAATATAAAATCTTAGCATAAAATAGAAGAAATAGAAATTATTAAAAATAAATAAAATGGAGAAAAAAATGGGAAGCTCAAAAAAAAGAAATTATTAAAAAGAAACAAATGGGAATTATACAACTGAAAAGCAAAATAACTAAAATTTTAATTACTGATGTGTTCAACAACATAGTAGAGATGACAAAGTCAATGAGCATGAGGACCAATCAATAGAATTTAGCAGTCTAAAAACAGAGAAAGTAGACTGAAAAAAATAATTGCACAGAGAATCAGGACAATAACAAAAGAGGTAACATTTCTATCACTGGAGTCTCAGATGAAGAAAGGGAGAAAGTAAGACTTTCTGAAAAAATATTTGAAAAAGTAATGGCCCAAAACTTCAGAAAATTTTGTGGAAGACATAAATATACTGGTGTAAGAATTTTAACAAACTCCAAATAGAATGAGTCCATGGAAATTTATGCCAAGACACATCATAATTAAACTTCTGAAAACAAAACACAAAGAAAAAATCTTGAAAGCAGTCAGAGAAAAACATCAACTTACTTATGAGGGACAACAGTGCAAATGATAAGAGATTTCCTATGAGAAACCATGTAGGGCAGAGGGAAGTGGAACTTTTTAAAAATTACTGAACTGACTGCACCTCCCAGGCAACAATTCAAAGATTTTATTTATTTGTCAGAGAAAGAGAGAGAGAGAGAATGGCAGACAGAGGGAGAAGCATGAATCACCAAACTGTGGAAAGAGCCAAAATGCCCTTCAACAGATGAATGGATAAGGATGTGGTCCATATATACAATGGAATATTTATCAGTCATCAAAAGGATGAGTACCCAACTTCTGTATCAACATGGATGGGACTGGAGGAGATTGTGCTGAGTGAAATAAGTCAAGCAGAGAAAGTCAATTATCATATGGTTTCACTTACTTTGTAACATGAAGAATAACATACAGGACATTAGGAGAAGGAAAGGAAAAGTGAATTGGAGGAGGTTGGTGGGAGAGATGAACTATGAGAGACTGAGGACTCTGAGAAATAAACATGGTTGTGGAGGGGAGGGGGTGGGGGATGCATGAGCCTGGTGGTGGGTTTTAAGGAGGGCACCTATTACATAGAACAATGGGTGTGGTGCCTAAACAATGAATCTTGGAACACTGAAAAAATAAAATAAAATTTAAAAATAAATAAATTAAATAAATAAATAAAATTACTGAAAGGAAAGAATGGTCAGTTCTGAATTCTATATCTGGCAAAAATATCCTTCAGGAATGAAGAAGAAATCAAGATATTTCAGAAAAAGGAAAACTAAAAGAATTTCTTGATAGTAAACCTACCCTCATAAACAGAAAATTCTCTAAACAGAAAAGAAATTGTAAAACAAGAAGACTCTGAGCTTCAGAAAGAAAAGAACATAATAAAGGGTGAAAATAAAGTTAAATGTAATAGACTACCCTTCTTGTGAGTTTCAAAATTATATTTGATGATTGAAGGAAAAATTATTACACCATCTGATGATGTGTTCAATGTATGTTAGAGGAAGGCAGTTCAAGATGGTTGCACAGGAAGATCCTGAATTCACCTCTTCCTATGGACAAAACAAACCTACCACATATGGAATAATTTCCTAGGAAAAAGTCCTGAAAACTAAATGAACAGCACATCCACAACAAATGATAGAAAAGCCTCTCTCACCCTTGATAGAGATATTCCACCAAAAATCCTATTCCAGGCATGTCAACACACAATCAGCAGGGATTTCAAAAATATGGAAGTTTTCCTTGAGGAACAAAGGGCTTGTCCTCCATATAAGGCACACCAATTCCTAGGTCTTCCACTGAAGTTATGAGCCCCCAAAATGTTTGGCTTTTAAAACACTGGAAAGTGCATCCAGGAGAACCATATAATTGTAGGGAGTAGAGAATTTGCTCTTCTAGAATTCACAAATGACCCCCTTGTTTTGGGACCCAGTGCAAAGGAAGTAATTTCAAAAACGTCTATGTGTATGTAAAGACCTACTTAATGACTTTAAACTGACTGCTGAGGAGACTGGAATCTGTTAGGACTCTCACTGGGGACTCTAACCATTTTTGCTACCTTATTCTATCTTGCTAATGTGGGCAGGCAAATGTATTGGCAAGATCCCTCTAACCTGTTAGCAGTGCTGGACATGCCTCACCCCCCACTCTGTAGCCACACACCAACAGCCAGGCAAGCACCTCAGCCTCCCAACCCATGCCACAGCCACACCAGAGCCAGCCAGATGAGCACTCTGCCCACCACCCTTGCTATAGCTGCAGACCTGTCATGGTCAGTGGACAATGTACAGCCTATACAAGGATATACACCTTGAGTGTTTGGCTCTAGTGCCAAGGGACAATTGCATTTCTGGCTCCCACAGGTCATCTCCTACACAATGCCACTCCCCCAAAAAGTAAAAAAAAAAAAAGTACTGGAAGAAGTACCTCTTTAATCTCATACATAGAAATAAACACGGAAAATCAGGAAAAACGAAGAGACAGAGAAATACTTTCCTAATGAAAAAAATAAGACAAACCTTTAGAAAAAGCCATTAGGGAAATAGAGAGAGGTAATCAACCTGATAAAAACTTCAACATCACAGTTATCAAAATGCTCCCTGGGGATTGCCTGGGTGACTCAGTCAGTTGGGTCCCCAGCTTTTGGTTTTGGTTCATGTCATGATCTCATGGGTCTTGGGATTGAGCCTTGTGTTGGGCTCCACACTCTGCAGGGAATCTGCCTGGGGATTCTCCCTGTCCCTCTGCCTCTGCCCCTCCCACTCCACTCTCTCTCAAATAAGTAAGTCTTTTTTAAAAAATGCTCAGTGAACTTAGGAGAAAAATGGTTAAACATAGTAATAATTACAACAAAGAGAGAGAACCAAACAGAGCTGAAAAACAACAACTGAACTGAAAAATACACTTGAAGGGTTACACAGCAGACTGGATGAAGTAGAAGAATGGAATAGTGAGCTGGAGGACAAAGTAATGGAACTCACCCAGAGTAGCAAAAAGAAAAAAGAACTTTAAAAAGTGAAGATAACTTGAGGACTTATAAGACAAGAGTGAGCAGAATAATATCCACATTATAGTGGTCCTAGAAGAAGAAAGAGAAAGAAAGGGGTAGAAAACTTTTTTGAATAAATAACGGCTGACAATTTCCCTACTCTGGGAAAGGAAACAGACATCCAGATCCAAGAAGCCCAGAGGGTTTCAAACAAGAAGAATCCAGAGTTCCACAACAGGATGCATTATAATTAAAATGTCAAAAGTTAAAGATAAAGAGAGAATCATAAAAGCAGCAAGAGAAGAACAACTTTTTATGTACAGTGGAAAACCAATAGGCTATCAGCAAATTTTTTGGCAGAAAATTTTCAGGCCAGAAAAGAGTGGCATGACATATTCAAAGTGCTGAAAGGAAAAAACCCCAAACCTAGACTGAGTTGAGGAGGTTATCATTCAGAATAGAAGAAATGATACAGTTTTCAAGATGTGCAAAAGCTGAAGGAGTTCATCACCAACAAATTGACCTTTGAGAATGTTAAAGGGACTGCTTTAAGTTAAAAAGAATGGCACTAACTAATAGCAAGAAACATGTGAAAGTAAAAATCTCATTAGAAAAAATAAATATATTGTAAAAGTAGTGGATTAATCACTTATAAAGCAAGTACAAGAATCAAAAAACAAAAGTAGTAAAATTAACCAAAAATTCAATAATTAGTTAAGGGATACATAAAATAAAAAGATGTAAGATGTGACATCAAAAACATAAAATGGGGGGGAGTAGTAAAAAATGTATTTTTTGAATGTGTTGAAATTTAAGTTCCTACCAATTTAAAAGAGACTGTTATATGTAATTTATCTGAATCTCACAGTAACCACAAAGTAAAAACTTAGAGTAAATACACAAAAAATGAGAAAGACATCTAAGCATAACAGTAAAGAAAATTATCAAATCAGAATGAAAGAGAGAAAGAAAAGAATGAACAAAGAGAAACTGCAAAAGCAATAAAAAATAATTAATGAATTGGTAATAAATACATAAATATCAATAATTACTTTAAATATAAATGGACTAAACTCTCCAACCAAATGACTGAATGGACTAAAAAAAAAGACTATATGTTCATATATATGCTCTCTACAAGATTCATTTGAGAAGTAAGTAGACACAGAATTAAAGTGAAATGATAAAAAAAAAAGATATTCCATGAAATTGAAATGAAAAGAAAGCTGGTGAAGCTGTCCTCATCTGATACAAAATAGATTTCATAACAAAACCTGTAATAAAGGACAATATGTAAAGAAATGGAATCAATCCAGCAAGAAGATATAAAATTTATCAATATATATTATATATACAAACAGACTTAAAGGGAAAAGTTAGGGCAATACACTAATAGTAGGGGACTATAATACCCCCCACCTTGCATCAATGGATAGATTATCCAGACAGAATATCAATAAGGGAACTTTGTGGGGGGGGGGGTACTAGATGGCTCAGTCAGTTAAGCATTCAACTCTTGATTTAGGCTCAGGATCATTAGATCGAGCCCCACCTCAGACTCCTCAGTGGGGGGTGGAGCCTGCTTAAGATTCTCTCCCTCTCTCTCTGACCCTCCTTTCTCCCTCTCTAAAAAAGTTAAAAATAAAAAAAGTACGGAAACATCAAGCCTTCAACAATATATTAGACCAAATGAACTTATGAATATATACAGAACACTGCACTTCAAAGCAGCAGAATATATCTTTCTCAAGTATGCATAGAACATTCTCCAGAGGAGGTCACACATTAGGCCACAAAACAAGTCTCAGTAAATGCAAGAAGATTAAAATCACCTCAAGCATCTTTTCTAACTATAATGGTATGAAACAAGAAATTAATTTTGTAAGAAAACTGAAAAAAATGTGGAGATTAAACAATATGCTACTGAACAATCAATGGGTCATTGAAGAAATCAAAGTGGAAATAAAAAATGTGGAAATAAATGGAAATGGAGTTATGATATACCAAAATCTATGGGATGCAGCAAAAGTGATTATTACAGGTCTACCTCAAGAAACAAGAAAATCTCAAACAATTTGACTGTACAGTTATAGGAACTAGAAAAAGGAAGAAGAAATGAAACCCAAAGTTAATAAAAGGAGGGAAATAATAAAGATCAGAACAGAATTAAATGAAATAGCAAATGACAATAGAAAAAAAATCAATGAAATTCAATGCTGTTTCTTTGAAAAGATAAAAAAAAAATGATATAACTTAAGCTAGGTTCACCAAGAGTGAAAAATAGAAGACTCAAATAAATAAAATCAGAAATGAAAGAGAAGTTAACAACTAATACCACAAAAATACAAAGGATCATAAGAGACTATTATGAACAATTCTATGTCAACAAACGGGACAACTTAGAAGAAGTGGATAAATTCCTAGAAATATACAATCTTCCAAGACTGAATCATAAAGAAATAGAAAATTGATTGATTACTAGTAAGGAGACTGAATCACTAATCAAAAACTTCCAAACAAATAAAAGTCCAGGACCAGATGGCTTCACAGATGAATTTTATGAAACATTTAAAGAGTTAAGGCCTATTCTTCTCAAACTCTTTCAAAATATTAAAGAGGAGTGAATGCTTCCAAACTCACTTACAAGGCTAATATTACCCTGGTGTCAAAAGCAGACAGAGGAAAGTACAAGAAAAGAAAAGTACAGGTCAATATTCCTGATGAACACTGAGGCAAAAATCCTCAACAAAACATTAGCAAAATTTAACAATACATTAAAAGGATCAGAGATAAATCCCACCTGGTCATAAAGGATAATCATTTTAATCTACTGCTGGATCCTATTAGCTATGAACTTGTTGAGAATTTTGGCATCCATATTCATCAGGGATATTGGTCTATAATTCTCCTTCTTGATGGGGTCTTCACTTTGTTTTGGGATCAAGGTAATGCTGGCCTCATAGAAGGAGTTTTGGAACTCCTTATGTTTTCCTTATGTTGGAAAGTTTTCCTTATGTTTCTGTTTCTTGAAACAGGTTCAGGAGAATAGGTATTATTTCTTCTTTAGATGTTTGGTAGAATTCCCCAGGGAATCAATCAGGCCCTGGACTCTTGTTTTTTTGGATAAAACTCATCCATTCTCCTACACCATACACAAAGATAAACTCAAAATGGATGAAAGACCTCAATATGAGACAAGAATCTATCAAAACCCTAGAGGAGAACATAGGCAGCAACATTTTCGACATCAGCCACAGCAATTTCTTTCAAAACACATCACCAAAGACAAGGGAAACAAAGTGAAAATGAACTTTTGGGACTTCAGCAAGATAAAAATCTTCTGCACCGCAAAGGAAATAGTCAACAAAACAAAAAAACAACCCATGGAATGGGAGAAGATATTTGCAAATGACACTACAGATAAAGGGCTGGTATCCAAGATCTTTAAAGAACTTCCCAAACTCAACACCCAAAAAACAAATAATCAAGTCAAAAAATGGACAGAAGATATAAACAGACACTTCTCAAAAGAATGCCTACACATGAAAAAATGTTCATCATCATTAGACATTAGGGAAATTAAAATCAAAACCACATTGAGATACCACCCTACACCAGTTAGAATGGCAAAAATTGACAAGTCAAGAAACAACAAGAGTTGGAGAGGTTGTGGAGAAAGGAGAACCCTCTTATACTGTTGGTGGGAATGCAAGATGTTATAGCTACTTTGGAAAACAAAGTGTGGAGTTTCCTCAAAAAGTTAAAAATACAGCTACACTATGACCCAGCAATTACACTTTGGGTATTTACCCCAAATATACAGATGGAGTGAAAAGAAGGGCCACATGCATCACAATGTCCTTAGCAACAATGTCCACAATAGCCAAATTGTGGAAAGAGCCTAGATGTCCTTCAACAGATAAAGGGATAAAGAAGATGTGATCCATATATAACAATAGACTATCACTCAGCCATCAGAAAGGATGAATACTCAAATTTTGCATCAACTTCAATGAGACCAGAGGAGATTATGCTAAGTGAAATAAGAGAGTCAAACAGAGAAAGTTAATTATCAAATGATTTCACGTATTTGTGGAACATAAGGAATAACATGGAGGACATTAAAAGAAAGGGAAAAATGAAGGGGGGGAGAATTGGAAGGGGAGATGAACCATGAGAGACTATGGACTCTGGTAAATAAACTGAGGGTTTAAGGGGGTAGGGGGTTGGAGGGTTGGATGAGCCTAGTGATGAGTATTGAGGAGGCACATATTGCATGGAGCACTGAGTATTAAATGCAAACAATGAATCATGGAACACTACATCAAAAGGTAATGATGTACTGTATGATGACTAACATAACATAATAAAAATTATTTAAATATTAAAAAAATAAAAGGATCATACACCATGATCAAGTGGAATTTACTCCACAGATGCAAGAATGGATCTATGCCCGCAAGTTAATCACTGTGATACACTACATAAACAAAATGAGGGACAAAAAATCATATGATCATTTCAATAGATATAGAAAAATCCAGATGGTTTCACTGGAGAATTTTACCATTTAAAGAATTACCACAAAGTTTACACAATCATTTCCAGAATATGTAAAATTAAGGTACACATCTAAACTCACTTTATGAGATTAGTATTATTCTGAGCTAAAAACTACACAAAGATAGTACATAAAAGGAAAACTAGAGACTAATGTCTCTTGAATTTTAATCTAAAAAATTCCCAACATATTAGCAAACTAAATGCGTAAAAAAAAAAGTATACTCCTTGACCAAATGGGATCTAGTTCATTTATGCAAGAGCTGGTTTGACATTTGAAAATTAATTAATTCAATCTGCCATATCAATAGGCTGAAAAAGAAAAATCATGATCATATCAATTGATGTAGAAAAAAATCACAGTCAAAATCCAACATCTATTTGTGAAAAATATTCTCAGCAAAGCAGGAATAAAAGGCACTTCCTTAACTTAATAAAAAGCATTTACAAAACCCAATAGTTGCCATCATACCTAATGGCAAAAGATTGACTACTTTTCTTTAGGATTAGGAACAAGGTAAGGATGTCTACTCTTACCATTCTTATTCACCAATAAGTACAGTAAGCTCTAGCCCCTATAATAAGACAAGAAAAAGAAATGAAAGTCATATGAGTTAGAAAGAAATTAACATTTCCCTCTGCAGATGACATAAATATGTGAAAAAATCCCAAATAATCTAGAAACAAAATAACAAACACCTTTTGGTAAGGTTGACTTGCTAGAAGCGACTTCAGCAAGGTTGTGGAGTGCAAGATAAAAATACAAAAAGTAATCATATTTCATACTAACAAGGAAAATGTGGAAACTGATTACAAACAACACTATTTCTAATTCCTGTAAAGAAAATGAACAAATGTCATACAAAATAAATATGCTGAAAATGACAAAATGCTAATCAAAGAACTCATCAAAGAACTAAGTAAACAGAGATATACTGTGTTAATGATTGGAAGAGTCAGTGTGTTTGGCAAAGGTGCAAAATCAGTTAAACAGAGTAAAGAGCTTTTCAACAAGTGGTGCAGCAGCAATTGACTACCCATAGGTAATCTAACTTCATGCTATGTTGCACACCCTATAAAAAACTTATCCAAGGGTTGGGGCGCCTGGGTGGCTCAGTGGATTAAGCCGCTGCCTTCGGCTCAGGTCATGATCTCAGGGTCCTGGGATCGAGCCCCGCATCAGGCTCTCTGCTCCGTGGGGAGCCTGCTTCCTCCTCTCTCTCTGCCTGCCTCTCTGCCTACTTGTGATCTCTCTGTCAAATAAATAAATAAAAATCTTAAAAAAAAACAACTTATCCAAAAGGGATCGTATAAATAAGTGTAAAATGCAAAACTTTACAACTCAGAATAAAAACTTGGAGAAAAATCTTTGGGGCTGAGGATCCCTAAAAGGAAAAATTGATAAATTGAGTTTTGTTAAAATTAAAGACATTTTTTCAGTGAAAGACCATGTTAAAATATTTTTTTTAAGATTTTATTTATTTATTTGTCAGAGAGAGACAGACAGAGAGCACAAGCAGGGGGAGCAGCAGGTAGAGGGAGGAGCAGCAGGTAGAGGGAGAAGCAGCTTCGCCACTAACCAAAGAGCCTAATGCAGGACAGTATTATAATTATACAAGGTATTATCATTGGGGAACTGGGTGAAGGAATTATTTCTTATGATTGCATATAAATCTGCAGCTATCTCAAAATAAAAAGTTTTGAAAACCCCATAAAAAGACCAAAAGAAATGAAAGCAGTACCTTCCATTTGATTAATTTTTTTCCACTATAAATCATCAAATCATTCTATAATAAACAACTCATCTCAAGAAAATGGACGACATTTATAATTTCCTCCCAATAAAAGTACTGAGTATTTTCCTAAATGAACTGGATGGATCCTGAAATTGGGTTATTGTTTTAGGGAAGTGATTTTCCTGGAGACTTAATAATGGGTTAGGAAGATTTGCATCAAACCAAGAATAAACTTTGCCTCAACTCCAAAATGATGTTTGTATTTTTAAAGTTTTGAAACCAAATGAGAAAATACAATACAACCATCAAATATGTTCTGCCAAATTGTTGGCAAACATTGGGGGACTACCTACCATGTCACACAAATCAGTTTACAGTGGACTGAGTGCAGCAAATCCTAGTCCTTTTGAAGAACACCATTTCTGGAGAACTTGCAAGAGATCATGAGTGCTGCCGAAACAAAGGCTCTGGAAGAACTTAATTTCTGCTATCAGTATTTCAACATGAAAGGAATGGGTGGAAGGTACTTTGAATCAGACATCACTTGATAAGAAAAACTTAAAGAATCTGGATATGGAACTTAGGAAATAGCTGGAAAGGATTTTAAAAAGAAAGAGTTCACATTTAGTAATCTGGATATTAGATTTTAATTCTTTTACTCATTTGCTTTTAAGTGTTTAGGTTAATCTGGAAGGGGCTAAAAAAACAAAAACAAAAACAAATACCAAAGATGTTAGCAAGGTGAAATGGAAAAGAAAGGCAATACATTGACCTACACTGCCCAGGACCATAACCGCCAATCCCATGTGGGCATTTAAATTAAAATTAAAGTTGAATAGAACTTCATAAACTCTATCTATGAAAGACCCACAGCAAATATCATCCTCAATGGGAAAAAGCTTGCAGCCTTCCCGTTGAGATCAGGAACATGACAAGGATGCCCACTCTCACCACTCTTGTTCAACATAGTATTAGAAGTCCTAGCAATGGCAATCAGACAACAAAGAGAAATAAAAGGTATCCAAATTGGCAAGGAAGAAGTCAAACTCTCTCTCTTCGCAGATGACATGATTCTTTATATGGAAAACCCCAAAGACTCCACCCCCAAACTACTAGAACTCATACAACAATTCAGTAATGTGGCAGGATACAAAGTCAATGTACAGAAATCAGTGGCTTTATTATACACTAACAATGAAAATACAGAAAGGGAAATTAGAGAATCAATTCCATATACTATAGCACCAAGAACCATAAGATACCTGGAAATAAACCTAACCAAAGAGGTAAAGGACCTGTACTCGAGGAACTACAGAACACTCATGAAAGAAATTGAAGACGATACAAAAAGATGGAAGACCGTTCCATGCTCTTGGATTGGAAGAATAAACATTGTTAAAATGTCTACACTGCCTAGAGCAATCTATACTTTTAATGCCATTCCAATCAAAATTCCACCGATATTTTTCAAAGAGCTGGAGCAAATAATCCTAAAATTTGTATGGAATCAGAAGAGACCCCGAATTGCTAAGGAAATGTTGAAAAACAAAAACCAAACTGGCGGCATCATGTTACCCGATTTCAAGCTTTACTACAAACCTGTGATCACCAAGACAGCGTGGTACTGGCATAAAAACAGACACATTACCAGTGGAACAGAGTGGAGACCCAATATGGACTCTCAACTCTATGGTCAAATAATCTTCGACAAAACAGGAAAAAATATACAATGGAAAAAAGACAGTCTCTTCAATAAATGGTGCTGGGAAAACTGGACAGCGATATGTAGAAGAATGAAACTTGACCATTGTCTTACACCGTACACAAAGATAAACTCGAAATGGATAAAAGACCTCAACGTGAGACAGGAATCCATCAGAATCCTAGAGGAGAGGGGCGCCTGGGTGGCTCAGTGGGTTAAGCCTCTGCCTTCAGCTCAGGTCATGATCTCAGGGTCTCTGGGATCGAGCCCCGTATCGGGCTCTCTGCTGGCAGGGAGCCTGCTTCCTCCCCTCTCTGGCTGCTGCTCTGCCTACTTGTAATCTCTCTCTCTATCTGTAAAAAAGAAAAAAAATGGCAAGATTTCATTTCTTTTGATGGCTGCATAGTATTCCATTGTGTATATATACCACATCTTCTTGATCCATTCATCTGTTGATGGACATCTAGGTTCTTTCCATAGTCTGGCTATTGTAGACATTGCTGCTATAAACATTCGGGTACACGTGCCCCTTCGGATCACTATGTTTAAAAAAAAAAAAAAAAGAATCCTAGAGGAGAACATAGGCAGTACCCTCTTCGATATCAGCCACAGCAACTTCTTTCAAGATATGTCTCCAAAGGCCAAGGAAACAAAAGCGAAAATGAACTTTTGGGACTTCATCAAGATCAAAAGATTCTGCACAGCAAAGGAAACAGTCAACAAAACAAAAAGGCAACCCACGGAATGGGAGAAGATATTTGAAAATGACAGTACAGAAAAAGGTTGATATCCAGCATCTATAAAGAACTCCTCAAACTCAACACACACAAAACAGATAATATATCAAAAAATGGGCAGAAGATATGAACAGACACTTCTCCAATGAAGACATACAAATGGCTATCAGACACATGAAAAAAATGTTCGTCATCACTAGCCATCAGGGAGATTCAAATTAAAACCACATTGAGATACCACCTGACACCAGTTAGAATGGCCAAAATTAGCAAGACAGGAAACAACGTGTGTTGGAGAGGTTGTGCAGAAACCCTCTTACACTGTTGGTGGGAATGCAAGTTAGTGCAGCCACCTTGGAGAACAGGGTGGAGATTCCTCAAGAAATTAAGAATAGAGCTTCCCTATGACCCTGCAATTGCACTGCTGGGTATTTACCCCAAAGATACAGATGTAGTGAAAAGAAGGGCCATCTGTACCCCAATGTTTATTGCAGCAATGGCCATGGTCGCCAAACTGTGGAAAGAACCAAGATGCCCTTCAACGGATGAATGGATAAGGAAGATGTGGTCCATATACACGATGGAGTATTATGCCTCCATCAGAAAGGATGAATACCCAACTTTTGTAGCAACATGGACGGGACTGGAAGAGATTATGCTGAGCGAAATAAGTCAAGCAGAGAGAGTCAAGTATCATATGTTCTCACTTATTTGTGGAGCATAACAAAGAACACGGAGGACATGGGAAGATGGAGAGGAGAGGGAGTTGAGGGAAACTGGAAGGGGAGATGAACCATGAGAGACTATGGACTCTGAAAAACAACCAGAGGGTTTAAGGGGCTGCAGGGGTGGGAGGTTGAGGAACCAGGTGGTGGGTAATAGGGAGGGCACGTACTGCATGGAGCACTGGGTGTGGTGCAAAAACAATGAACACTGTTACGCTGAAAATAAACAAATAAAAAAAAAGAAAAAAATTAAAGTTGAAGCGAACCATAAGAGACTATGGACTCTGAAAAACAACCTGAGGGTTTTGAAGGGTCAGGGGTGGGAGGTTGGGGCAACCTGAGGGTTTTGAAGGGTCAGGGGTGGGAGGTTGGGGGAACAGGTGGTGGGTAATGGAGAGGGCACGTTTTGCATGGAGCACTGGGTGTTGTGCAAAAAGAATGAATACTGTTACGCTGAAAAAATAAATAAAATGACAAAAAAAAAAAAAATTAAAATCCAGCTCCTCAGCTGGAGTAGCAAATTTCCAGTTCTCATTAACTCTATGCGGTCAGTGGCTATCATACTGGACAGTACAGAAAACATTTCCATTTTCTCAATAAAGTATTGAGTAGCTGCAATCCAGACGATTAAGTAAAATGCTACAAAGTTTCAGAACTTTTTTTTTTTTTAATTTAAAAAGGACACACTTTTATAAAATGGCAGCTCCATAGAAGTGTTCCCATGGCAGCCTTAAAGGGCGGGGTTGTAAAGGGTCCTAACATCATCATGTCAAAACAGTGGTCACCTGCGTGAATCTTTCGGGTGGTCCAAGTCTGTGTTTGAACACATCCTTTCCTCTGGCAAGTAATGATCATTTCCTTATTTCTTTTTCAGGGCAAAATAAATATTCCTATACTTTGAAACTGTTTTATGACTTTACATCTTTCATTATTCTCACAGTTCACTCCTGGATACAATTCTGTATTCCAATGTACCCAGCTCTCTAATCAAATAGCTATGCATGTTAAGATGCTCCAGGCATAAAAGTGCCAAACTTAAGTGCATGTTTCAGGTGCTCGGAGTATAAAAGATTTATCTTCTCCTTTGTTCTAGACATTATGTCTCTATTTCTACCAACTGAAATTACAAGGTGTCTTTTTAGGAACCCCACCAATCAATTTATTTGTAATGAGTCTTCAGTCAAATAAAACCTTGATTAACATGTCCCACTGCTACAACTAATGGACATGTTTTGTGTCTTATTTCTACTAACTTGTCCATGAAATGACTCACCAGTGTCCTTTTCAGTATTTCAGGTGGCAAATTCATTAACACTGTTTGTTTTGTGTTGGATGCAAATGCATGACCTTCTACATCTTTCCCAGTATAAGTATTAAAATGTTGACAAGAGAAATCAAGGATGTTTTCCAAGTCCTTGGAAAATTCTTATGACCATTTACCTCTAGCCCAATAATCATGAAAGTGTGGATAACACATTCTCAAGTCAGTCCAGCGATAGTAATATTCAGCACATGCTTCTCCATTTTACCTACAAAGACATACCTGGTCATCTAGATTTTATTGAATTTCCTACAACATATTTCATATTCCCAAGAAGGCTAAAAGCAGATACTGAAACCTTCAAGTTTAAGATGATGGAGGAAGGCTTTTACAACAGAAAAGAAAGAAAAGAAGAAGAAGAAGAAGAAGAAGAAGAAGAAGAAGAAGAAGAAGAAGAAGAAGAAGAAGAAGAAGAAGAAGAAGAAGAAGAAGAGGAGGAGGAAGAAGAAGAAGAGGAGGAAGAAGAAGAAGAAGAGGAGGGGGAAGAGGGGGAGGGGGAGGGGGAGGAGGAGGAGGGGGAGGAAGAAGAAGAAGAAATAAATAAGAAGAAAGAAAGAAGAAGAAAAGGAAAAAGAAAAGAAAAAGAAAAAGGAAAACTAACTCATCAGCCCTGGAGAACTAAAGATGCACTTAGACTCTTGGCATGGCCAAATGGGCAACTCGAGAATTTTATATTAAAGCAATGCTGAGGTCCTTTCTAATGATTCTGATTTTCATACAATAATAAAGGTGCTGAATTCTAATGAGTTTGGTATTTCCCACAGTCCTATACCTCTGGTACAGAACTACTGGAACTGGCTTTGGGAGAGAAGCACTCAGCGTTCTAAATGCAGCCTATACCACTGTCCAGCTGGGATGTTTTAGAACAAAATTTAACACTGACTCATCAGTCCAGAGACAAATAGAGGAAAACTTGCAGCGTCTGTTCTCAAAGCAAGTGGCTATACAGTAATGATGTAGCAGGTGCCAGGATCCTAAAAGGCAAGGTTCTAGAGAAACACTGTAGGACATAATTGTTTTTAATGTCTCTCCAACTTGAAAATGGTTTGTGTCCATGGCTTCTGTTTTCAAATGTTCAAATGGTCTGGGACCTTAAAACAGAGAATCTGACATATTAACTAATAGGTTTATGAACACGTGTTGAAATGGCAAAGCACTAAACAGGTTGACTTCCCCTGCAGAAAACATGCATTTAAAAGGAGTCAGTCAAGTCAATGCTTCCTCTCCACAGAGGAACATAATGTCCCAAACTGGGGAGAAATAATTCAGCAAGTAAGGGAAAAAATGTTTTCCAAATAGAGACCTCTCCTTGGGTTGTTAATGTCCCCTCATTACAGGGTGCTGGAATACAACCCATCTCATCTCAAAGTCCTACATATGGGGTTTGGATAAAGATTTTGTTTTTCCCTCCAGAAATCTACATCTAAAATGTGATCAATTTTGATTAGGCTTTAAAAAATGATTATTGATTAGATTCTCTCCCAGAAGGACGACAAGAGAAAGAAGAGGACTCCTTTAAATTTTCTGAAGGGAGAACACAAAGCCACACAGAGTGCTAAGTTGCATGGTCTGAGGGATAGAGGTGAACAGACATGGAGTACGAGGGGGAGGCAGTTCTCAGCCTGGAACAAAATGGGTGTCGGGGTTGAAATCTCCGTCTTTAGATAATTCTCAGTTGCCAGGAGTGTTTAAAAAAACAAACAAACAAACAAACAAACAAACAATAGTGGATAGATGGAAGTTTTTTAATATGTCCCTCTCTCAGCGGTTTTGTACCGAACAATATTAATTTTTGGAGAGCACTTGGCCTATTATGTAATGCTAAGCTTAATACTAATTAGCATGGAATGGGCTATAGCAGCGTTTTCCCAATTATATCCTCATAGATGGTCATTGCGATCCCGAGATGGGATTTTTCCCACATAGCATGAAAGGAAAATAAGGCTCTGAGACATCACATGTTGCCTAGAGTTCTCAGTTAAGGAAGCAGAGCAAGGACTGGGGCCTCCTGGTTCCTGTTCTGGGTAATTTCACGACTGGGCGTGGCCACCGGCTCATCCATATTCTCCAAAGATGTTAGGATGCACATGGGGAGCAGCCACACATCTGCACTTGCCGCCCCCTTCTGAATGGTGACTGCCTCGCTGTTGCTAACGTCCTGTTGTTGCTCTGCTTCCTCTGATCACTGTACTACATCACAGAAGACTCTCCCACATGCACGGGGCCTGGAAACTGGTGCCACTCCTACCTCTAGGTTCGAAGCACAGGTCCCTGCCCAAGGCTCTTCTGTTCTGGGAGCCCTCTTTCGCTCCTTCCTCCTTCAGGTGTCCAGCACCTTCCACTACCTGAGGCCAACAAACATCCCTGCATACTTTCAGCTGTGGTGGGGCACATGGCAAGGAGAATCTCACACAGAGACAGGAGCATGAGATGAATAATGGGAGCAGAAGTGTTCTTGATGTCCCCAGTTGGAACTCAAATCCCATTTTCCACAGAATCCATGTGACTGATGTTGACTTGCTAGTGAGCTTCAATAATTCTCAGAGTATCTAGTAGAGTCTTGATCAGACACTGACATTATTCAGGGCTTCATGGAGGACCCTGAGACCCTATTCATCATCGATAATATTGTTTCCACGGGAAAATGTGTTTCAAATTGCCTAAGACCGTCCTCCAAAGAAATTCGAGCAAACAAACCCATTTGCGAGTTGGGCACCGTCTGCCTTCTAGCACTGGATGTTCTCCCACTCGCTCTCTTCGACCTAACCTGTTTACTCATGTCCAACTTCTGGGTGGCCGGTGAGAATGATTGCTCCTCTGAGACTACAGCCGGCGTAAGCAATGAGGAGAGGGTGAAAGTTCTAGGGAAAGGTCCCCACAGCAGAGAGAGGGAGTGAGGAGAAGGAAGGAGACAGAGCTGGAATCATTCATGAGAAGGCAGGAATCAGGAAGCCTGTGCCGTGGACAGGCTCCAGGGAAGGAAGCCTGTTACGGGAATTAAAATGGAACTTGGAGGCAAACAGGATGGTTCTCTTTAAGAGAGCACAAGCTGGAGAAAAGGCAGCGCTGGGCACATCCTGTCACCGAGGCGAAGTGGCAATTTTAAGCTAAGTATTTAAACTCTCAGAAAGTTCCGTTTCCTGATCTCTAGAATGGAGATATCGTTAACTTCTGAGGGTGTTTGTGAAGGTGAAACTCATTCTGTTCCTGTGACCCACACCATCCCCGGCAGCACAGAGCACTGTTGAATGTCATTCCTCCTGGCTCTCCTCCTTTGAGAGCCTCAGTGTGGTATGGGGGAAAGACCAGAGCAAAGAGGATTCTAGAGCCTAGAATTGGCACAAGTGAGAGCCTGTGCACATTTTCCAAGGGTCGGTTGCCTATGATGTTCAGATGGGACCTCCTCAGAAAGCTTTGGTGGGTACTAAATGAGTTAATGTGTGTGTGAATGCTGGGACCAGCTGGTGCTCAAAAGGTATTATTAATTCAGGATTTCAACAGGTGTGTGTTGAGGGCCCACTATGGGTCAGGCAGTGTTCTAGAAGAATGAATCCAGGCAAGGAGAAGGGAAACCATAGGACTGTTATGTTCAGTAGGGTGACGAGATCTGACCAGAGACCTGAGTGATGAGAATAAGGCGGAGAGCCATGAAACTAGCTAGGATAAAAGGGCTCCAGGCAGAGGTAAGAGCAGGATTAAAGGCCAGACTATTGGAGCTTGTCTGGGCCTCACTGAGAACCTGGAAGAAGGCCCTTGATGGTCTTTGTGACTGTGGTGGAGGGAGCAGAGACAGGATGGCACGGGAGGGACAGGTGGTGCACGATGTGCACTCCACAGACCACAGAGATGCCTTTCTATGGAGTCCTAGTGCCCTGGATAGGTTTTACAGAATCCATACAGAAAAGGGACTGTGGTGCATGGATCACGGAAGGTGAAGGGGGCAAGCGAGGGTGGCTCCTTGATCAGTGGAACAGGCCCCACGGTGCTGGGGCCAGGGTGGGAGTGGTGAGGCTGAGATGCATCCTGAGGGAAGGTGCATTTTTAAATTAGAGCCAGTAAGACTTGCTTCTGTGTGGGCTGTGGAGAGCAACAGAAAGAAGGGAGCTCAGAACAAATCAGTGTGGCTGTTTGTACTCCAAAGGAGACTGAAATTCACTGTGGGAGAAATAGTTTTGGGAAGTCGGGTTCACCTTGGAGCAGGTTGGGTTGGATGTGCCCTTGGGAGTCTGTGTGACATAAGGTAGGTCCTGGGGTGCAGAAGGACATGGGCCTGGGATAGATGTTATGGAGGCCTCAGCAGGCATGCTTCTTACAGGACGGACTAAGGAGCTCTTGCAAGACGCATCTGTGTCTGAGAGGTATGGGACCAGATGCAGCATCTGGGGAGTGAGAGTAGAGAAGCACGAAACCTCCACCCAACCGGGGCAGCACCGCGAAGGTCGGCGGGGACATGCTCCAAGAGTGGAGGTTGAGAGGGCATGTCCTTAGGCAGAAGAGGTGCTTTCTAACCCAAAGTCTGCATATTTCCCTTCATTATGGCTTTGCTTCCTTCTAATTAATTAGGAAAGGTTTCAAATGCACTGAATACTGAAAAGAAAATAACGTGTACTCCACCCAACTTTGTGATTTGTGACCATTTTGCCACTTCGCTATATTCACTTTGAATACAACTGAAGTCTCACCCCACCCCACTTCCTTCCCTCCCAGCAGCTTTAGGGAGCTAATGAGAACAGCACCCAGCAAATGGAACGCTCTCAATGAAGTCGGGCACTGTGGTCGTGGTGGATGTGGCTGTTATTGTTACTACCACGCTGACGCATATCCTCATGCATTTTCTAGCTTGTATTACATAAATGGATCTTCACGACAGTGAACAGTACAGTTTTCTACCTTTTCAAAAAAATTAACATCGATGGCTAATTTTCATACTGTATTTTCCTGGACCTGCCACAGGGACTTACAGGAAGTTCAAGCTGAGAATGAAAGGACCTATGCAATCCGAATCCCAGAAGACAGTCCCGCTAGCTGCCACAGTTGTCTATTTTGACCCATCAGACAGTGGGATGGATGGGGCACCGGCTAGCTACTTAATGAAGTGAGTCAACTCTGACCAAGCTGGGAAGAAGTCTCTCCTTCAGAGTGAACGCTTCTGAGGCCACACTCCATTTTCCCTTCCTCGTGTGGAGAGTTAGTACTTTAAAAAAGGGATTTTTCTTTTTCTCTTTTCCCTTTCCTGTATGTAATTGACACAGTGATTCATAGAAAAGAGAGATGGAGAGGAAGGAAGGAAGGAAGGAAGGAAGGAAGGAAGGAAGGAAATAGGAAAGGAAGGAAAGAAAAGAAAGAAAAGGAAGGAAAGAGGGAGGGAGGGAGGGAAGGAAGGAAGGAGAAAGAAAGAAAGAAAGAAAGAAAATTAAAGGAAAGGGAAAGAAAGAAAAAGAAGGAAGGAAGGAAGGAGAGAAAAGAAGATAAAAGAGAAGAAGGAAAGAAGGCAGGGAGGGAGGCAGGCAGGCAGGCAGGCATCGTCTTTAGCCTATGACATACACTTCAAGTTAGGTTTCCTCAGAAAATCTGAAACCTCAGAAATGATTTTCACTCAAGCCATAGAGAGATGTAAATAATAAGTATACAGATTCAAAGTCTTCTAAGTAATGCTGAAAACAAGGCAGCCAGTGTTCCAACAAGGGCAAGACCTCACTTGTTGTATGCTTTTTAGGACTCTTATCACTGTCAATTTTAGTTTGATGAAAGTACTACCACATGTCAGAGACAATGCCATATGTTCACCAAAAAACAATTTATTTTCCTTCTGGGCATACAGGAAGACTACATTTCCCAGTTTCTTTTGCAATTAGTTTTGGGCCGTGAGTCCTGGATTCCATCCAGTGAGATGCAAGCGACGTTTTTTGTATACCACCTCCTGGCCTGGCTGTAGCCTCCCTCCTCCTACCCAATCTGCAACACCTCTCTGCCCCTTATTCTGTACCCCCGGGACCACAGGATGGTGGCATCACAGCAGAAAGCTTGTGGGTGCCTGAAGACTGTGTGAAATGATGTCCCCTTCCCTGTGACCCTATTGTACTGTGACAGGGGCAAACGAGGATTCATTATTTGAGATTCAGGGGCTGCTTGTTATAGTGGCTAGCATTACTGACTCCCACTAATTTGCACCATATTAATCACAGCTGCTCTCTCTTGATTACTTCCTGCCTCACCCAGAGGTTGTAAGGTTCCTAATGTTATAAGGTAAACATTAGGAAAATATTTCATCTACACAAGTGCTCCTTCTGTCTCCCGACCTGCTGTTTCTCCCCTTCATCCCTGGTTCTCCAACACACACACACACACACACACACACTCCTTTCCCTTTACCAGCCCCCTTTTTTGGTTTTGAAATGGCAAGCAGGCCTGTCAGCGAAGACCCCTTGGGCTTTAAGGACATCAATCAGCTTCATAGCTACACGTAAAGTTCTTTCCTTCGGGGGAACATTTTTTTGAGCATGGAATATATTTTGTTCTCTCCAGTCACAGAGTGAAGTCAAGGATATAGCTAGCTGCTTGTCATAAGCCTGAATGAATAAGAAGGAGAAATTTTATATCCACTGCTGTCTGTCACTTTCTCTTTTGAGCGTCCACTCTGCCTGAATTGGGGCATTAATCTAGCAACTACTTGGTGGTCACCACTAACGCATGAGATTTTAGGAAAGGGACTCATGCTTATTTCCTTTTTATCCTCAGTATTTGGCACCTACTAGGTGCTCAAAAAAATGTTGGATATTGTTTAGTGATAAGATTATAAACCAAGAAACAAATCGGCTTTGACTCTGTCAAGAGGAATTAGGGCAATTTCATGGGACAGGGACAGCGGTCTGGCCTCTCTCTTCATCCATGGTTATTTGAATCCCAGATCTGATACTTAAAGGAAATGATATGTTAAATAGAAATACCACCTTTTAATCTACCGTCACATAACTTATTTTTTCCCTTGTCTCAAATGAAGAAGGAGGAAGAGAAGAGAGAAGTAAAAGAAAAGAAAAGCTTGTTAGGAGGCCCATTTTCCTTTCAAAGCAGAAAAAAGAGGTCTCAAATGCTTACAAAATCTGCCCCTTACAACTTTTATTTATAGTAAGCAGTGTAGTAGAGTTCGGTGGAGGAAATGGAAAAAGTACCAGAGCAAAACTTGCATTTGCTAAGTACAAATGTAAAACTATAGTTTCCACCTTCATTTTCCAGTGTTAATTTTTGAAATCCCCATAGTAGGAAATACACTTGAAATATGTTTGCCTTTGGATCTATTTTTAAATGAACAAATCTTAGTGCTTCTGGTATATGTATGTACTAGAGACAGTCTTAACCTAAGACATTAAGAGAGGAGCCTGGGGGCAATTTATCAATGACAGAGCCCAACACCAGAAGAGAAATTGTAATGGCTTTTTAACAAAGGTTCTATTTTTAAGACCTAATTGGCTTATCCACTGGGATTATTTCTGGTATTAAAAATTTTTAAAGGGATTGTTCCAAGAAATTCAGACAGGATGTATGGTAAAAATCGTCACTAAGGTGATACAACAGCAGTAAATATTTATTGATACAAAATAAAAAGCCCTGGAATATCTGGGGACTTGCCTGCTATGGTAGTCAGTTACAAGAGACATCACAACCAAGCCCTGCTTTTGGCTTTCTAATTGTAGCCAGAGAAATAATGCAACCTCTAGACTCATCAAAACATCCAAAAGGACCCATAACGTGTCCCTTGGGGATTTGGTCAAACTCCTGTCTAGTGATTATTTACATTCTTTGACCTTCCCATCCTTCTTTTATTACACTATTGGTCTTCCTAGTTGCTCAGGCATTGTATTTCTTCATTGTCTTCATGTTCTCACTGTCATTGGAGTCCTTCTCCATCTCTCAGAATTTCTCCACACCCACAATGTCAGAAGCCCAATGACAAGTGTAGATATATATAAACTGAATGATGGTGCTCTGCCAGATTCCTTCCAGTCCTTTAGAGACTCCAATCTATCAGTCTTCCTCTCCTGTGCCTATATGCCCTATGTTTTTCTCTCTTTCTTCTATTACTATGCATATGTAGTAGAAGTATCTTCTATCTTATAGGGCAATCATGTCTTGGAAGCAAAGATCCTATTAGCTCTGGTACTATACCTCCTAATCTACCTTCCCTCCAAGACTCATCTAAATTCACTGTCTCTACTAGCTTGCCTCCCATTTATCCTCGATCTACTAAAATTCAAATCCTGGCTTCCATCTCCAGCACTCCATTGAAACTGCTCTTCCTGGGGTGCCAAGATTTCCACATTGTCCATGTCCACGGTCATAAAGAATAAGCCTTAAAGCAGAAAGCATCTTCCAGGACTACTTGTGGGGGAAAGAAGTCCTTGGTGGTTCCTTATGAAGAGGTAATCATGGCCTGGGTGCCATATTGCCTTGCCTCCCTGACTACAGCTGACTGCAAACAGAGGTTAGGAACATACAAGTAACCCAAGACTTTCACAATCTATGGACTATGACGTCTTTCTCCATTTATAAAAATGGGGATGAATTAAACCAGTTGGATTTTCTCCTTGAAAGGCCAGTAGAGATAGCTTGGAGCCAAAGCATGCAGACCTCCATAGAGAAACAGAGAATTAGGGCTGATGGCAGGAAGCCTGAAGGAGGATCATGGTGCCTCCTCTGTGTTCTTGTAGTACCTTCAGGAGGCAACAAGTTATCCTGATTTGCAAGAGTTGTGTTATATCCTGAACAAACTTCTGCTTTCTAAACTGTATTGGAAACTCTACAGGAATACAGCTCCTCTTCTCTACAAACCTGGATACATGAATAGGGTTCCTATGTCCTTCATTTTCTGTGTGTACTTGCCATAAAGCCACTGTTGCTTAAGAAACCTTGAATGAACGTATGCTTTGCTAGCAAAAATTCTACATGAGTACTAGAGACACCTAACAATCATCTTATTTCTGTGCTTAGGTGATAGAAGTCTTCTTGGTGCTCCTCCTATTTATGTGGCTATCTCTTTTCTTTCTTTCCCACCATCTCTGTTTGTGTGCTTCTGCACACAATGGGGTTGCTGAAGAATGCCCTTAACAACCTCCTCAGCTTTAAAACTGCTGTTTGTATGAGCCATTGACTCAAACGGAAGGATCTGTGCAAGAACTTGAGGAACCAAATGTTGGTATTGAATGAGCTTATCCTCTAATTGAGCATATCGCGGGTTCTGCTGATGAGATGAAACCCAGTTATATTTTTTTTGTTTCATCTGTGTGTGTGTGTGTGTGTGTGTAAGAGAGAGAGGGAGAGAGAAAGAGAGAGAGAATACATGTGCACACACAAATGTGTGTGTGTATATATAATATATATAAAATATAGTGTCACCATTGGTCATTTTAATTTGCTCAAACTAAGGGAAAGAAATATTAGCATATATGGTAGAAAATAATAGATTTATGTAAAATTTACACCCATAAGGAAAATTAAAGATGGAAAAAATAATATGAGCTAAAATTTATTCAGCACTCAAATACTCAGGCACTAGTAAGGGCTTTATAAACATTATCTTTTAAAAATCTTTATAACAACCTTGTTAATATGTAAGAAAACTGAGACTCTGAGGTAGTTTAGTCACCATGGCAGGTGACAGAACCAGGATTTTTTTTTAAATATTTTATTTATTTATTTGACAGACAGAGATCACAAGTAGGCAGAGAGGCAGGCTGAGAGAGAGGAGGAAGCAGGCTCCCTGCAGAGCAGAGAGCCGGATGCGGACTCAATCCCAGGACACTGAGATCATGACCTAAGCCGAAGGCAGAGGCTTAACCCACTGAGCCACCCAGGCGCCTGAGAACCAGGACTTAAAATCAGGTATATTCATTTTCAAAATCATGTTTTTAATAGTAATAACACTGCCTATCAAATTTACCTCACAAAGTTCAACATGCTCAGTTTCCAAATAAGAATACTGAGTCCCAGAGGTGTGAAACAGCTTTTCAAGGACACATAGTTGGTCAGGAACAGAGTTAGGACTAGGCAGGAATTACCAGGGAGCATCTTCACTTGTCATTGAAATATACGACTCGTAAAGACAGATATCAGTGAATAAGAAAGACAGGTCTAGGAGGTGAGCAAAGTCAAGTCATACGCTTTCCTCTTTGCTTGGCTTTGGATGGCTGCATTCTGTTTCTTATAAAATCTCCAAGAGACAACAATTACATTATGGGAAGGAAAACAGTCTGTTTGAATGACACATAGAAGAGATATTTTTGCATAAAAGCAAGGAATTGGGCCACTTATAGCCTCTTAAAGATCAAAAGGCCCTTGCAGGAATGTTATTCCTCACCACCAGCTTCTTATCCCAACACACAGCTGACTGACTTCCTTATTAGGCTTGGACAATGGAAGGGCAAAGAATTTAAATCAAAGAGGCTTTGTGAAACTGCAGAAGAGTAAGGCTTAGGGAATGGAGGCAATGTCCCCAGGGAGCATGGCTGGAAGTAGACCATGGTCTGGAAGTAGACCTTGGGCAGTGAGGGAGGAGATGTGCCCAAGCACAGAGACGCCTCTGTGCAGATAATCCAGACTTGGCTGAACACAGTTTTTACAAATCTAAGCCTTCTTAGTTTTCCAGATGGCCATTCCCCCTTGTTCAGACTGTCTGGGCCCTTGGGGCTGGATATATGATGTCCTCTATCAGCTGGTGATGTCAGGGGCCAGTCTTCAGATACCAGCTCTCTCAGGCCTGGAATTCCTCTGTGATTTGAGCCCCAGTGCTGCCCTCACCTAGTCCAGTGCATCTCTTGCTGACAAACACGGTTTGCTGAGACAAACTAGTTTGCAGTTGCTAGGGACATGTAGTCAGACAGCCCTTCTATCACAATTCAAACTACCCCCAAGTTAGACTCATCAGACTACTGAGCTTCTGTCTGGCTGTCCAAATTCTTCCTATAGACTCTTCCTCAAGGGCCCATAGTCCTTTCCTAATTTTCACCTTATTGACTGTTTTAGTTACATGGCCTGGTCCTTGAGCAATTTGCTTGTTTCTGCTAAGTGAAGTAATGTCCTCCAGACTCCACCTGCCTTGGCAACCTGACCTTCCTCAATAGTCTTGGTTTGTTGAAAATCTATCACGTAAGGCCTCACATCAAGATCTGTGACTCTATAGCATTATGCATCAAATCATATCCTTATTCTTTGGAGATGAATATAGGATTGGCCTATGGCTTGTCAATGATCTTCTCCAACTCATGAGCTTATACAGAAATGAAGTTACCATAATAGCAGATAAGCTACTGACTGCTGTTTCTAGTATCACCATTACTGAAGAGCATCTTCTGGATGATGGGCATTGTCCTAAACACTTCACATATATGAACATGCTTAATCTTTACAACTGTAAGAGATGGGTAGTAGATATCTTTCTTACTTCCTTTCTCTAGATGAAGCAATTGATAGATGCAGAATCAAAGCCAGAGATTGCTGACTGCTGGGCCATGGCACCACATGGTGAATAGGTTATGAGTAATCTAATCATCTCACTCCTTAAGGTACCTGCACCATACAGTCTGGCCCCTGCCTCAAGTGGCCCCAATTATTTACTCCAGGGTTCTTATCCCAGCATTTGTACAGATATTATAACTTTCCACTGATTCCATGACATTCAAAATGGTTTGGTTAGGTGGTGGAGCCACTCTGAGTTCAAACCTGTGGAAATCAGAACCTGATCTCAAGGTGAACGTCCATAATGATGTTTTCCATAACAAAACCAATAAAAGGGGAGGGAGCAACAGAACCAGGCTACAGTTCTCCAAGGGTGGGCATTAAAAAGCAACATTAATGACAGCCACCAGAGTTTCTCTAATTTTGTAAAGTTTAGAGACCAGAGTAACAGTGATGAGCAAAGAGGAAAATCAGGTTGAAGAGGGAAGTTACAGTGACGGTGGTTTAGAAGAGAGGCTGTGGTTGTCTTGAATGGAATCTCAATTCTTCAAAGAAGTCCCCACGAGGAAATTACTCTGAACCTTCATACAAGTATGGACAGAATAAAGTAGATTTAAAGCAGGATGGATTTGGGGTTGAACATCTGCAACTTTTGACCATAAGTTTGATGAAATGTACTGGCTACTCAGGACCACCTGGAACCCTTGGAGACAAAACCTCAGCAGTGTGGTAGGGTTCAGACATACCCCTTCTTAAAAGCTGGAATCTGGTTTAAAATATCCAGGTGTAGGTACTTGTAAACTTGAAAAATTTTTAACCTTTTAGTTTTCTTTTACAGACAAAAGATTTTATTAAACTTAATGGTTTTCACTTGGATGCTTGATATTTGAGGGTCTGGAAGTATATCTATCCATTGCTTCTAGGAGTTTCCCCAAGCACTTTCCAAGATGCATGCACTCCTTAAGGAGCCTTTTCTTCTCACTGCTGTATTTGTGGTGTCTGTCTCTGAGACTTCTTAGATGACGTGTCACACATGCATAATGATCTTAGACCGAGGCAAAATAACACCCTCATTTCATGTTCCTCCAACAGCTTGGTAACACACGTGGAATCATTTAATATGTCCAAAAGCAAACCACTAACATTTTTATATTAAGAAGTAGCCCAAAGGAGTATGTACTCTTTTCACAAGGACATAAAACAAATGACAACTGCCATTAAATCAACTCTACAGAAGAAATGCTGATTTCTGACACTGAAGGCTTTAACAATTTCCTAGGCTGCATTCACATTTGGACGCTACCAAAGTGATGGCTCCCCAAATGGTTTGCAAGAACTTGAACTTTGGAGGAAAGCTTTGAGAAGGCTCAAGGCCATCTCAGCGTCTTTTCTATACCCTCATGGCCATACAGCTTGCACACACACACCACCCTCTCCACACGAAAGCAAGTCATCCTGCTTTGAGGCGTTGTCAGCACATGGGTTCTCAGCTTGGCTTGAAGTGGAGAACCCCAAACACATTTTGGCTTCCAGGCAGTGAACCAGCAAATGGTTTTCTTTCTAACGAAACTGAAGGAAGAAAACTGTTCATGTCTGGTTTGATGAATGAGTTATTCAGAAGCAGTGAGTTCACCACTTTTGGCATCCAGAAATTGGTGGAGGCCCATATAAATAGTAAACAATGCTTTTTTGGCTTTACACCCCAACTCAAACAGTATGTTACACGCAGCCAGCCAGACTCTGCCCTTGGACACACCCAGATGAGTCCCACTGTAGTCAATGAAAACTATGAGAGAATTTCAGGGGAGTAAAGCAGGTTGTGGGGGGTTTGGCATGAAGGTCTGATGGCAGTTTGAGCCCAGAGTCTGGCTCAACGAGTTGGATTCATGTGCCTTCAAATACCATGCCTTTTTTCTCCGCACTATGTTAACTAGCATGCTTTAAGCAGGCATGGGAAAACTGACCCAGGAGCCACTGAGTCCTAAAACTGTCCAACTGTCTGAAGTCATACTCTAAAAAGACACAGTCATTCTACTTCTGATGTGTGCTTTCGTGTAGACACATCAAGCTGACCACAAATAAAAGTGAAAACAGATCCAGAATAAGTACAGCAAACAATGGAGAACAAATGGATCCTGGAGTTCAGATGAAAAAGACTGGTTTTGCATGCACCCATGTTCTGCTGCTTTTTCCCCCTAAAAATGTTTTCTTAACATTTCTAGCATTATTAGTGGAATTAAATTATTCCACGTGGGTGCAAAATCCATCCCATGGTGCCAACACTTGTTTTCTGTGCTTAAAAGCTGGAGAGACACAGTGCCCTTCTACAGCAAGGGCACTGACCTTTTATTGTGGTAATTTGGACTCACTGTTCACCCATGGGGAGGTGGGCAGCATTCAGAACATATAAATAACAAAGACTCTGTCCTTGAGTGCCTTCTCATGTTTTTTAACAGATGCTTATACTTAAGATATCCAGCCGCTGAATCACCTGCAATATTGATTACACGGAATGAATGTTTCTTGTCTGAGAAGAGCAATGGCCTAGACAGTGATAATCCTAAAAGGAAAGTGGACATCAGGGATGTAGAAGCGAATGAAGGGAGAGGGGCAGCATCCCCTCGATTCCTTCTGTTAAAGCTCACATTATCTACGATGTCCTTATTAAGCATCTAGTATGTGCCAAGTACTTTTCTAGGTGCTACAGAGATAGCAGTTGATAAGAATGCCAACTGTCTTCTCTCATGCCGCTGGCATTCTATCTGGAGTGGAGAAAATCAGTACACCAATATTTCCCTGTTCATTTATGCACTTGCTTAAATTGTTGTTAAGCCCCTGCTCTCTAGTTTTATGTCCAACGTTATATTTATGCACAAAATGTATAATGCTGCCAATATGCGTAAGCATTGGAAAGACAGGAAGAAGTCTCCTCGCTTTTCTCTCCAGGGCAGTGATCAGTTCCTAGGTGATTATGATCAGCATCTTGGAAACAATGAATAAAACACCACTGACTCACAATCCCATGCTCCATTCTGTCACCTACTATAATGGACTGCTTTTCATGTGGAAAGTGAATGAACTTTGTATTGTGTAGCTGATCTTTCTGGATGATGGATAAAAAAAGTAATATAAATCACTCTTTTCCTCTTCTTCAAACGTAATTTAGTGTACCACCCTTCCCACTATGGATTGTAACAATATGTGTTCTACTCTTGAATAAAAATAGCATTTGAATATATACTAAATACAATAGCTCAAATGTGCTAGAAATGGTTTTTAATTTACTATATGATTTTCTTCAGAACCACTATTTGATTTCTTTAGCTTACCCAAAGAATCCATCCCCAGTTGCATGATCATTTGTGTAACTCTCTTTATAGTTGTCAAAATCAATAACAATTTAATGGCTCAAATTTAATTCAAATTTAATTTAATTTAATGGCTCAAAAATATTTTATTTTGGAAGATGAACTCTTGTTTTCCTTCTGGAGGATGGAATAAGAAGCCACAATGTGAGGGAAGGGAGGACCACAACAAAGACAATGATTTTCTTAAGATTTAAATGGTACTACATCAAAAACTGATGATGTACCATATGATGACTAACATAAAATAATAAAATTTTTAAATTTTTTAAAAAAGATTTAAGTAACAATGTTTTTTTGAGGCTTACAGGCAGATAGTTAAAGACATGGTCTTTGGGGTCAGAAAAAAAAACTGGCTCGACTCCTGCTAACCCTAGTTGTATGATTTTAAACATAGGTGAGACTCTCTAAGATCAATCTTCCCATCGGTAAGATGGGAACATTTTACCTATAAAGCTGTTGTGAAAATAAAATGGAACAATACCTATAAATGCTTTAATGCAAGATCTGCCATAGCTGTGAGTACTCTATAAATGGTCGCTGTTTTTTATTATCACTATTGTTGTAATTTTATTATACTGTGATACGTCATGAAGCCACATGGAGAATCTTGCTTGATCTTGACCATGAGCAGCAAGGAGAAGAATAAAAGGAATGAATTATAATTTAAAAAGCTTTGTTTTCAGAAAAAAATTATGATGGAAAATAAAAGTCCATATTTTATTCTATTTCATTATTGTTAGTTGGAATAGGTAAATACAGATTTTTTTTTGAAGAAACATGTAAACAATTCCCAATTTCTCATAATCAGGGAATAAAAGCATAATGGAATGATAAGTACTCTTTAAATTTCAATCAAATTTCTTATTGTAACTAACACAAAGTGGAACAAAAAAGTAAATAAAATCCAGTCATTTATATATCTTCTGGTGCAAGACAGGCTAAATTCTGAAGAATAGGAAGGGGGGTGGTTATGCTTAGTATCCCCACTTTCAGTTCCAAATTTGCAAGAGGTTGCTCTTCCAGCTATCCATGAAAAGTGTTGTTACTCAAGGGACAGAAGAAATAGGTGGGGGTTTTCTGGTTGGGTACATCGCATGAGCCTGGGGAAGTGCCTTGAGTGATCCTTTCTGCTCCCCATCAAGCTCACTGCTCATGACTTGCAATCACCAGGACTCACCAGGAAAGGTGTTTACAAGGCTTTAAAGATGCAAAGGGAAACTTTTAAGGATTTTATAGTCTGAACGGAAAACCTCATCCATAATGAAGGAAAAGAGGGATCAGAATAGATAGTAAATACAGTCCCAGCAATAGAAGGAGGCTTTTGAGGTTTTAAAATGTTGTTTTGGTGATGATCAAATTGAAAAGTCAGAAAGGAAACCATATGAAAGTAAGCAACTGTGTGTGTGTGTGTGTGTATGTGTGTGTGTGTGTGTGAGAGAGAGAGGGAGAGAGAGAGAGAGAGAACGCCAGTTGACACCACTGAGGAAATTTCCATAGGGGATAGAAAAAAATCCCTTCATCCATTCTCTATAACCCTGCCTCTCACAGCATATCTTCAAGTCATTTGTCTGGTCTAGTTTGAAATGACTAAGTGATGCGGCTTCCAAAATGTTCCCAGGGAGACCATTCCACAGTCTACAAAATTTCACTGTTTCCTCTTATTTAGCTTAATTTTATTCCACTTCAATTCACTGTTTCTATTCAATGGGGGTGGGGGAGTTCATCTGTTCTTTAAATTCATGTCATAGGAAACAGTTTCTGTTTTCTTTTCACTTTAATGATCGGGTTAAATCATCTGTAGCTGTGCCTAACATTGGCTTGAAGGGACCCAAGAAGATAGGCGGATTGTTTTCTTCTTCAAGAGAGCTAGATGGGCTGGTTAGTGGGGTCAAACCCTCATCTAGTAAAATTGCAAAGGTATTTTTAGTTGTATCCACCCTGGCCCATGGGTGCCTTAAGCACATCTGATAAGCCACAGATGACCTTGAGGGTTGTTTTTTTCTTTTCTCCCATTCTTAGGTCCAATGCATATAGGCAGGAGTTCAAAGTTCGGCCCTATTTGAAATGTCCCACAAGCTTTTATTTCTAAACATACTTCCTCAGAGGAGTACACTGCCATCTGCTGTACCTTCCAGAAGAAGGGGCATCATCTTAAAAAAATCAAGTCTTCATGTTCATGTTAAGATCTTTAAGATCATGGTCTATCTCACTATTGCCAGCGTCTCCAAAGCCCTTCTTCATTGCCCAGGCGAAACCTGGCCATGAAGGTGAACTAGAGTCCTGCAGAGTTCCTTACATGGCACACATCCACAAGATAGGAGAGATGTTCAGGCTAAAATTTTAGTATCTTTCTATCCTCTTTGAAATAATCCCAAGACTGTGGGAACAGGGCACAAATCTCTCACGAAGCTGAAATACTTCTCAGGCACCCTCAAGATGCTCTGAATTATTTGGGAGTGCTTACATTCATGTAGCCCCAAAGTGCCATGGCTTGACGGATCAGAAATTTCTGCAGGTGAGGGCAAAATTAATAAATGCCTCAGGTGATTTGTATGCATGATAAAAAGTACCAAAGGTTTTGATCATTGGGGCTCTATCCAAGAGAGGGTTCACAGATTTTTACTATGTTTCCCCTTCCTCCCCTGCATTGTCTTCCCCTTTCAGCTATCTGTACTTAGAATGGAAGGTCACTCCGTATAGACAAGCTGATCTGGCTCACATGAACCAGACTGTCTACCACTGCCGTGTCGACTGCTCTTGATCAGGTTAGCAAGGTGTTCCAAACCGAAGCCAGCCACCACTTACTGGGGTTTGTGACCCCACCCGAGTCCCCTGTCTCGATTTCCTCAAACCTCAAACAGTAGTAATCATAGCACCTCCCCACCCCCACCCCGGGCTGGTGTGTAGATGACAAGATTCAATTCACTAATATCTGAGTGTTTAAAATAAAGCCTGAAATAGAGTCAACACTCTGTAATTGTGGACAGTGGACATTTAGGACCCTGTAGGTCCAACTTCAGGACAAAATCTAGAAGCTTCTGTATATCCTGTCTTCCTTCCTGGGTAGGAAAAAAAAAAAGAAAGAAGGAAGTAGAGAAACTTGGATCTACGGTGAGCAACCGAGAAAAAAAAATAGAAAAATAGAAAAATTGGTCTCTGTGGTATCCATCATGATCAGCAAAGACCTCAAAAGGCCACAGTACAACTCCCCTGCCCACCTGTGCCCCAGATTATACCCACTCTCATCGCCCAGGGCAGGGATGGTCAGTGAGAGGACCCCAGAGCCCCGTGGCGCCCATCCTTCTTTGAAGAGAATGGAGTAAGTACCGCCTTTTGGCTGGCTGGGCAAGTATGAATCTGGACATTCATGACAATGAGTCTTGAATGTCAGAAATGAAAACAAACGTCTGCCTAGCGCACAATGTCATTTTCCAGGCCCATGGTTCCTGGAGTCACCACGGTACTTGTACTACAAAAGCATTTTCCTTTGCACAAAAAGATTCTGCATAAAACCTTGCTGATTCTCAGGGAGGTAGCCCTTCCAAAATTTGTTACCTGGCTCCATCCATGACAGGTTTGTTACGGTAATGACTTTCTCACGGCAGGTACTCAGCATTGTGTTTGTTTCACTAACTCCCCTCACCGCATTTTCCAACTGAGTGCCAACCGGAAGACTTCTCCATGCCAGGTTTTCTGAAGATTAATACATCGACTGCCATAATCCTTACTGCTTCAACTGACAAATTTAATAAGTGACAGGATGCGAAGCCCGGGTTCCCTAATGGGATTGCTTTTTGTTTTGTTTTTATTTGTTTGTTCATTCATTTTTTGTCTTCAATGAGAAAAAATCCTAAGAATATCATTGAACAGAAATATAGAGACAATCTACAGACAGAAAGACTTCAAAGGTAACACGATGTCAATCAAAACCTATCTATCAATAATCACTCTCAATGTGAATGGCCTAAACGCGCCCATAAAACGACACAGGGTTGTAGACTGGATAAAACGACAGGACCCATTTTTTGTCTTCAACAAGTTGTACAGAGTAGCACTTCTGAGACATGGTCAAGTGCTATAAACCTAATCCTTAACAATTTCCCCCTCTGCCCAAATAACCTCAATATTTTTTGAATGGTAAAGTATTTCACATGTCAAGCATCAACCAACCAACACTTGTCCACCCCTTGTTCTGTCTTTCCTTCTGGTTGTTTGGGTAATTTTCTTAAAAACAGAAAAACAAAAAAACAAAAAAAGCTTCTGTCAATTTTTCAAAGAAAATATACAGGATGCTTTTAGGATGCTTTCTTTAGAAGGTTTCAAATGCAGTATGCTATTCCTAACCAAAACTATTAATATTTTTCAATAACACTGATGTTAGTGCTTTTTTTCTTAAAGGCTTGATTTGAACATTTAGATAAATGTGAGGACCTAGGGGATCCAAAGGGCCTCATGGTACACAAGAGGGTTGGCTCAAGATGCCCTTCATGGGAAAGGCAGCTCTGGTGGACTTTTAGCCGTTTAAATGTGATTAAAGATGTGTGTGCATCATATGTTAATAAAAAAATTAAAAATTTATATTTAAAAAAAAAGATGTGGGGGGGCATCTGGGTGGCTCAGTGGATTAAAGCCTCTGCCTTCAGCTCAGGTCATGATTCCAGGGTCTTGGGATCCATCCCCACATTGGGCTCTCTGCTTGGCAGGGAGCCTGCTTGCCCTCCCCCCCACCTACCTCTCTGCCTATTTGTGAGCTCTCTCTCTGTCAAATAAATAAATAAAAGTTTTTTTAAAAAAGAAAAAAAAAAAAAGAAAAGAAAGATGAGTGAGGGCCCAGGACCTACTCTGCCTTGAAGGAATCCCTTTGCCCACAGGGGCTGTGGGTTTCCTCAGCCCAGAGTTTTTGGCCTCCACCAAAGCAAAGAAATCCATCCGTGGAGTCTACTGCTATCTTCCTAAAGTGATGATCTATAAGGATTTATAGTGGTACCATGTACTGTAACTCATAATTATGAACGATGAGTTATTATGTATTTGTGAACCTAATATTCTGGGGTAGAGCCCACCTAACAAAAATGACTTAAAAAAAACATAAAAATAAAGAAATCAACATTTATTCATTAAATGGTAATTATGTCAGCCAGTATTTTGGGACCTTAGGTATTTTACTTCCTTGGATCATTGTGATAATTATGTGAGCTAGGTATCATTTCCTGTGCTTTAAGGTAAGGATTATGTTGTTCAGAAAATTTAAGTAGCATTCACAAGGCATAAAGAACACAGAGAAAATAAGTGGTGGCATTTGAAACTTACAGCACTAAAGAAAACATGATATTTTTATTTAAAATCCAAGATACCAACATACTTTGAAATACTAGCCACTAGCAAGAGGATATATTACATGCTAAAACTAGTTAAAACTTCACCTCTTATTTTGATTAAAGTTATGTCAGCAAGCAATGACTCCTGACTTCATCTCTTATTACTGTTAACAACCACTTCCTATGTCTTTTCTATATGTTGATGTTCTGACTCAACAATCCTAAACAGATCTTTTTATTTTACTTATATTGAATCAGGTATACAGTTCTCGAAGTATCTCACAAAAAGGAGTGCACCACTTTTTTTTTTCTAAGTACAACAGAATTTATCAAAGGGGCCAGGATAATTTCTTTGTCATAATTAATTGATTTTACACAATCATTCATTGAACATATACATTTATGGACCCAGATCTCAAGAAAAGGGCTGGGGATAAAAGATAAATAAAATATGGGTTTACACTCAAGAAGGTCCCTGGGTAAAGGGGGAGACATAGTAGAAATTATTATAACACATTTTGATAGATCCTAGAAAATGTACCTGCATAGAGGTGTAAATTGGTTTGGAGAACGTGCGTGGCTGGGGATTCCATCAGAGTTGCTGATGCCTGAATTCTGAAGGAGGAATTAGGGATGTCTTGGTGAACATGATGGGGGTGCACACATCGAGCTCAGGAGCGTAATGTAGCAATATGTCTAAGTGACTTAGATATATGGTGTGAGTTTGGGAGTGGACCAAGGCAAAGAAGATGGATGGGGTCCCAGTTATGAAGTCTTCATAATCCAGGAATTTAAGTTCTGACCTCAATACAAAGCCCATGTATGGTACATATTTAATACTGAGAAGCTCAGAACCCTAAAAATACCCACTACTCACATTATCCCTTCTAAGTAAAGCAGTCCCTGGTCATTCTTTCTGGATTCCATGCCTTTTATCATGTGACCCCACAAGCTTGACGATGATAATAAGCCAAGCTGAGAATCAGTGTCTGACCCAAATATTGGACATGAGAAGGTCTACTGGCCCATAAGTTAGATAGGATAGGGAATTTAGGAATTCAAAAGTGTGTAAGAGCATATATGACTTAGAATGGAGGGCTCTGTTGACTGGACAGATGTGAATGAGGGAGAAGCAGCACCTTAGAGATGACTGCTAAGTTTCCAGCTACAGTGACTGATAGGGCTGACAATTCAGGGAGTAAACACAAGAGGAGGAAGAGATTTCAGAGGATAGACAGAGAGACCTTGAGTTAGGAAATTGAAATAAAATAGCTATGCATTGTGAAAAGAGTAGTCATATTTTCTAAATGAAAATTTGATTTATAATCACTCAATAGGCAGTATTTTTGTGAGAAAATGAGGCAGGTATTTCAACTTGGGTTATCACTACAACTATGAAGCGCTGTGTTCTTAAGTTAAATACTGAGGTCAAATGTCAGTTTTATGGTGAAAAGATCAATTCCTGGTACGCTACTTCATAAATACTAACCTAAAATGCATGGTATTAAACCTTATATCACCTGCTCTCCTCTCCATCCTATTAGACATGTAAAAAGTCATTACAAGACTTAAAAGAGCTCCTCTGGATACCCTAGAGACCACAAATTGAGGAAAGTTGGCTACGCCCAATAGAAAATGCTTTTACAGAAATGTCCTAATCCTCTTACTATTTTGTGCATATCCCAATTAACCCTGACTCTACCCTGCCTTGTTCCCTGGACATGCAGCTTCCAGGCTGCCCTTGGCTTGTCTCCAGGGACCAGCCTCTGGCTCATCTATTGCTGACATCCACTTACTGCCATCCTTGGGTTGTGCCCAAACTACTGGGGTGACCACTTGGCTCCAGACTTCAAGTGGTTTAGATTCACTGCATAAAGTCAAACCCTTTCTCTAAAATGGTGAAGATATAAAAAAGAATATAATCTTGGTGATATGGTGACAGATAGTGACCATACTTAAAGGGGTGAGCCCTGAATAATGTGTAGAATTGTCAAATCAGGATGTTGTACACCAGAAACTAATATAACATTGTATGTTAACTATGCTTCAGTAATAACAACTTTTTTAAAGATATAACCTATAGCTATGCCTGCTGTAGGAGGCACTATAGCTTGGCAATTAAAGCCAGGGGTATGGTGTCAGAAACAAAACAACTGGGTCCAAATTCCTGATCTGCCATTTCTAATGTAAGATCTTGAACAGATTACCTTAGTTTCTTCCTTCCCTAAGCCTCACTTGTAACAAGGATGATAACAAACTCTCCCTCCTAGCTTTGAGGTACAAATAAAATACAGTATGTGCGCAGTAATGAACTTGGTATCTGACAGAGGGTAAAAGCTCAATGTTTCTTCTTCTCTTTCTCTTCCACTTTATTATGAATTCTCCATAATGTTCTTTTTGCTAGTGCAAATGCTGTCAACTTGCCATCTTATAAAGCACCATCTCAGAAATGCTTAGCTGACAGCTTCGTCTTCAATTAGAAGTTCTTGCCTTAAAATATCGATAATGTTCTCATCCTCTTTGAATACCTTTGTATATATCCACTTGTTTTCAGGGATTGATGACTAAACGGGACACCAACACTTGGATTCCAAACCCAGTACTCACCCTTGCTGTCCTAATTCAATGCTAGTAGATGTCATGAACTGACTCTTTAGAGGACTCAAGGCACTGTTTTTTGTTTTTTGGGTTTTTTTTTGTTGTTGTTGTTGTTTCTCTGAAAGGTATTTGTTGTACACAGAAAGAGAAAAGGAAATTCTAAAGGAAAATCCTTTGGTCTACGATCCAAAGGGGTTTGTTATAAACAACTGAGAGTGTAAATAAAATAAAAAGAAAAAGAAGAAGAAACATCTAGAAGAGGTCAAAAAAGTACCTCGACAGAACCCTTTTCATTTATATGGTTTCAAGTAAAATATCACATATTCAAAATGTTCCTATTAATTTTCATATGCTGCCCTCACTCAGTGTGTTTGACTATTTCCCTTCATAATGTTTTGGCACAAAAATGTAAATAACATTGTGCTTCACCTTCCTAAGTCGTCACAGTCCATTTTCTGAGCAATGGTGGGAAGAATACACTAACAGTCAGAAACTGTGCACATTCTGCTGGTTGAAATCCAAAAGTAGTTTTTTAAAAAGTTTTCTGTCACAACTTGTTCTTGGGAGTTTGTTCCCTGCCAACTAAAAACTATGATTTTTTTCAGGAAAGTACAAACCCTCTTAAATATCAGACAAGATGACTATGTCTCTGCATTGATTTGGATGGAAGCCCCACGAAAACGCTGATTTTCTATGTCAGGTCAAGATCTGGAACCTTTGCTTTTCTACTTCAGATTTTATTTTCCTTGAAGAACTTCTGGAGCTTTCCTATTTAACTGCTTTCGGGAGAGAAGCCAACTTTCCTTTCATTTAGTGAAAGAAGACAGGCTCCAAACGCATTTCAATTTGAGGATGGGGTACTACTGGAAATAGTGTCACAAGGAGCTATTTACAAAATGTTTCATTGTGATGAGAAAGAGGAAGGGAGAGTTAGAAGAACCATGTTCTAGTCTTGGCTCTGCTGTTAACTATCTCTATGGTCTTAGGGAAGCCATTTTTTTTTCCCATTTTATTTATTTTTTCAGCGTAACAGTATTCATTCTTTTTGCACAACACCCAGTGCTCCATGCAAAACGTGCCCTCCCCATTACCCACCACCTGTTCCCCCAACCTCCCACCCCTGACCCTTCAAAACCCTCAGGTTGTTTTTCAGAGTCCATAGTCTCTTATGGTTCGCCTCCCCTCCCCAATGTCCATAGCCCGCTCCCCCTCTCCCAATCCCACCTCCCCCCAGCAACCCCCAGTTTGTTTTGTGAGATTAAGAGTCATTTATGGTTTGTCTCCCTCCCAATCCCATCTTGTTTCATTTATTCTTCTCCTATCCCCCTACCCCCCCATGTTGCTTCTCCATGTCCTCATATCAGGGAGATCATATGATAGTTGTCTTTCTCCGATTGACTTATTTCACTAAGCATGATACGCTCTAGTTCCATCCACATCGTCGCAAATGGCAAGATTTCATTTCTTTTGATGGCTGCATAGTATTCCATTGTGTATATATACCACATCTTCTTTATCCATTCATCTGTTGATGGACATCTAGGTTCTTTCCATAGTTTGGCTATTGTAGACATTGCTGCTATAAACATTCGGGTACACGTGCCCCTTCGGATCACTATGTTTGTATCTTTAGGGTAAATACCCAGTAGTGCAATTGCTGGGTCGTAGGGTAGTTCTATTTTCAACATTTTGAGGGAAGCCATTTTTACCTCTATGCCAGCTTTCCTCAAGTGCGCCTCAGGGAAGTGCTGTGTTATCCCACCCTCAGAGATGCACGACATAATACACACTGCACAAGTTCTTCAGTGAGGAAATCTGTCACTTTGTTTAAACCAGTGTTTCTCAAGCTTATTTGACCACGTAACTACAAAATTCATGTTCTAAGGAAATCACTTTGGGAAACACTACACCAGGTATACATTTACTCATCAGGAAAAAAAAAAAAAAAGATGAGGGTAGTAGAAAAACATATATTAAGATTCCTGTAAGATTTTGTACTGCTTGATTGCTAAAAAATGTCTGTGGTATGAAAGGAGAATTGGAGAATGAAAAAAATTTCTCAATTACATTTTAGAGAGAACATGAAACTTCTGTTTATGGAAATATGGTGGAGCAACTATCACGGAAAAACCCTCTTGGCCTGAGACGTTTTAAAAAGTTAGGATATATTTTGTAAATGTTTTAAATGTATGGCTGTGTTAACAAGAAATTAAAATAAATCCTTGCATGGTGGTGAGGGGTTGGGGTTGGGTTTAGAGAGGGAGGACCCAACAGAGGTAGAAAATCATAAAAAGTTAAGTAAGTTCTGAAGTAAGCAGGTGCCCCAAGACCATCTACTAGTGCTTACTGACCTAAAGCTGTGGGAAAACAGAAGACATAGCCTATGGGTTATACAAGGTAAAAAGTCATATTTGAGACCCCCGCAAGTAAAGTTGAGATGTTGCCTCCCCCTCTAAAAAAAAATGTGAGACCTCAGTGAAACGGTAAACCGGAAATAAAATCCACCTTGCATGGCAGAATGGCAAGAAAAATTCTGCCTCACTCTGATTCGGATGAAGATTGACAAAATAATTTCCTTGAGAAGGTATAACCACATACGTAGTCTTCATACAGATTTGGATTCCCCCCATTTTGAAAGTCTTAAAGAAATCAAAGGAAGGGGCACCTGGGTGGCTCAGTCATTAAGCGTCTGTCTTTGGCTCAGGTCATGATCCCAGGCTCCTGGGATCAAGCCCTGCATCAGGCTCCCTGCTCAGCAGGGAGCCTGCTTTCCCTCTCCCACTCCCCCTGCTTGTGTTCCTGCTCTCACTGCTTCTCTCTTACAAATAAATAAAATCTTTAAAAAAAAAAAAGAAAGAAAAGGAGTAATCAAAGTTGTAAGGAAAAAATAAAAGCCTATAAGGATAATCAGAGATATCTGAAAAGAATAAATATCATCGGACACAGCTGAAGAGGCATTTAGTCAATTGCAAAACAGAACCGAAGATACTACTCATCATGCAATAAGAGGAACAAGGAGTTGAAAAATGTGAAAGAGAAGTGAAAAGATGTGAAAAAATCAAGTGGCAAGGTTTAACACATATCCAACTGGAATTCCAGAAGGAGAAAATAGAGCGTTCACATTTGAGGAATTTTCTGGGGTCAATGAAAGACATGACTTCTCAGATTCAGGAAGCCTACCAAATTCCAAGTACGATAATAAAAACATCAATAAATCTATAACCAGACACATTTCAGGAAATTGGGGAAGAGAGATAAAAGCTCAGGAGAAAATTTTCAACTGAGCAACAGAGAGAGAAAGGAAAAATATCTCCCACAAGGAACATCATCAGATAAACAGCAGACATCCCAACAGCAAACATGAAGCCAGAGGTGTGGATGTTACCAGTGCTTGCAAATGGCCTCGTTAATTTTCTGTAATTATGGGAACAAAGTAAAAGGAATCAGAATCTGACCAGTTAAATGACTAGCTAGCTAGAGAAAGGGTACCATATGGTAAGGGTAGAGCCATCACTAATCATTCCTGAACTGAAGTCTGCAGGGAAGGGAGCAGGGAGCCACGATGCCTATCTACCACATCTCACATGCCACTGTCCTTTCTCATGTTTGTTGTCTCACGTCCCCTCCCTCCACCTCTCCTACAAATTCAGAAATGTGCACTATGGTTGCTCAACCAGGAATTCCATCTAGGGCCAAATTTATGAGTAGAGTGCAGGCAAATCGAGCAACTCCCTAAATCTAATTATGGCTTTTTAAAAATCAGTTAAAAGAAAGCACATCTGAATGTCGTATGGAAATAGAGTCTAAAGCAGTGGTTCCCAAACACGGCTCTGCATTAGAACCATCTGGGAGTTTCTTAAAATGTGAATAGCTGTACTATATCTGATCCACTGAATCAGCATCTCAAACACAGGAATCTATACTTTAACAAAAAGCTCTCTAGGTGATTTTGATACAGTGACAAGTTTGGGAACTTTCAGTCTAAGAGAATTCCAGCTAGTTCTAGCCTTGTGCTTCCAAGACCCAGAACCTGGTTCTTATCAGCTCTCAGTCCCGTGAAAGTTGATCCACTCAAAACTCAAAATCAAACTGCCTTGGAGACTGAAACAGATACCAGAATGCCACCCTTACTGTACGTAACTGCCGTGTGAAGCACAGATATTCATGTTTACATGATTGGCCCATCTCCACCTACAGTCAACTGTATGAAAATATAATTACAAGAAGAGACTTCAACAATTTACATGGGCTACCATTATCACATGTACCAGGGAACTACATTCAGTCTAGTATATCCCATCAACATATTTTCTTTATGGGAATTATAAGGTTGCTGATGAATATGGAATCAGAACAAGGGGCTCTAGATAAATGAAAATCCCTTGAAATAGCCTTCCCACCAAAGCAATGGTTTTCAACAAGGCTGGAATATGCAAGTGTGTTGACAACAACCAGCCCCGTGGGTGAGGTCGCCTCAGTAGCTGTCCGACGATGGGGCTGACGGTACTTGGATGGGACTGGGATGAGCACACATGACACTTAGCTAACCACCCGAGCCCTGCTTCAGATTAAAACTTTTTTTTAATATACACTGCTCCTTTCTATTCTAAGACATGAGCACATGTTCACATTTCTAAAGTCAAGATGTGTCTTAAGACAGATGTATAAATTTAATATGACTTTTTAAAAAATTAATTCAGAGCAGCTCCAGCCATGGGATACAAACTCGTTCTTCCATTATAATTGCAAAATTTCGTGGTGATGCCTCGTATTTACCCAGTTTATCTTAGGTTAGCCCTCAAGTAATCAAGTATGGCCAGAGGGGCAGGATCAACATGGTCCTGATCTCCATGTGTGGGGGAGGAGGTTCCCTAGGAGGAAAAAAAAAGAAGAAGAAGAAGAAAGGCTAGGAAAACAAAAGAGAGAGAGAAGATAGAAGTTTGTGAGGCCAACAGTTACCGTATTCATAGTATTCTTGACTAATTTCAAAGGGAGCGTCTGTCAGAAACAAACCAATTCATTAAAATCGCATGTTTATAAGAGCAGGGTGGCAGCCCAGGTGAGATCTTAAATATATTTTTGGACTGTTTTAACACTAAGAATTTGGACGGGAGGTAAGGCAAAATGTAAATCCAGGAATAATATTTCCATTTTTTATTCATTCCTGCCTTTATTAAACATTGGCCTTGATTGCAAAAACTTGCCAGCCTTTTACTGTTTGTTTACATGGGACCTATGGAAACAGCATTAAGCAATTTATTCCTTCAAACTACCATCTTGCTCTTAAAATTCTAACGTGCAACACTACGGTCGTTCTTTCAAGTCTACCAAGTTGACCTCGTTAGCAAGGCTTACAGAACTCTGATCCCTAAAGTAAATCCTGAAAACTCAGATCAGTTAGAGGCCTGGTTAAGCAAAACAGGGAGTTCAAACAGTCTCTGATTTTTAATTATTTTGTTTTCGTCTTCAAGCAAAATTATTCGTCTGTATCCCATAGACAGTAAAGAGTTACAGAGATACAGTTTACGTAAATGGTTATTTGATGAAGACTAACTTGTGTTTTGCTCATTTTAATCCAGTGGACTTACCTTGATCATAACAACTTTTATTTTCTTAATTGAAAAGGAAAAAGATATGGTCTAAGTAAACAACAAGTGCATTTTATGTCAAATATAATTAATGTCTGATAAACGAAGTTTATGAATTTTGTAGAAGAAAAGGTCTTTGTTTGGCTTTTGAACAATCTTTAGTAAAATAGCTTTCTCTGCTCTCTTGACATCTGTTAGCTCCTCTATATCCTGGAAACATTAAGTGTAGTATGCTTTCAGCTGGAAGCAAATAAGAACAAATCTCAGCCACCTCATTTTATAAATCCTTTCAATCATTCGTAATATTCTTTGACTAGCAAATAAAAGGACTGCATCAAAAAAGAAATTTAACTCATTGCTTACAGATGGAAATAGTGAATATCGGTCATTGTCTAAGGACAGAGTAAAATCCTATATCTAAAACAGATCGCACTCAAATGTTTATTCATCCCTCTATAATTTAAAGGGAGTTTCTACCTGAGGGTTTTGAAGGGTCAGGGGTGGGAGGTTGGGGGAACAGGTGGTGGGTGATGGGGAGGGCACGTTTTGCATGGAGCACTGGGTGTTGTGCAAAAAGAATGAATACTGTTACGCTGAAAAAAAAAATAAAATATAATTTAAAGGGAGTTTCTAAAAAACACACCAATAATACCTCAAATTTCTATTTTCCCCAGGGAAAGTGATTAGAGTTTCAAGATTACAGGCACATAAGGAAGCATGTTGGTGACATGGTATTCCTGGATTATTTCACTATTGCATTGAAATTAATTTTATTTTCCTGTGAATAATTTCAACAGACCAACATTTTATTCTCTTATCCATTGGAATTGTTCTCTAAATCTGAATTAGACCTTCCAAGAAAAGATATTTTGATAAAAATCTCCTCTTTGTAAATTGGCGCACTACCAAGTGTTTGGTTTCTCATATAAGCATACATCTAAATGTTGAATCACAGCAGTGACAATCCAGCAATGGAGAAATTATTATTTTATCACATTCTATCTGCCTCATATATGTACAGATAAATCTTAATTCGAAGGCAGTCTTTGAGATGAGCCATTTCAGACCTTGAAAGTTCACCTCTGGCATTTACTAGTCAAGAGAACTCAGATGCTTTTCCTAATTGTCTTTACTCATGTGTTTTAAATGTGGGCATCACACTCTTCGCATTGGGTTTCATGAGAATTCGATGAGTTGATGATTACAAAACCCAGGACAGAGATTTGAAAACAAAGTAAGTCCACAATAAAAATTAGCTTCTTTCTCAGACAATTACCATATGATCTCTCTGATATGAGGAATTTGAGAGGCAGGGTTGGGGTCATGGGGGAAAGGAGGGAAAAATGAAACAAGATAGGACCGGGGAGGGAGACAAACCGTAAGAGACTCTTAATCTCAGGAAACAAACTCAGGGCTGCCGGAAGAGAGGGGAGGGATAGGGTGGCTGGTGATGGACATTGGGGAGGGTAAGTGCTATGGTGAGTGCTGTGAAGTGTGTCAAGACTGATGATTCACAGACCTGTACCCCTGAAATAAATAACAGATTATATGCTAATTAAGAAAAATTAAAAAATTAGTTCCTTTCTCTACTTTAATCCATAGGATTATAATATAAAATAGACATTTTCTCAGGGAGCCTGGGTGGTATAGTCCGTTACAAACATCCCAACTCTTGGTTTCAGCCCAGATCACAATCTCAGGGTGCTGGGATCAAACCCTGGACCCCGCTCTGTGCTTAGAGGGGAGTCTGCTTGAGGATTCTCTCCCCCTGCCCCTCCTCCTACTCATTCTCTCTCTCTTTCTCTCTCTCAAAGAAATAAATAAATAAACCTAAAAAAAAAAAAAAAGAAACTTTCCTGGTTCTTGGTATGAAGAGTGTTTGTCAGTTATATCCTAGACATCTTGGGTATATTATGAATCTCTAGATCTTATTTACATCTGTTTTATAGGACTCCTCTGACTCTGTGCTGGCAGGGGGAAGGGGGGAGCTATTTCATTGCTCCAAGGTGATGGCGGAAACCCAGTGTCTCCATTCCATCCCCACAGACACCCTATGTTGGTGGGGTGTGTGAGGGGGGCTCCTCCTCAATACTGCCGGGCAAGATGGGAGTTCCAGTTCCCCACTAATCCTCTGCTGATACTAACCTGGCTCACAGGGAGAGGAGGGCCTGGTTATACCCACTCACACGGCTTCGACTGACCCGGCAGGTGGAGTGGGTGGCTTGCCATCACTAAAAAGTGCTGCGCGTCTAGGCTTTCCGCTCAGCTGCCCCTGGTACCACTCAGCATGAATGGGGACACGTGCCTTGTTACCCCTGGGTGGGAGCCAGAGCAGAAGTCCATTCTCCCCAAGGGTCTCTACTTCCATCATGGCGGTGACTCTCATTCCTGCCAGGAAGAAATGAAAGTCCAGGCTACCCACCCGGCTTTCTCTGATGGCACCCAAGTGTGAGTGTGGGTTGAGTGGGGCTCTCATCTCAGTGAAGCAAGGATAAAAGTCTAGACTCCCTACTTTGTCTTTGCCTACAGAGGCAGAGTGGGGCAGCAGGGTTTGCCTGTGGTGTTTGAGAGAAGTAAGGAGGTTATTCTCTAAAAGACTTCTGTCATTCTAGCCTGCATATTTCCTGGTCCTTTGGCAAGAGAAAACAGGCATTTCTTGGAGCTTCTTTTTGTTTGTTTTTTGGTTTTTGGTCTTGGAATTTTTGGTTAGGCTTCTCCAATCCCCAACTGTGATAATGTGAGGGGAAAAGAAAACAAACCCAAGGAACTCAGGGCCATGTCAGTCCCTGGGTGCCACGATCCCTAGCTGGTTTGACTTATTGTCTCCATCTTTCAGAGTCTGTTTATGTTTATCTTTAATATCTATTTTTTTTTCTCTCAGATCTTGACCCATCAAGTCCTGGATGCCTTAGGTATCCCAGAACCTAAACCCAAACCCAGCAAAACAGTGCAGGTTCCAAGTCACTACGGATCCTATGTGTCAAAAAAATGGTCCTGTCCTCAGTGAGGGAAAGCTAAGGAGTGCATTGGTCCCACTTCCCTACTTCTCTTTGGGACTGGGCCTCTGAAGTCCTAGCTCTCTTGGTAGTTCCTCAGGACTTTCAAACAGATCTTTAAAAATTATCCTGTTTTTCTTATTGTTCTTACTAGGATGGTTGGTGTGCTAAATGCTCGTCTCCGCATTACCAACAATGAAACTCTCAGATCTCTCCTACTGGTGTTTAGATAGCATTGCCCCTGGTATTCTCATCTTTTGTACCTGCCCCAGGCTTACAAATGAATTCTGACAAAGGAGGCCATACACTCAGGACAGATTCCATTTGTAAAGTTTAATGGGAACTGAATCAAAAGTTTACCAATGGATGATTAAGTATTTCCATGGCTGATATTCAGGTTGTGCTCACTGGTATATCCATATTGGCTACTAAAATATTGATTTATTAATTACTAAATAATTGTTGTCCTCCTTTCCCTGTCCCCCACCCTGGGATCCCACTGAAATTTCTAATGATCCAAAATATAAAGGGCTGGGGCGCCTGGGGGGCTCATCCAGTTAGGTCTTCAGCTCAGGTCATGATCCCAGGGTCCTGGGATCGAGCCCCGTGTCGGGCTCTCTCCTCAGTTGGGAGGCTGCTTCTCCCTCTGCTCCTCCCCCCTGTTCATGCTGTCTCTCTCTCAAAGAAATAAATTAAGTACTTCAAAATATGTATATAAAGGGCTAACAACTGGTCAGGGCGACGCCCATGGCTAGCATCCTATCATTTTTGGTAAGGGCCTGAGCTTAGCTATCGTTAAATACTTTGAACACCACTTCTGTGTACACATGAGCAATGTATATCCAAGTTTGTTTTTTCTTTTATTATAGGAATTAATCTTAGTTTCGTCTTGCTTATTTCCATGGAGAATTGCTTGGCCATGGTTCTTTCATTTATTTGGGTGATAGGCAACAATATAATAAGCAAAAATATTCAGAATTGTTTCTGCTAATGAGCCCTATTTTGATTTCTAGTCTATGAATATCCTTATCTTTTATTAACATAATTAAAATCAGACATAATTACCAGGTTAAGCCAAATAACTTCTGATAAGGCTAACCTCACTGCTGGGATAATTTTCTCTTACTAATCAAAAATGTTACGCTGAATAGATGAAACTAAGAATGCTCTCCAACGCATCTTACAGAAAATAATCATTGCAGAGTCATTAATAGTGGCCATCTTTATCTTTCTATTATTCACGTAATCATTTACTCCTTGAACTGTGGTCTCAGTATTATTGCCACTATGCTTGTCTGAGATAATGTGTTCAAATTTCATAAGAACACATGAGAATATTATGTTTTATGTCTACCAACAGCCTTAATCACTTATTCACTTATAATTCACTTATTTACTTCTACAGGGAGATTCAGGGCATTAATTAAGGTAGCTTATTTTTCTTTGAACTAAATTGCAAACCAAAGCCTAATTAATGATTTTGCTAAATTGCCATGCAGTGGCAAAATCTCCACTTCCTCGTATTTTTTTTCACTCAGAAACTGACCAATTGAGAGGATACTGCATGCAATTTTTAATGCCTTATCTCTTCCGATCTCATATGTTAGTTTGGAAATGGTGCTGCATGCTATAAGGGGAAGGAAAAGCATTATAGGTACATTACTGTTTCCAGCCATTGTGACCAAGGCTTCGGAGGCTGGGATCTACCTCAAGGGCCTGGTGAACGACTGAGTCCCAAGAAATCTCAATATCTAACTTACGCTGTGTAACTAGGACTAAGCTCCTTTTAAAGAGAGAGGTGCGGCTCACGTATCTGTAGCTACTGTGAATGGGTGGTTACTAGAGACGGGAAGCCTGCCAGATGGTCAGAATTTATTTCATATTGAGCTAATGTAATCATGGTTCCTACCCATAAAGAACTACTGAAAAACGGGTAGTCAGAACAGCTCATGTGAGAATAGCTTTCTTCAAGAATGGACAATCCAGCAGTTTATGTTTCCTTATATATAAAAAATTTTTATATACATTCTGTATACATTCTGGTTCACTTTTTCAACTTTGTATACATTCTGGTTCACTTTATGCATGTGTGTGTATTATTATCTTTTCTTTTTTTTTAAGTAGGCTCCATGCCCAACATGGGGCTTGAACTCACAACCCTGAGATTGAGAAACACCTGTTCTACTGACTAAGACAGCCAGGCACCCCTGGTTCAGTTTACAAGGCAATTTTCATGTTAAAATTTATGGAAAAAAATGCAGAATTTATTTATTTATTTATTTATTTTCAGCATAACAGTATTCATTGTTTTTGCACCACACCCAGTGCTCCATGCAATACGTGCCCTCTCTATTACCCACCACCTGGTTCCCCAACCTCCCACCCCCCGCTCCTTCAAAACCCTCAGGTTGTTTTTCAGAGTCCATAGTCTCTCATGGTTCATCTCCCCTTCCAGTTTCCCTCAACTTCCTTCTCCTCTCCATCTCCCCATGTCCTCCATGTTCTTTGTTAAAAAATGCAGAATTTTTAAATGTTAGGGCATCCAAGGGAGAATAGTGGTGGCAGGGATTAAGAGACTGCTACCATCTATGGTTGTACAACCAGCCATGGGTCGTGATCAGAAATGTGAATGTCCACTCAGAAGTGGTCTCTCCAAGGATAATCCTTATCAAGATGTTATATGCAATAGTACCTTGCATTTGTGGATCCTATAGATAGAAATACCTAGGAATAGGTGTAGATGTGGCAATAAGTAAAGCTTTATTTATTTCGAAGGGAGAAAGTATGATTAAGTGACTTGCTCAAGGTAACAAAATGTGGAAGTGGAAAAGTTGGATTCTAACTCTTAGCTCAATGTCCTTCGCGGCTGGCCACCATCTAAGTCATAGCTGCATATACTCTGTGTCTAACACAGGCATATCCTAAAGATATTGTGGGTTCAGCTTCAGACCATCACAATAAAGAGAGTCAGATGAATTTTCTGGTTTCCCAGTGCATGTAAAAGTTATGTATATGCTACACCGTAGTCTATTAAGAGTGCAGAACCATTACGTCTAAAAAGAAGTATACACCTTCATTAAAAATACCTAATTGCTGGGGCGCCTAGGTGCCTCAGTCAGCTAAGCATCTGCGTTCAGCTCAGGTCATGGTCTCAGGGTCCTGAGATCCAGCCCTGCATTGGGCTCTCTGCTCAGCGGGGAGCCTGCCCCACCCCCCCCACCGCCTGCCTCTCTGCCTACCTGTGATCTCTCTGTCAAATAAATAAATAAAATCTTTTAAAAAATACTTTATGGCTAACAAATGCTAACCAACATCTGAACTTTCAGCGAGTTGTAATCACGTGTCACAGATCACCGAAATATTGAGAGAATCATCCAAATGTGACAGAGACACGAAGTGAGAAATGCTGTTAGAAAAGCGGCACTGACCGACTTGCTTGAGCAGGGCTGCTACAAACCTCTCATTCGCAAGAAACACAGAAGCAGGGTACCGCACAGCCCAGTAAAAGGAGGCACGCCTGTAATGTTGCAGAAAACAATTATCGAGGCATTTCTGAAGTCGTTGTAGCACTGGCCTTATAATTGCTTTAAATTTACTTGCTTCCCCAGCCCCTACAGAAAAGATAGAATAGACAGAGGTCAAAGAAGGGGCATTCTCTGGCCCAAGAGACCCAGGAATTAACAGGGTATTAATAAGGGATTAGTCTATGAGAGCTCCTCCCAGAAGCAAGGGAATCTGGTCTTCTGCATGTAATCCTGGTAATGTGGGATTTTCATGCTATAAAAGGGTTCGAAATTGTTATAAGAAGACAATGGTTGGAGCAGTTCTGAATGGCTCACTTGAAACACTGAAAATAAGAATGAAAAGAATGCTGTCCACCCTGCCCAAGAGAGACACCATCAGAGGAGCTCAGGTCTCTGATAACAGCAAAGATCTGCTGCTGACTGGAACAGAAATAATCTTTCACAGAGTTTTGAGATCACCCTCCTCCTATGACTGCTCTAACCCACCTGCTTCCACTTGCCCTCAAACCAGACTGAAGCCATCTTGCAAAATCCAACTTGCCATCCGATGCTTTCAAACCCAGAAGGTACTATTGGCAAGGACAGAAATATTGAGACATGGTGAAAAGCTTTTCCCACATACTGACCTAGCACAGATTCATTCAACAAGCATTGGTTGAGTCACACATCCATGCTCAGTACTCAGGAATCAAAAATGATAAAGACAACCACTGTCCTTTACAAGTTCAGAATCTAATTGGCTTTCTGGTACGAATTAGTTTTACATGAATTTATTTTTTTAAAGATTTTATTTTCATTTATTTGATAGAGAGATCCCAAGTCAGCAGAGAGGCAGGCAGAGAGAGAGGAAGGGAAGCAGGATCCCGCTGAGCAGAGAGCCTGATGTGGGGGGGCTCGATCCCAGAACCCTGGGATCACGACCTGAGCCTAAGGCAGCGGCTTTAACGCACTGACCCACCCAGGCGCCCCTAGTTTTACATGAATTTAAAGGGCATGAATCAACTATTTGAAGAAGCAATAATAATTTTAATATAAAAATCAAAAAATCTCCTGGGTAAGTAAATCACAGGGATCCAGTTGGAGTAATGGCAAAATCTCTGGTAAGTTCCAGGGTGAGAGCAAATCTAGCGTCCCAGCCTCTATCAGCAAACCCACATCAACACCGGTACGTTTCCTCAGTATTTCACCATTCATTTCCTTTCATAAGACATAGTTAGGGACTTTCAGAGTTGAGCACTAGAACGAGAATCTACCGGGAAGAGACATCTGGAAAAACACCCCTGGGTCTTTCCTCTTGAATTTAGCTCCCTTTTCAAGTTTCCACCCCTGATTCTTTTTTTTTTTTTTCCCTTTTTATTAATTTTTTCAGCGTAACAGTATTCATTCTTTTTGCACAACACCCAGTGCTCCATGCAAAACGTGCCCTCCCCATCACCCACCACCTGTTCCCCCAACCTCCCACCCCTGACCCTTCAAAACCCTCAGGTTGTTTTTCAGAGTCCATAGTCTCTTATGGTTCGCCTCCCCTCCCCAATGTCCATAGCCCGCTCCCCCTCTCCCAATCCCACCTCCCCCCAGCAACCCCCAGTTTGTTTTGTGAGATTAAGAGTCATTTATGGTTTGTCTCCCTCCCAATCCCATCTTGTTTCATTTATTCTTCTCCTATCCCCCTACCCCCCCATGTTGCTTCTCCATGTCCTCATATCAGGGAGATCATATGATAGTTGTCTTTCTCCGATTGACTTATTTCACTAAGCATGATACGCTCTAGTTCCATCCACGTCGTCGCAAATGGCAAGATTTCATTTCTTTTGATGGCTGCATAGTATTCCATTGTGTATATATACCACATCTTCTTGATCCATTCATCTGTTGATGGACATCTAGGTTCTTTCCATAGTCTGGCTATTGTAGACATTGCTGCTATAAACATTCGGGTACACGTGCCCCTTCGGATCACTCCACCCCTGATTCTTATTCCCCTCCAGGTGACCCCAACTGTTAGCATCTTGAAACAGACACAAACAAATTGGTTTTGTTCATTAGTTTCAGCTGAAACCTTCAGAAGTTTCCTCTAGTAAATATTCAAAGACAAAAGGGAAATAAGGAGAATATTACATCTACAGGCAAGCTAATTAGGACAAGTTTTCTGACCTGTCATAGCTAGTTAGCTTATGGGGCTATCTCATTCGATACGGATTCCCTGAAAAAGCGGTGGCTACTCTCTAGATCTACCTGGTAACTCTATGAGCATGGCAAGCTGATGTCCCTTTCCTAGCACCAGCTGGACCCCACGTGGCAAGCTTCAGAACGTTGTCTCCACCCAGCATTATTAGCAAAAGACACAAGTTCCATTTCAATTTCTGGCTGGAAGGGAGAAAGCCATGCTCAGGACGATCTCCCTCAGCACAGGGTCAGCTGAAGCCCAGTGTCTTACACAACATTATATCCATACGACACTCATCTAGGCGGAGTTAGCCTCTCATTCATTCCTGTTGACTCTGATCCCTGCAAATCTGGCTTCCCGTTGCCTTTGCCTTCCCTGCTATGCATTTGCAGGGAAGGCAAAGGCAACGGGAAGCCAGAAAAGTCACCACAGAAGCAGAGAAATCTCCTGAGTTTGTTGGGAATCCTTGTGATAAAGCAAATCTTCCTGATCAGTAATTGTGCTCGTCTGTTCTCCAGTTACTTTTGCTACACAAAAAAGCTGACAACTTCATGAATTGGATTTAATCCAGAAAAGGGCAAGGAATGAGGCCCATGACATTACTTTCAACCTTGACAGCAATGACCTTTTTTCTGGATTCTCTTGTTATTTCTGTGCCAATCCAGATACAGGCTGCCCTCAAACTTTTCTAGACCCTTCATCTTGGAATCGAAGACAATAATCTAAATTTGGTGGCTACAGGAGTAATTCTGCAGGAAGTTTTGTTTGAAATCTTTGGTTAGGAAGAAAAGGAAACTGACAAAGCCCATGTATTTACCACCTAATTTCCGGATATGATAGGCCACTGGTGCCCATATCTGAAACGTTTGCACACACTTGTCTTACTAGACAGTCTAAAAGTCATAGCAAAGGAAACATGGGCGATGCAAGGATGAGAAAACTGGAGAGTCAGAAGCTACCCATGCGTTGTCAGGCTCATTTAAAACGTGTGGTTATAAAAAAAATACGGACATATAGAACACAATGTGACTTGCATAATGGTAAAAAAAATAACAAACATACTTAAAACTTTCTAGGAAAAGCAATATTCTATTTATTTATACTGTACTCCTAAAAAATAAGGTACCTGCCTTTTCTCCTTGTTTTTCTGGAAATATTTTTTTTCTAAATATTAAAGTCACACAGTAAAAATTTTAGAAAAATACTAAATAAGATAAAGAAGATAAAAATCACCCGTAATTGGGGCACCTGGGTGGCTCAGTGGGTTAAAGCCTCTGCCTTCAGCACAGGTATTGATCTCAGGGTCCTGGGCTCGAGCCTGCCTCCCCCTCTCTCTCTGCCTGCCTCTCTGCCTACTTGTGATCTCTGTCTGTCAAATAAATAAATAAAATCTTAAAAAAAAATCACCCGTAATCTTGCCACCCAGAAAGATATTCTTTTTTTTTTTTTTTTTTAAAGATTTATTTATTTGACAGATAGAGATTACAAGTAGGCAGAGAGGCAGGCAGAGAGAGAAAGAGGAGGAAGCAGGCTCCCAGCCAAGCAGAGAGCCCGACGTGGGGCTCGATCCCAGGACCCTGGGATCATGACCTGAGCCGAAGGCAGAGGCTTTAACCCGCTGAGCCACCCAGGCGCCCCATCAGAAAGATATTCTTAACATCATAAAACCAACATTAATATTTTGATGGATTTCCTTCCAGACATTTTTTAAGAAGGCACAAACTTCATTATATCAATTATGCTAAATCTTGGATATTACAAAACAATGTAAAAGTTGGGTTTTAAGGAAACAGCCAGCTCTAACATCTTGATAGGAGAGAGGAAGGAAACAGAGCTAACTACCTTCTGGCGTTAACAAGTCAGCCAAGGATGTCCTCTTACCCAAGAGGCTGGTAGCATTGCTAATTCAGTGGTAGATAAACCATTGCTAACCCTTTCCTATAAGTCCCATTCGGCCCACATTACCCTGTTCGGTTTGATCCAATCAGCAAAGGACCCCTGAACTTTCGAAGAAGTCTGCTTATTCTCAAAAACAACAAATTCTTCTTTCTGTTTTGATCTGAAGTCACATAACTTACTGGCATGCCTCTCAAAACATGCTGTAACTTCCACACACCATTATTTAAAAATATACATACACACATGTGTTTATATACATGTGTGTGTTTGTCCACGTATAGGATATGTCTGTGTATGTGAATTTCTTTGTAACACATGTGTATGTGCATACGTGTATGGAAGGATACAGGTATATAACTCCTGTAGTGGGGCATTTTTTTCAGAATTTGGCTCTCAGCCCTTACTTCTCCCCAGGGCTGGTAGGGGAGCTGAAGCATTGTTGTTGTTTTCCCTGAGCCTAAAGATTCAGTTGTTACTTATGTTTTATTACGATTTACATGGTTATCCTTTTATTTAAGAGAAAATGTTACTATCCCTGCTGATGTCCTTTTAAATTCCAAGGGAATGCAAGATGGAAAGTACTGTCAGAGGCCCAAGGCTAAGAACACACAGATAATCAGAAAGCCCGAGGCTAAGTATCTTGGGTAGATATAAACAACACTGCTACATCACGTGCATCACTGAAGAGAAGCGGCCAGCTGATGCGGGCTTCAAGGAGGACACTCTAACTGTACACAGAGGAGAAAAACTGAAATGAGCTCTCTTCAAAAGCCCGTGTGATACCAAAAACAAGGAACAAAGTCATCGACAAGAGGAACCCAATGCTTGAAGAATGCAGAAGGATAAAAATCAGTGACATTGTCCTTATTCTTTCATTTGCTGAACTCCATCATTGGAAATATTTCCTTTCTTCCATTTTGAAGATTTATGATGCAATTCCTTCTGTTTTCAGGGATTTCAAGCTGGCCCCTAAAAACTGCATCGTCAAAATGTTTAGAACTTTTCAATGTTGGTGCTTTAAAATTTTTTAAAGACAAGAAAATTAAAATAAAAAAAAAGAAAGAAAGAAAGAAAAGAAAAAAGAAAAAGAAAAAACCCACACTAGGAACTCCAAGTCCTGCCAATTTTTCCTTCCTGCCAAGTCCTATTAGTATAAATGAACGGTTTATTTTAAGAAATGCCTGATAAATTACTCTACACAATCAGTAATGAGGGTACTGTCAGCAAAGGAGAATCATTTCCAAAATTTACTTGGCATTAAGGAACTAACGCCTTCTAAGCTCAAACTGGGTTATGTGGCCCTAGTCTCTGTGGATTCCATAAATCTCTCCCTTCTCAGAGGACACAGGGATCGGCCGGTGTGTGTAGCTGCTGAAGTTTCTCTGTGTCGGCTCACCGGTTTTCGAAAACAGCAACAGAACACGGGCATTTGCAAACTTTCCTGGTCAACAGTTTGTACCACTCTGCCCAGAGTTCCTTTGCATCTTGGTCTCTGCCCCAGACAAAAATATTAAAGACCATAAAGACTTCAGGTTGTTATAGTACAATCGAAAAACCAGGGCCAGGACCAAACGGAAAACAGCGGGATATAAAAAATGAAAAGGTCAAGGAGTTTCCCATTTGTCTTGTGACATAAACATTCACTCAGTACCCGACCCATATCCAATGTGACTTTGCAGAAACACAACCGTAGCGACGTGGACGCCTGCAAGTCACTCCCCAAACGTAAAAGCAAAGGAGGGCAACACATGACCACTTCTTCCGGAAAAAAAAGGAAGAAGGGGAAAAAATGCATAATTTAAAGGATCTGTGGATTACAAAAACCGTGACAGCTGCAGTCCAGCAACGGAAGACGGGACTTCTCCCCAGTGGCTTCTCCACGGTGACCCCAGGGCTGCGTCTGCCCACGGACATATCTGGCGTGTCAAATCCCTTGTATTTTTTTTAACAAAAATGTGGAGCCGGGATCCGACACGAGGTGGTATCCGCTCTCCTGAAACACTAATGGAAAATGCCCTTGTCTTCGAGTTTTATTTTCCTAAAGGGAGAAATGGGTGGACGCTCTGTTTGATTAATTGTGGCAGCAAAGCCCTGCAAAGCTGTGGGGAGGTGGGGAGGAAGAGTTTAAAACTTGGAGTCTGCTATTTGTAAAGCTTTTCTGTGCTCTTCAGAGCAATAGCATTATAAAAGTTAATGTGCAAATAAAATAAACAAATACCTCTCGTCCTTGCCCACCCATGCGCCGTGGAGACTGGCTCCCCTCAATTTTCCTGCACCCACTTATAAATCGCTGGTGATGGGCTTCTCCGACTTGGGGGGTTAAGACTATAATCGAGCCACCTGGTCTGAAAGACTACCACTTACCCTTGTTAGCAGTGTCTGTATAATGTTTGTGGTGACCCTGCACTGAAATCTTGTTAGGCCTCCAAGTGGGAGACCAAAGTGTTTCACACAATTTATACTACTCATATTTTGTATTTAATATGTTTAAACACTAGGATCGGAGTTCAGCGTTTAATGCAATGCGGTCTGTACACAAGCTGACTAAGTTACAGATGAGCAGAAGAGATGTTGCATACTTCCTGCAATCTTATAGCAAGGGGACAGATACCAGCGCTTCTTAGGAAATATTTATAAGTTCCAAGCATTCTTAGCATCATTAACAAGCAAACTTCATAATTGTCATCAGCGGTCCTCAAGGGCAACGGATTCCCATTTTGCAGATGAGGGAAAAAGACCTGGAAAGGGATCGGGTGAATTTTTCCAGGTCGAGGACAAAGAGAGAGAGAAAGCAGGGAAAGACCCCACAGGATCTCAGACCCCTGAGCCATCCTGACTGATCTTTTTCTCCAAGGTCACTGCTCAGAATGCACTTGGCCTCTTCTACAAGGCTGGGAGAGGGAGTGTCGGTCAAGGTCCACGCTAACATTGCTTGGGTGGCTGGAAGCAAAGGGCGGGATACATGGCCTCTAATCATGGATTTGTACTTGATAAAAGCCATCCACAAAGTGAGAGTAAAGTGGAAAATCTCCTTATGCAAAAGCTCTCGGCCTCATCACACCTACCAAGAGGAAGTACAGTTCTAAAGAATGTTTTATTTCAAGGTTCTCAGGTCTGATCCCAAGTTGGTGCTAACATCATATTTCATTAATTGGAAATGTCAGGGCAAGAACAGCTTTAAATCAAGTGGGTCCATATTAGTAGCCCAGCTTCCTCGACCTCCCAGCCCGTGTTGCACTCTGATGAATTTCCGATCGCTTGCAGAGTGCAGAGCACAAAAATAAGAACACTTTCTTTGCAGCCTCACCTCACCTCTGGGTGACAGAGCATTCCTAGGTCATGAAATCATGAAGTAACCCAATGACAATAATTACAGGAGAAAGAAGTGCTTTGGAATGAACCGACCTCAGCCAGAAAACGAAGATGTGAAGATGGATATAAATTTCACAGGTGGCAAATGTCATAGTTAAATTTCTAAATGTAATGCTAAACCTATTGTCCGCTTTGGAAGGGGCTCCTGCCTTGTTCCACTAATCCCCGCATATGTCCCGCTGGTTCCTGTGATTCTAATGCCAGGCTTGGTCATTAACTTCGCAGACCTCCAACAGGGCTGGAAGCACACATACACCTAAGGAGAGAAGGGCAGCTGTGATGCCGACAATCTCGCTCTGCAACCTCTGGCCATAGCTGAGGAAGCTCAAGGACAGCTAACCCCGAGGGGACACGATCGATGGGCTGGTTTGGAAAGAGAAGCTGTGCCCAGAACCCGGACGTGAAATCACTGAGCTAGTTCGCTGGAACCTCGAGGGCTAACCGAGAAGTAGTCATAGCTGGAATGGCCGCTGCGGGCCAGCCGGGTGTGGAATTCATGAGACCGGAGTGACTCCGAGTGCTCAGAGGAACCCGGGTGGAAAATCAGGAGAGGGAGGCAGGAGCATGATGACTCTGAGAGACCAAGCTAGAAAGGCACTGTGGTTTAGCGTCTAGAAGCCCTTCTGAAGCTGGTCATTCAGTTTCTCCATGCACAAACTTGCAATAAATCCTCTTTCACGTGAGGCAACTTAAGTGCATGTCTGTTTCTTGTAACCAAAAGAGCCTTGAGAAGAACAAAGGCCCCCGAGGAAATGATTAAAGACCTTGTGGGGTAGCCCGACCATCGCAATGTGCCGCCCCAGGCACACGCAGCTCTCCCCAAACCCGCAATGTCAGGGCTCCTGGAAGAGAACACCCCGAGGGCAACTCCTGGCAGATTAGAGCACTTGGGAGTAATTTGGTCATTCTTCCTCCAAAATTAAAATGAAGTATCGCCGGAATTTTCTATTACTTGCACTTAGATTAAAACGTGACCCAAAAAAGGGAGTTGATTAAAAAGAAAGAAAGAAAGAAATCCCACCAAGGAAATAGAAATAGAAATAGGGCTATTCAGTTTGGCTGTGATGTCTTTTTGCCCTAACATTCAATGTTAAAGGAATGTGTTACCTTACTACTCATTGCAAGGAGTTCATCCCAGTGTTCATAGAAAAGATGAGAGTTCATCTCATTGCATGCCTCCAGATCATATCTTGGTGTTCAAGCTAAGGAGAAAAAAGTAAATGGGAACCATCCCTAGAGAAGATCTGGGTCAAGGCACAAGAAATTTCATCAGTGTTTGGTGAACATGACTCCAAACAATCTCTCCAGGTTAAGTATAGTATTTTTACTGTCTACGGAAGGGGAGCAAATTCTCTCTCCCCCTCCCCACCTCTGGTCATGGGATTTTTAATTCAGAACGTTACTTCTTCACAAAGTATCTTTCATAGAGGGGGTCCATTACACTCTCCTAGAGCATGTAAGAATTTCAGGGCTTTCTCTGTGGTTTGGTACTCCACTACAAAATATCTTTTCAGTTGTGCCTGGGCAGCTCAGTCCTTCAGCATCTGCCTTCAGCTCGGGTCATGATCCCAGAGTCCTAGGATCGAGCCCCACATCGGGCTCTCTCCTCGGCAGGAAGCCTGCTTCCCTCTCTCTCTCTCTGCTTGTGTTCCCTCTCTTGCTGTGTCTCTCTCTGTCAAATAAATAAATAAAATCTTTTTTAAAAACATATATCTTTTCATTAAGTTTTCAAAGTGCTCCCTGAGGAGAAAAGTCATTGTTTGCCTTGGTGTTTATTACACGGGGCACTGTTACATGGATGGCAAATTGCTTTTATCCTGCAGGCCAGCTCCAAATGATTGTTGGAGCCCTGTGCCAAGAAGAGTTCTTGAAAGCCAAGTGGCCCCTATGCTTGATGGTAAAGGGCCCAGAATTGATTAGCAATGTCTGCCACAGGCATGGGAGGGGAGAGAGCCAGGACACTAAGCACTGGCCAGCTTCACTTTAGAGCCTTAATATATAAGCAAGGGTTTGGTTTAGCACACTGCTGTTTTGAGCCTAGCACAAAACTATTCAGCTTCAAATACCCCTTTTAGAGATGTTGACACTGAAAATGAAAATAATATATAGAAAATAACACTGATACAAAATTTGTTGCCAACAGGTTTTGAGAGAATACCAGTAACTAATTAATAACTGAAAGTGAAACTGAAGAATATGAAAACTCAAATCTGGGATGTAAAATCTTTCTCAGGATGGGAAAGAACCATATGCGAATCAAAAAGAAAATGATGTATGTTCAAAGAATGGAAAAACTTTTCAAATATTGGAATGGTTTAGTAATGGAGTAGAATAAGTTGACTTTCAGGGGCAGTAACTTGCCCTTCACTGGTATTGTTCAAGGAGACGTATATTTATACATGTCTCAGGAATATTATAGACAATATTCCTGTGATGATATGTGGTGGGACATTGTAGTCATATGATTTATGAGTAATGGTTATAAGTAATGGTTAGGTAAATCACAAATAGAGATGGATTGTTCAGGAGTGTTAAAGAACAATGATTTTTATTTTCAATAAAAGAAGACAATGGCAACAAAAAAAAAAGAAAATGATAAAAGTGAAAAAAAAACAGTGATGATATAATAAACTGGGGGTCTGATTCTTTTGTTTTTTAAAGTTTTTTTTATTTGTTTATTTGACAGACAGAGACCACAAGTAGGCAGAGAGGTAGGCAGAGAGAGAGGAAGGGAAGCAGGCTCCCCGCTAAGCAGAGAGCCAGATGCAGGGCTCCATCCCAGGACCCTGGGATCATGACCTGAGCCGAAGGCAGAGGCTTTAACCCATTGAGCCACCCAGGCATCCCTGGGGGTCTGATTCTTTAAAAAAAAAAAAAAAAAAAAAAAAAAAACCTCAAAAATCCTTTTGAGGATCTAATCTAGGTAAGACTGGATTCTCCATTCAGAACATGGCTTCTTTGTGTTTCTTTAGGTTGATAGTTTGGAAACTGAGTCAGAGTGAAAAAGGAAAACTGGTTCCCAGGCCCCTAAGTGAATCAATAGCCAACTCTGGGCAAAGAGAATAAAGGAGCTGTTTCAGAGCTGACTCTCTGTGGCCATCAGACACCGGGATTCCCCAGCTAGCTTTCCCAATGACGGCAGGGAGGCCACCTCCGGGCACCTTCCTGCAGAGGGCAATATGGCCCAGCAGGAGGTTGGCCAAGGCTCCTCCTAGTCAGGGCTCAGGGGAATGGCCAGGAGATTAGCTGACACAGAAGGACAAGACATCTCAACTGGACAGACTCTAGAAACTTTGGAAACAGAAAAGGCCAGGCTCTAATTGAAGACACCGAACCACTTCTGAAAGACTCATCTGTGTTTCAAACATGTACGGAGCGTCTCCCTCTGATCCCACGTGCAGACGGGATTTTATGTCGCTGCTTCTTTAAAGGAATTTGGAGGACTGCATCTATATTATTTATACTTCCACGAGTGAGATAAAAAGCAGAAATAATCCACTCACTTCACGCTTAAGCCGGAGACAGTTTGACATCTTAAGTTTGCATTCTAAAAGGCATGAAGTGGGGCACCTGGGTGGCTCAGTCGGTTAAGCGTTTGCCTTCAGTTCCGGTAATGATCCCAGGGTCCTGGGATCGAGTCCCACATCAGGCTCCCTGCTCAGCACAGAGTCTGCTTCTCCTTCTCCCTCTGCCTCTCCCCACTCCCCACCCTGCTTGCGCCCGCTCACTTGCTCAAATAAGTATTTCTTTAAAAAAATTAAAAATAAAAAAATAAAAGGCATAAAGTGCATCCATCTAAAATCAGATGAGATTCTCTTCTCTGGTGAAGTAAAGGAAAATAAAGTGCATGATTTTAGAATCCAGTTCACATCAGTTGGAACGTGGGTCCTGTCTCTTACCAGCTGTGTGACCTTACATCAATCTGAACTCTAGTTTTCCAGCGCAAGCAAAATAGTATCTACCTTGCAAGATGACCCTGAATCCAGTGTCTGCTGGAGTCAGCCCTCAGCGCATAGCAACTACTAGTTTAAAGATACACCTCCTAGCATTGTTCACTACCGATGCCCGTGGAAGCTTACTTTTCCAAAAGAGAGAAGTGGGACTCCATGCCGTGCCAGAGACCTCAGGTGTAAGTTGGTGGCTGGGTCCAGAAATAAAATACAGCGACTTGTAAGTCAGGGTGTGTCAGGGCACCAAACACACCCCACTCGTTGGGAGCAGAGCTTGCTGGGATGTGCAGACCCTTGAGACCCCCTCCTTTGAGTACAAGCTACATTGATGGCTGCAGATGGGAAAGTTGGTTTGTCTTTTAAAACCTCCAGAAATATTCAGGTAACTCTTCTAGAAGTTTGTTTTTGTTATTTGGTTTGTTTCTTTGCTTTTTTGTTTTTGTTTTGTTATCCCTTCTGTGCAGAAACAACCCCCAGTGATACAATGCAATCGTATTGTATAGTAATAGGCAGTTACCAAAAAATAAGTATGAAATACTACTGCAAAATATACATTTTTCCAGTAATAAGCATTTGGCCCACTTCAAGGTTTTTCTGTTGTTGTTTTAAATTTTTTTTAAAATGTGAATCATTTTAATAACTTTTCCCTCTTTTTCCCTAAATGTTCCTAATGGAAGAGCATTAATGGCCACGACAACTCATTATATCTTGACGTTCAGAATAAATTTGTGAGATTTGCCAAAATGCCTTAGTTATTATATTTCACAATTGCAGTATTTGAGGGGTAGATCGAAAATATGTAACTTGTGGAGAAAGCCAACCTAAAATCAAAACCCAGAAGCCTTTCCAAGTCTTTATAATAATCTGTATACAAATATCATCAGCACCAGAAATAACTCTGTTGGGAAATATAATTGCATTCAGGCAAGATATAGTGTCTTTGGCCTCCAGGTTCTACTTGAGCTTCTAAAAACCGAAATGTAGCAAAGAATCCACAAGATCAACTCTCTTCCCACGTCCACAATGGATAACGAGAAAATGATGGATTAATTTCTTGGGACACTGGTGTCTGAGAACTTTTCAGGGTCAATTTTTAGCATTGATTCCTAAAAGGAGAGTAACAGACACATAAATATTATAGTACTCATTGAGCTCCCTTCACGTAAATTAGAGCAAATCTTGGTTTTAGTTTCTGAAGGTGCTCTTTTGGCAATAATAACATTGGCCTTCCACTAGTTAAGTTAAATCTACTTCATAGAATTGTTTTCTAACCTTTGATAAAAGGGAAGGAGGACTGACTTTTAAAACTCTGAAATAATCACCAGTTTTCTACAATTTTGTTGAGTCTCAAATTCAAAGGGAAAAGGCAGAACAAAAGAAAGATTTAGTTTCCCAGATAAATTAAGCAGCATTGTGGAATCCTAAAATCTGATGTAGTACATTTGTCCTCCCTAAAAGTTGTTCAACACATTTCTGTACAAAACAGATTTATAGCATCCATTTTCACTCTGATTTCCTGTTTCTCTGTCCATTCACCAAGCGAGTATTTGGAAGCCTAAAATGGCTATGTGGAGTGTTTTAAGGGTTGACCTAGGAAGTGAGCACCCCTCTGGGAGCAATTTGATTGGTTAATACTAGTTCTGAGCCCAGTATGTGAATCTTTATGACTGCACAGCTTCAGGAATGAACTACTTGACCTCAACTTTCTCCATAGGGGTGCACACCTTAATTTTCCACACTAATTTTCAAATAGAATTACAAAAACACTTTCCTTATCTAGAGGTCAACTATTCGACAAACCCCACTACTTGGAACACAGACAAAAAGCAAGCTAGAAAGTATCTGTGCAGCCAAAAGTGAAGTCACAAAAACCCATACATTTTCCCCATTGGAGAGTGGCTGATCAGTGAGAGCAAAGTTACCTTGATTTCATTAACAATTCTGATCATTACACTGATGTTGGTTTTTTTGAGCTTACATAGCAGATGAGAAGAAACAAATCACGAGGGAGACAGAGGAACTAACAGAGGCAATAAACCTAGAATGATATGACATAGAAAAAGATACTTATTAAAAATTATAGGAAAAGCACAAGCAATCCCATATGCCTCCACAGTCCATGAGGACATCACTTATTATATAAAAGAAAGAATAATGAACATTTCTAATGATTGTGAAAACAGACAATGTTTCATTTTCTTCCATCCACATAAATTAAGATAGCCGGATAGGTATTTAAGTCATGTTACAAGGTTCCATCAAATAAGGAAAACATTTCTAAAGGATTAGCACTTAAAGGGTAAGCTCTCTGACCCACCCACCACCGATCCACTGACCAACTGATCAATCCATAGACCAAAGTCACCTTTACAGAACAACTCATTCCCCCAGAAGAAAACATCTATAAATACCAAACACCTAATTAGCGGCAGCAGATCCAATCATTCAATTTGAGAAAGAGTGTGTACTCAGCACTGAATGATCTTACTAAATCTAAAGAAATGCTTTGGACCTCAAACATGGAAATATCCCTTTCTTTTTTTCTTCTTTAAACCAGAAGCACATTCTCCTCCAGAGAAAGGCTTTAGTCCATAACCCATGGGAGCTTGACATAAGCTACAAGGGTTGATGGAAGGCTAATATTCAGCAGGTGGTAATAGGAATATGGGAGCCAGAGCAAGAAACTGAACTTTCCAGGAGAATGAGCTGCTCTCCTTCCCTCCTCTTCCATGCTCAGGTGTGGAAGGCCAAGAAGAATAACGAAGTGTGGGAGAGCACACGCTGCTGGGGTTGGAGGAGCGGGCTCTAAGTTGGCTGACCCGGGATGTGAGAGAGGAAGGCTGAGTAACCACGCAGGCAACACGCACAGAAGGAGACAGTCCCAAGCACACTGGAAGCTATGGTCACCCTCATTTTAAGGAGCAGGGTGAAAAACAGACGGTTCATTAACTGTCCTCTACACCGTTCTTGAGGTAGAGGGTAGTGGGAAAATCTGAGCAGGTATCCCTTAGAATACTCTGAAGAAATGTTCTCCCCAGTCCCCAGGGTCACTCCTTCATTCTCTCTGTTCCAATCAGTTGTAGCTATGGCAACACATGACCACCTTTGGTATGGTCTCTCTTCCTTATTGGATTACCTGCTTCTAAGAGCAGAGGCATCTCCCCAACTTGAGACCTTGACTGAGTCTTGAGAGACATAGGCTGAGTCCCTCCTGCCATAGAAGGTAACATTCATGTGTCCCAGGGACTATTTTTGGCCTATTACAGCAAGGAATCAGGGAAGAATTCCAGATTACAAAATGCGAAATTAGAATGTTGATTCCTACTCAGTCACTCACTTACAACCGCATCAGCCAATACCCTACTCTACCGGTAAACACAACATTCCTGTGAAGCGCCCACCACCGTCTACTTCCATAGAATTCTCGTGGGGCTCGCCATCTTGCCAGGGAGATCAACTCTCCCCACCCCTGTCTTTTTCTTTACTGCTCCACGTGGAAGAAAATCTATCCTTATTTTGAGCCCAGTAGCCTTTCCTATAACATCCCTTGTTCTTAGCTTGGTCCTACGAAGGCATATGCCTCTGTAAGTAACCACGGGATCGGAGACTTCTCGTGTGCATGCCCCGTGCAGGACACAGTTTCAAGGTCCCCACCCTGATGATCGCTCTCTCCTCCAATGACAATTTGTCACACCCACTTTCCCCACGAAGACACATCGCACAGCAGTCTGACGGTGCATGGTGCTAATGTGTGTTGGGATCCCTGATCAGGTGTTTACGTTTAAAAAGGCACACACATATTAGATGTATCATGAAAGGGTCAGCAGCAGCATCGACCACAATATGAAGGCATCTAGACTGCAATACGGTAAATACATTATTTTGAAACTAAATCCTGCATGGGCTTCACAGCCAATATTCTTTTGAAGAGCACCATTTGTGGTGTTGATCATGTTGAACATACCTGCTTCCTAGAAATGGTGACAGAAAAGACAGCTGGGTGGCTCTGTGAGGTCTTTAAAACATGTCAGTTGTTGTCATCTAGCTGTCCCAATAAACGGAACAGATTCCTGCTGGCCAAAATGTAACTCCCACAAAGTGGCCTAGAGAAGGTGAAAAATCCTGATGGTGTTCACAGAGATCGAGAGTCTGTGGGGCCAACAGGGACCCCAGAAAATTCCTAAAGGGTTGTCTGGGCAGGGGAGCAGCCTAGATTCCTACAGACCGACTGCCATGATCCTTTCAGGAGCAGCTGTGCAGAATTCTGAGAAACAGGCTGTTAAGCAGCTTGAAGCCATTGCCTCTCGACTCTCATCTGCTGAACAGAGAGGAAAAAGCCCAAACTTGAATTGGAAAACACTCCCTGGGCAATATTCGGCTTGGCTCTCTGCCCCCTTGATACTCCTTCCTCATTTATGTGGAGCCTATGGGCCTGGGATCCTTCCGCACAGGACTGGACTCAGAAGACAGAGTGCTGGTCCAGTGCTCACTGCACGCCTCACACCAGGTCGTGTGCTTTATCTTGCCCCGAAACCAACGCCTGCCTTCCGGTCAAGTTTTGAGAAGTAGGTTCTGCCTTTGTCCTGAGACTCATTTCTAGCCTTAAAACTATCCTGGCTGCCTTGTCCTTCCAGGATTTGGAAAAATCAATGATGCCATCTTGCTCTTGCTTTTTTTCTCTCTTACGTCAGGAGCTGAGTTCTTCTCCTAAATACCAACCCTTGCTAAGCTGAAGGATTTTCCTGAGGGCCACTGCTCAGGTTTCTGTGGTGTTCCTTGAGCCTACAATCTCAGTGTGTGTTTTATCCACTGCCCGTAGGGTGCCTTGCCATCTCTTGGTAAATATGACACCATGCTTACCAGTTATCATGCCCCACTTGATGGGTTGCCATTCTCTCCATGGCCAGTAGGCAGGTTGTCCCCTGCCATCCCTCTGACCCACACCAGCATATCTTTCCTGTTCTGAGTTTTCCGCTAACTAGGCTACTCCTTCCTGCCAGGGGAATAACTCTGCCACTCCCAGGATTACAACACCCAGGGAATCCCATGAGTCGTCCTTTGGACTAATGATATTTTGAAAAATACCCCCATTAAGATAGTTTTTGAAGTGCTAAAGCTTCGAAATACCATCCAATTTTCTTTTATATCACATGACTTCTGTTCTATAGCGTACCCTTTGTGTATGGAAGTAGAAGAGGAGGGTCTTTCCCAAGCACAGGAATTAATATTAGAAAGGTCTATGAAGAGACCACCTATGTTATTAAGAAGAAAAAAAATATAGGAGATTAATTCCTACTATCTACTAGGTTTTAGTCTTGTGGTTTAGGTGAGCTTTAATGTTTGCTTGTTTGCGTGTTTGTTTGTTTAAATACAGATTTAAAGGTCTTAAGTCACTGGAACATTTTCAAAAGCACCTAATAAGTAAATAGGCCAGACAATATGTGTCTAAGCATTTTTTACGTTAGACGTAGAAATATTGCTGTTGCATAATCATCATCATAAGAACGAGATCTCCTTAAGTATGGACCCCAGTTTTTATGCCAACACTACGACCTATAATCCATCACTCCATTTTATGTTGTAAAATTTCCCATGGCACATACACAGTAATAGCAATTACTGACATCTACCTAATGTAATAGTTGGCAGGACATTTGAAAGTATGTCACACAAACACATAAACACATCAAGGTACGTATAAGGCCAGAAGGATAATACTGGGATGATTATATCAAACATATGTATTTCTGGTCAAGTCTAAAACTGGTTCCTTTTCAAATTACCCAGAAATTCTCTATATTTACCTTAATAGAGTGTTGCAGGGAAAAATTAATTGAAAGGCTTAATTTTCACTAACATGCAAAGATTTACATTTTTTATTAGAAAACAAAAATAAATTGCCATTGGGATTTGCAGGAATTTGGATTTGGGGGAGAAAGAAACAAGCATAATACCCGTATACAAAAATATAAAGTTGAATTTTCTCATAACACCAGAACGGACACTGGGATCTGTGTACATATGATATGTATTGCTTCTTTCTATACTTTTCTGGGGATCATGGTTTCAACCTAATCACACAGGAATTCAAGAACAAAAAGTTGCAACAGAATTCTGCTGCATTTAAATGGAAGAGAGCTGAAATAAACATTTTTCCTTTCCCACCTCACACGAAGGGTTAAATGTTGACATTTCTTTCTGTATAGTGAAGAACTTAATAAGAGTAAAGAAGAGCAGTCTGAAGAAAATAACATCCATGCCTGAAAATGTAGGGGGCTGATGTGATGTTCAAGGAACACGCAAGAAGCCGCCATCTTGGTGGCGTCTCAGAGAAGGTGTGCTGGTTGACTAGAGGGGAAGGTTTAAGCCATTTAAGCCATTTCAAAACTGTTCCAATATGAGTATTTCCTCCATTTTTTTCCACTCATAAATTCAATTGTCCCCCCACCCTACCCTGGCTTGCCTTCCTTTGGTTTTCTTGGTCATGGTCTCCTGCTCCCTCTTAAATAAAAGCAAGGGATACAAATGATAAAGAGGGGTCCAATTTGCTTTTTGTATTGGTTTGGAAACCTCCAATTCTCTGATTTCTCTTTTGGCTCAAATACCCAAAGAGAGGACGTGAAGGTCTCAAAGTAAGTTCGGTTACTTTCTATTTCAAGGGAAGCACACAATTTTTGTTTTCTTTTTTAAAACAACATGCCGCTAACAACATTCGTACCGGACTCTGGATCCCAGGCTGGGCATCCGGGGATGAATGAATGCAAGAGCCCAGGAAGCTGCTTCCAGCAAAGTTTGTTTCTGTTTTGCTTTGCTTTGTTTAAGGAAAAGAATCTATTTCCACAGAAAATATCATGGTATTTCAACTGGAATGGCAACCTCTGGTTTGGAATTCCTATAGTTTTAATTTGATTTAAGACCAAATGTGTTTAAGTGACAGCTCTTTTTTTTTTTTTTTTCCTTCCTTGTCTTACTGGAAATTTTCACAATTTAAGATACAGAAAAACAAACCAGCAAGAAAAATATCTGTATTTCACTACAAATGAACCATTGAGTCTAAAATGCCAAGCATGGAGGAAGCGTCACTTTTGCTTTCTGAGGCCTGAGGGACCCCATGGCTAGACTGGGACAAAGCAGCTGAGAACACCATTCTGAAGATACCCTGAGCTGCCCTGCACACAACGGACCCTTAAGTGATAGAGAAAGAAAGTTGAGAATGGAGAGTTCCCTCCTTGGAAGGAGCATGCTGTGGCCTGTTGTGGCGAGCCGGGCATGTCCCAGCTGCACTCCTGTTACCGTCCAGGAAATACGTGGTTCTCCTCAGACACTAGGTGGCAGAGGCAGGAAATGGGACTGGGGTTACCTAGGTCGGGAGTGTTGACAGGGAAGATGCCTAGGCCAAGTTTAATAGGGTAAAACAGCTCCAGTGAAGCTTAGTTTTTTATTAAAAAAAAATGTAATCTTTAAGATTATATTGTTTTGTTTCTAGAATCTACTCCATCCCGGGGTCTTGAATTATTCCAGAAGAATTGTTTAAGACCCTCCTATCAGATCTGGTTTTCCCATCAGTACTAATATACCATTTATGTGGGGTTTTTTAAGGAAAGAAGAAAGCATTATAAACATAGCCAAACAAGATGATATATAACTTTTCTGCTAAGGTCCTGCCATGGAACCGAATTCCTGAGATTTGAAATGTGCTTCGTGAATGTAAAAGACATAAGTAGTCGGTCCTGATGGTGAAAAGAGGTGAATGAGAGAATGGTCACCCTGAGGGGCCGTTGGTCTCAGATGTCCTATAAATACGAATGTGAAATTAGGTTTTTTTTTTTTTCAATGTATATTCCCTCTATTCAGGAAGAACACTCCTTCCTCGGTGGTAAGCTGAGCTAAGGTATTTGAGAGAACGGTTAGAATTTGAGTTGTCGCTTGCATGCTTACAATTTGGGAACTTCCTACTGAAATAGAAAGTGTATCTAAGTGCAGACTTCCTATATTTCCTGTAACTCAGGAACGCAGGGTGATACTTTGGGGGGAGCCTTTTTTCCGTCTTCTCCTGGAGTCGGCTGGGATGATCTCCCCCTGCTGTGTGTACACCACTGGGCAGTGGGAAGGAAGGCTTTACCGAGGCCTGCTATTGTAACAGCTGGTGGCTTTGGCATTTTCATATAAACATAAAAGCCGGAGAGGAATTTCTCCATTATAATTGGCCCCATTTCCCCCTTCCTGGGACATTCCACAATGCCACCAACAATGAAGTGCTCAGAAAGGAGGAATCATTTCTGTTTATGTGAAAATAGATCTGGACTCCGTGAGGCCAGGGAAGAAATAACAGAAGTCTTCAAAGACCACAGAGAGAAGTCATAATCAAATCTGGATGCTGTTTTGGAGATCTGATGGAGCTCCACGTACCAACTCTGATTGCTGGGGGAGCTGGAGCCAACCGTCCTCTCCTCCAGCCCCGTCCAGTTCTGCACTGAGCGTGGGCAACACTCTTAGTGACCACGTGCTCTCAAACACGAGCAGCCCATTTCGCTCTCACGAGTGCTTCACAGACACTAAGCCATTGGTCTAAAGCGTATAAAAGTGATGATCAAAAATGCCTTCAGGAGGCAGCAGAACATCGCAATAAAAGGACAGAAATTTTTTTTTTCTTTTTTAGGAACTCATGCTGGAAGGCAAATTCTGGTTCGGTAATGGACTGCTTGTGTGACTTTGGTCAGGTTCTTTAATTGGTCTGAGGCTCAGTTTGCTCATCTGTCAAATGGGGATACTAAAGATTCCCTGAGGTGTCGACACGATAGAGATGATCTGTATAAGGCACCTTGTGCATAATCATATTCCCTGGGGGCTAGTTTTACCAGGTGTCCCCAAAAGGAACTATTCATATTCTGCTTTACATTATAAGCTGTATCTCCCCACACAGTGTAACAAAATACATACCTTTTCTAGGATTCTTACCACTAAGAATATTACTGTATAATTCAGCTTAAAGGAAAACATGTCTAGAGGCCGGAAGAGACCCTACATGTTGCTACCAGCCCACAAGACCCAGCTGCCAATCAAATATTTTTCTCTGTTCTTCAATGTCTGCTCCTCAGGAACACGAAAACGTACACATTCGTTCTAAAGGAAGAAACTCTGTTGACATCAGGATATTCTGAAAAAGAAAAGTGTCAGCCCGAACCTCTTTCCAGATAACTCCACCGACTTCCCGTGCGATGGCAGTCAGATCACCCTTCCTGGTAAACACTGTTTCCCTAACAGACTTCAGTTCAAGCTTCCCTTTTGTGCTTAAAGCCTGTTTCTTCTCATTTGCCACATTAGCAATTAATTGGGTTTTTGTAGGCAGCTGTCGTGTACCCCACTGTCATCGCTACTCAATCGTACATCTTCAATTCTCCACATCTTGCCACTTCAATTCCACCCCTTAATCACCTCATCATCTTTGTCACATTTAAAAATTTTCCTTCCACTTAATCAACTCCATTTTCCCTGCTAGTGTACGAACACTCGTGCAGAACCCTCCTCATGCAGCTTTACCGAGGAGCCGGGAAGAGAAAGTGTTTCTCCTTAAGTGATTTCTTTCCATCCCAGGATAGTTTCTGCTCCTAGAGCAAGAGCATCACCGTGTGAGCTGTTCCTGAGCTGCACTCCGGCATCGCCCTCAATCTGTGCCCAGTGCCTTTCGCTGCTGAATGCGGCTCTCGCTGGTGGGGGCCGAGCCAGCTTGGAGGGAAGGTGCCCTCCCACACACTCCATGCTCCTGGCCGCCCTCAGACCCCCATGGCTCTGCTCCTGGCTGACCCTCTCCTGCCCAGTGTTTCTGGATGTTCAACCTCCACAAGAGGAAAAACAAAAAACAAAAACAAAACAAAACAAAAACAACAGAAAAAACCTTCTAAAGCCTCAGGACCCTTGGTTCCTTGCACTAAGAAACGAGAAGATTCTAGCCCTCTGTGGATGGTCAGTTTTCTTTTTTTTTTTTTTTTTTCCATTTTATTTATTTTTTCAGCGTAACAGTATTCATTCTTTTTGCACAACACCCAGTGCTCCATGCAAAACGTGCCCTCCCCATCACCCACCACCTGTTCCCCCAACCTCCCACCCCTGATGGTCAGTTTTCTTATCTGGCTTCCTCTCCCCTTGTTCGCATAAACCAGCCAACTTCTCCAGTAAAGGACCATTACAGCCTGTCCCATACAGCTGTAGGGGACACATGTTTCCAGTGGGATGGCCCACAAAATGCTTTTCCATGGGATCCTAGCAGGAGCTTTGAGGGGGGAAAACAAGGTCCCCTATTCAACAGCGTAAGGAAACACAGCATTTAATATCTCGCTCTTAGAGGCTCCAAACGTATCTTAGAACGTTAGCAGTTCTGAGAAACGTGGAGGTAAAGGGCATTCATTGACCTTTATGTAACACAGGTTGTCCAGAGTTGCTGGACAAGAGTCGTTTCTTGATGGGACGATTATTAGGACCTCAAGAAACCCTGCGTCCGCAGAGTATATTCTGGAAACGCTGCATGGCATCTCTAATCTCCCCCTCAACAAACTGTTACTTTCTCATCTGGGATCCCTGAGTTATTGTTTTCACCCGCACCTTCTGTCGGAGAACAGTGCTGTTTGGGGCGGATGCTTTCACGATGCATGGTTTCCACTGACTCTACACACAACACACGTATCCAAGAGCTCCTAGTTGGAAGATGAATAGAGAGACTGCTTTTGGCCTATGTCACACATCTGGCTGCAGCGACAGACCAGGGTGCTTCCCGGTCCCCACTGCGTGTCTTTGATTGGTCACCGTCGAATGTCCCATTAGACTGAGTTCCTTGTCAGCCTGTGCTTTGGACCGAGTAGATCCTGGATAAATGTTCGTTAAGCAGAAAAATGACCTGATATTCATGATTATTTCTATGTTAATGTTTGACAGGTAAGTAGTAATGTGGAGACTTTCGGTTCCCCCCCGAGAGTCACTGCTCCTGCAGATACTGTTAAGAGGTTATTAACAGTATTAAGGTTATTAAGAGGTTATTAGTGATCTACAATGCACTTCTGCTCATGCTTGTGCGTGGAGCCCTGGCCCATACTAATAGTTAATGACCGTAAGTCACAGCTTTGATTTTGGATTACAGATGAGACAGGTCAGTGAGACAGATGAGGAAGACGGTCTATTACCTCTAGCTGTGACCTGCAGAGCCAGGTTGTGAACTCAGGTCTCACTGGCTGAGCCGACATGCACTCCACACAGAAACACCACCTGGGCACAGGAAAACACCTTAGAAGTTAGCTGCATTTTTTTTAGTAATCATGTTTTGTCGTGACAAAATATTGAGAACATAAAACCTACCAAACAGTTCTGTGGCATTCAGGACAGTAACACGGTTGCCCAACCATTACCACTATCCATTTCTAGAACTTTCTCACCTTCTGCAACTGAGACTTTGTACGGATTAAACACAGATTCCCCAACTCTCCCTCGGCTGGCTCCTAGAAACCACCCTTCCACTCTCTGTTTCCATGAACTTAACTACGCTAGGCACTTCATGTAAGTGGCATCTTACAGAATTTGCCAGTGTTAACACTTAAATTCTTGCTCTAGAAAGAGTATCAACCACTCACTGGAACGACAATGAAAAATTATCTTAACTTTCTTATACCAACACCACATTTTTGCAGTCAATTAGTGTTACTCAAAAGGAATTGGGCTCTAACTTTAAAACAAAATCAGTCCTCTGTGAGAAAGAGGAAATTTGCCCACACAGGGCATGGCTAGATCCCAGGAAAGATGGCAAATCTGGGTAAGTCTGGGTTGTAGTTTAAGATCTGGGTCTTTTGATGATTGAAATCTGCATATATGTCCCAAATATGTCTCTTTTTTCCCTTTCAAACTGCTTTTCAACAGTACAACTTGCGGGAAATGTAATCCACATGTTTTGGTGCATTTACACTTACATGCTCTTGAGAATATCAAAATGGCCTAACGATATATTTTCCAATAGCTTTTTTTGTCTTTCATAGAAACACAGGTATAGCCTTGGTTAAAAACAAACAAACAAAAATAGAACAAAACACACACACACACACACACACACACACACACACACAAAACACCTCTTAATCCCCAAAGGAAAGAGATTCAATTGAAGTTCAAATTCTTAAAATTTAAGCATTCTTTAAATAAATTGCCAAGCTGCTCTTTAAATGAAACATTGAAGATACACATTAAGCGGCCTTCAGATTAGGGACGAGAGTTGTAAAGTAAAAACTCCATGGTTAGCCAAACTTAGGAGTTGGTAGTAACCAGGGAAAAGAGGACAGAGGTCAGGGATACCCCGACGTGGGCTCCCATTGGCCCCGTGACACTCAGCGAGTGTCAGTTTTCCAATGACAATAACGAATGGCTTACTGAATTGTCCTGAAGATTAAACAACTGTGTCTATAAAGTGCTCATATCTCCATCATATATAGAGAAGGACTCGACAGATATTCACTTGTACTCCCTTGTTACAAATTTGAGTGTTCCACCACAAAGACGCCATTAAAATCTCTTCACAAACATATATTTGCACATAGTAGAGTGACCTCCATTTTATCTTTACATTGAAAGGATGGACAGTTCATTGGGAAAGAAGTCAAGGCAAAGTGAGTTACTTGAGATCCGATGCAGATTTGGAGGGCCAGTCACAAAGAGAATGTAGGTTCGGTCTTTGAGGGGTTCGTGAGGATATACTGAGGATGTTCTTTAAATCTATGGGCAGTTGTGTTTCCCTAGCTTGTTGGCACTTCTCCATGCATACTCCTAAAATCGCTAAAATATCTTGTGTTAACTTTTTCTTGCATTTTTAAGTTAATTAAAATTTGATTTTGCTTAATTGTTTGAAAGCACGTGGCTTCTTATGGTAAATTGGAGAGCAGGGTTCCTGGGAGCACTTTCAACAGACACAGGGTTCGGAGTGGTTCCCCCAACAGTCCCGTGGCCGCTGTGCCTTCTCTGATGTTCTCATGGAGGACAAGCTGGGGAAGCTTTTCAATGTCCCTTACCTCTTCCCCCTCCATGCAGGGCCCTCATCTTACTCAGAGGAGGAACCCAGAGACACACTCACTGCTAATACCATGGCAGATAACAATGCAACAACACCGAAATATGGTTCCAGAGAAGCTGATACATAATGACACACATGAGACAGCATTCACTCTTGCCAAGAAAGATGTAAGCAATGACCCCACAGACCCAGGTCAAAGTCAAATAAACCCTTATCACTTGGAGGCACTGTGATGAATGGGATATTGCAACACGACCTATCGGTGGCATTAAGATTGCTGGAGGTTCTTGTTTAGCTCTTTACTACCATTGCTTCCAACCCTTCCCGTTAATATCAACACAGCACTACATGCCCAGTCCAAATGAAACGATAATCCTCTTACCAAAAAGATGATTAACACCATTGATGTTTTCTCTGGCTAAGTCTTCTCTCTCTCTTTTTTTAAGATTTGTAAAAATTTATTTGTTTATTTGTCAGAGACAGAGAGAGAGAGAGCAGCAGGCAGAGCAGGCAGGGGGAGAAGCAGAGCCCCCACTGAGCAAGGAGCCCTTTGTGGGACTCGATCCCAGGACCCTGGGACCACAACCTGAGACAAAGGCAAATGTTTAACCGATTGAGCCACTCAGGTGTCCCTATGGCTAAGTGTTCTTAACAGGAGTATATCTTGACATCTTTAGGAACCACATTTATTTATTTACTAATTTATTTATTTGAGAAAGACTGAGATAGTGCGAATCCAGGGTGAGGATGAAGGGAGGGAGAGAGAGAATCTTATGCAGGCTTCCTGCCCAGTGCAGAGCCCCATGCAGGACTCCATCTCGGGACCCTAAGATCATGACCTGAGCCGAAAGCAAGAGTCACTTAATGGACTAAATCACCCATTCTCCCTAAGGCAGCATATTTAAAGAAAACAATTCTCATATGGGATTCAGCACAACTGATATCTCTTCATGGACCAAAGACTTTCTACCTACTAATGCTAGAGGAGAACAAAGCCATTCCTCTTCCAGAGAGGACCAACCATGAATAAACCCAGAAATGAAGGCAAGCAAGCCACTCTCAACTGAAGCCCACTGGGAAGCAAAATAACGTCACCTCTTGATGAATCAAGGTAAGTCCATAACATGGAAGTCCAAACTGAAAGATCATTCTATCCTTTTGTGCTCTGATTTTACTTCTCCAGCCAGTTTGCATGCCTAATTACATTTAAATAATGTATTCTCTAAAAACTTATCATAAAGTCAGTATTTAAATTTGACCCAGAAAAAGACTTCTCTGGGTGCCCAGTGAACGTCGGCTACAGCTGCAACAGCAAGGACTCAAGCATGGATCCCAGAAAGTGTCCACCCACCTTTTAGGACAAGATAAGAAAAAAATGCTTGACCATCATTGAGCCTTCCCCTCTTCCTGTGGCTTTCTGTTTTTGTTTTTACTTTGTTTTGTTTTGATTTCTAGATTTTGGTTCAACATGCTGTGGTCTTCTCAGATGATTTCAAACACCTCTCACCTCAAAAGGATCATTCCGCATAGGGTTACGTCAGAGAAAGCACCTCAAACAATGTGTAAATCCAATTAGAGATTCACCCAGAAAAATTCTTCAGCCACATATTGCTTTCTAACAGTGAAAACAACTATGCATCCCAGAACTTTATTGATAACTTAGGACTGCCTTGCAACAAGAGTTTTTCGTCTGTTAGACAGATTCACTTATCTTAGAGTCGAGATTGATGAGGACATGCTGAAGAGGAACAACTGAGATCTTGGCCACTTTCCCAGTCCCAACTAACAGGAACATGAATTCCCTGAGCATGAAAGCCCAGCTCTCACGAAATATTTCTTCCTCATGGCACAGATAAGCATAGTTGATGGAGATCCCTAAGTCATATCAGCGACAGTAACTTGGCTCCTAGGGTTTCTCCAGTTCCTGATGGAACGACATTCCTGGAGATGCGATTCACTACCCCCCCACCCCCGCTTCCTCCCTGCTCTCCTAGGAAGGAAAGTCACTGTGCTATTCATTTCTCACTAAAGGATAACTATGTCTACGACCCTGCCTCATTGTAACGGGACTGCCAGAGAAGGCTGCAGGCACTCAATGTCAAATCATCCGGGAATACACTGATTTATTTAACTCTCAGTACATTGCTGTGGGTTAAGGGTTTAATAAAGTTGAACATAATGGAGGGCTTTGGGAAGTACCATGGCTAGTCTATTTGAAAATTCATTTCCCTGCCAGCTTTCTCTCATTCTGTTGACAGACTGTAGAACCTTGCTTTCATCTCTTTCCTCTCTTTACAGCTTAACCTGGTCCCTGAAGGAGTATGTTCTTTCTAGAAGATAGATTGAGCACTACACACAACATGAAAACTTTACACACTCTTCCTGTTGTCATCTGAAAGCTTTTTCTACCTGGAAGGAATAACTTATCTCACCTTTCATTCTCAGACTGGCTTTACATAGAATTCCTTAGGAGGACCAACATTTTTTAAACTTTATGGAGGGATATAAGCTGAAACTTGGGTCCCTCTTAATTTTTCTTTCTCCCTGGTGAGATCTGTGACAGCTTTCCCCATTGCTGTTAACCGTTATAGAAATTTAACTGCACTTGGAGGATATGTGATTTCAGAGACACTATCTGATTTTCTGTTTGAAGGAGAAAAGAGCTAAAAACACCAGGGCAGCATGAAGGCTTAGCAGACAGAGAATGGGGACCACATGAGGGACTAGGTCACTCCATATAATGTATGTACTTCAAACTGGAAACAAACTAAAGAAGTAAAATAAATATCTTTCAGATAACTTCCACAGGTAACCCGTCTGTTCATAAAAGAATGCATACTGCTAAAAACGGTCACAAATCACATTTTTAATTCTTTTCCCCAATAGTTTTTCATTCTAATCAATGTCCAGAAAATGTCTATCAAGTGTTTAGTGGGGTGCTCGTTTGACTTAAATGGATATAGTATCTTTGTCCTCCAGAAGCTTTACAAAAGACGTTCACCATTTATAAAGCCTTGCAAAACATTCAAAAATAAAAAAAAATGTCAGATAAAATAAAGCAGCACATTCAACTTTGGAAAAATTCACTAACAAAGCCAGATCTCCATTATCCAGGAAGTCAGTAACTCCTTCCGGCACCAAACACCAGCTAGCTAAACATTGTTTGCAGGCTCCAAATAGGAATATTAAAATATTACGGGGAAAAGATTGAACAAAAGTTTTACTGGAAAGAGCTTAGAGCTGCTTGCTGAAAAACACAGACCAGGGTACCAGCAGGCAAGGGTTATTCGATCTGAAGTCATTTTGCATGCACAGAAGACGGCGTCCCTTTCACACTCACCACGAAAATACTTCCCAAAAACACTGCAGGAATGGGCAACGGCGATGCACACTCACAGGGAAGTCGCTGGGAAAAGGTTACGGTGAGAAACTTAAGAGTTACCCATCAAACTCTATTTCAGTGACATCCTTTGAAGTTTGGATCTCAAAACCAAGGGGGTTTGGCACTACAAAGTACATGGAAGGACAGCGTGTTCCTCCCTGGCTAAAAGGCAAATGGGCAGCAGAATTACAAGAAGAAGATGCAAATGGCGAAGGGCTCAGTGGAAACTGGCCGTCCTCTGCACTATAGTAACTCATGTGAGATCTTTCCACTCGAGTCACAAATAAGGCGAATGTTTCTATAATGGCCAGTCTCTGGTTGACGAAACTTTGTGTTATGAACTGGAATGTACCTTTTACCTTGGTAACTAATGAACCCCAATTGCCATAGCTTTCACAGTTTAAATGTCAGGATGCTAGGAGCTTTACAAAAACTTTTCAACTGTGTGAGAAGGCTTTTTGGAATTGCTAAAAGCCATCCGTGAGGACATCTGCCAAACCAGATCGCGGCTCCTACCCGAGCTCCTCTTCCAAGACCCTTCTCCTCCGGGCAGTAGGGACCTCAGACAGCTCAGCACACATCCCCTTTCCATGTTAATTTGGTTTTAGTTTGGGCATCAGCTCCGTGTTAGGTCTTCTTCTTCCGGCCTCCACCTGCCTCTCCAGGGTGACTGAGGGTGAGCCTGCTCCCTCCGGGTTTCTACCTGGGAACCTGTCCTCAGCTCCTCTGTGCACCACACAGCCTCCTCACCACCCCCACAGCCCACACCACACTGGCCCCAAGCACAGCTGCCCACTGCCGGTGTGTCTGTTTACACTTTCTCAGGGAAGCCTTCTGTGAGGCCACACCCGGGGGAGGTCTCCCTGGTCCATACTCTCCCCCCCATGGTGTATAGTTCTCCACGGAAACTGTCATCTCCTTGCCCCTATCTATTGTTCACACTGCCCTCCCTGGTGAAGAGTAGCCCCGCGAGCTCCATCAGAGCTCCATCTAGCATAGGGAAGACAAGAGTTGAGATTGTGTGTTTGAGGTTTGACTACTCAACTCAGTACTCAAATTACGTAAGTTAATCAGGAGCAAATTAGTAGTACATGGTGCCCACTATGTGGATACTTCTGTCCCTAAACTAACAGTGGCCCGCTGCCCTCCTGGGGACTCTAGAACACCAGAATATTTAAGCTTGGCAAAGAGAGGCACCACACCTTTTCTCATTTACACCCCCACCACTAGTGATTACTTCCTCTTAGTCTCTTTGCACCTTGAGCTGTCAAATAGGCTTTAAAGTTCAAAGGAGAGAGTAGTTTAATGAATAGCATATGAAATAAAGAACAATAGTATTAGCCTAACAACAACTCACGGAGACAATGTATGAACATGAACTACTTTGCATGCTTTATCAAGGAAATGCATATGCAGAAATGAAATTTCTTCTTAAATAATTTCCTATTCATTGGAAGTGGTCAGAAATGATATGAAAATGGAGGATGTAGCAATAGAGATAAATTAATAAAGCACATAGTTTAGGTCATAGTACTCGCTTTACTTTAATATTGGTAATGATAACAAATATCGGAACAATGTAGTAAGTACTTATAGTAATTATTTAAGTACCCAAAAGGATTTTGAAGAGGTTAATAATTTCCCATCCCCGTTCATAGTATATTAAACATTCATTGATCAGTAGTAGCTTGAAGGTATGAATCAATGCAGTCTCCTAGGTGCGAGCTCTAAACTGAGAATCCAAGGGGTAGTGTGCATTTACACATCTTGGAAAAACAGTGCCATAAATACTGTATAAGAATTACTGCTGTTCTTCAAGAGACAAGTTTCCAGAAATGACCAAGGTAGAAAACGTTTCAGGCAGATCAGTGCAACGTATGGAAAATTCAGTAAAGTTTGCAGGAAGTTCATTAATAACATAGGGAATATAAGTAAATAAATATAAATAAATAAACATAGGAAACAGAAATAAAACTACTTATTTTTAATAAATAGTTTAAAGTAACATTAAAGTAGTTTTAAGTAACATTTTACAGTATTATAAAGTAATATTTTACAGTAAAAATCCTGTAAAATAAAGATGTATATATATAGATGTGTGTGTGTATGTGTGTATATATAGAACTGCATTTAATGAATTCAAAAATATGTCTCCACTAGCTAACTAGAACACAATGTAGCATACTATCACTTTTAACTCCACTCTGGGTTTCCTGTTTTGGCAGATTCACCTCATTGAGGCATTGCAGGAGAACCAGTCATTTCTACAGCATTCATGAGGTCTCCAGTGGGGACATCCCTTACAAAGAAAGGCAGAATGATCATAGGTAAATACAGTCAGTGAAGGGGGAAATCCACAGGAAAAATAATAATTACTTACTGATAAATCCGCTTTGCATTTAATATCTCTTACCCTATATGCGTGGCCTCTCGATAGGATACAGGGAATTAGGAAACACAATAGCAACTGATTCATGTCCATAAGCAGAATTGTCTCTCCTTTTTGCTGGGGAGCCCAGTGTGCCAGCAGCTCTCAAAAGACACTCAGATGCTAATTCCAAAAATAACCTAAACATATCCATGCCACCTGAAATCTGAGACTTGGTATAGTGACAGTTCTATAAAAGTTCTATAAAAGGAATATAAGTCAATAAAGCAGATATACCAAAAATATGCCTAAGCTCAATAGATATTAAATAGGTAGAATTTTCCAAAGGGAAATAAAGGTAACGATAACAGATAAAAAAGAAATAGCTGTAGATCTGAGAATCTTGTTGCGATAAATTAAATTTTGCGCCCCAGTTTTTGCCCCTCCTTGTGCCCATGTTTTCTTTCATGTAGCTTTGCTGTTTCTCTTAAAACGAGAGAAAGATTTCCCCACTCTTTGGAACACAACCTAAAACTTGGTTTGGCCAGCGGAATGTGGACAGAAGGCTCTGTTGGTTACGCATGGTGGTTTCTGTTGGTCTTCTTGCTCTTTTGTCGTTGCCACAAGAAGAAGGTGAGCAGCGCATGGGGCAGAGCTGAGTCCATCTCACAGAGACACCTGGCCAGACCTGCACCTAGAAGCAAAGCCGCCCAACCAAGGGTGGGCTTGGCTCACTGTCCTCCCCCTCGTGTACGTGCATGGAATGAACAAATGCTTCTGTCTGGATGGTACTCAGATTTGGTGGTTATCTGTTACACAGCATTATTCTGACAATAGCTAAGTGATACACTTACACATTAAAATGAGAAAAAGTCTACGTCTGTCCCTTAGGAATCTGAAAAAATATTTCTCTCTTCCCGAGATTGACTGTTCACTCTTTTACCAGGAAATCAGCAAATTCACATCTGATTGATCTAGAGAGTTACATCCAGTGAGTTCCTTCTAGGTTGGCCACTGACTCACTTTCCTCCTTACTACACTAACAATCGTATTAACGTTCAAATGTTTACCCTGTCCTCTCATGTGCTGGGGACATTAATGACTGTGACCTCATCTGAAAACTTGTAGAATTAAATTACACCAGTGGTTCTTGAATGTCCTTTGGGTCCCAGGTTCCAAGCAGGTGTTTGGAGGAGACCGCATGATGGAAGCAGAGGAGGAAAAAGCTAAATGGTTGGAGTGCTAACCTCTCCACCAGCAAAACTCTGTTTTGATCTATCTTGGATATTGAGATTACTGAGATTTTACTTGGAAAATTAGTTCCCCTGCTTAAAAAGTTTTAAAATGCTTAAAACATGTTTTTTAACGTCTCCTCACACTGGAAACACTGTGTTTAGGGGTTTTGTTTTGGCCACTTCCATCTCTTCATCACTACCACCATGAACCCTAACTTAAGATATAATCACCTCAACTCCCATCACAACTTCCTGACGTACTCCCTGCGATAGGTTATAAATTATGCCATTTCATTCCCCTGCATCAAATTAGAGTAAAACCACAACTGGTGGGGCCTCAGGCTCTGCCTTTCTGCAGTCTGATTTCCTGGCCCTTACCTCACCTGCCATGTAGGCTTCAACACCCAGCCCTTTCCCCCTCAGAGTCTTCTCCCGTGCTGGTGCCTCTGTTGGAACACTCTTGCCCTACCCTTCTCATGTCAACTTCTGATTATCCTAGTTTTCCACTGATAAGCCACAGGCTTTCCCGGATCACTCAAACAAATATAGGTCCCACCTGCCTCCATTATTCTCCATGACAACATGGAAGTTGTGCCCTCTTCTTTGCACTCATCATGACTTACACTTACAGGAGCATTTGCTGGCTACTTTTACTATTTGACTTTCCATTGAGTAGGAGCTCCATTATTTTTGCATTTCTAGCACCCAAAACCTTGCCTGACATATGGTATATGCTCAATCATATGAATGAATAAATGACTTCCTTAAGTTTTTATCAACAGGCCTTTTTCTCACTACCACCTGCCTCCACTGTATAGTATTTCCCTGTTAACACGTGGTCCCAGTCTCTGACATGCTCACACCTGCTCTCTCTCTCTTAGTTACCTTCCTTAATTCATGTATGATGTTCCTTCTACCCCTGCACGTCAGAATTTTCCCTTTCAACTTGCTTTATTCACCATACCTTCCTCTTCTTATCCTTTTGGCACTGATAGCCACGATCGGATCTGTTCTAGAACATTATTACCAAGCTAATCCTGTATCTTAAAATTAGATTATACTTGGAATGAACTTAACCATAACAGTTATTCAATAAATGTGATCCAATAGAAGTAAATGCTCTATGCTATTTGTCTAAGGTGAGTGAGGCTTTGGGGAATGCCCAAATTTCAAGCATCGTAACCAGCATATAGTTTCAAGTAAACAATGACCGAAGTCCTAAGTAATTTTTTTATCCTTTGTCAGAAGAAGAGACAGAAATAAGTGTCTGGTTTGTGTATAGTCTAGGAAATAGGGACCCGATGGACAAGAATGTGGCGTGTCTTCCCAGTGGTGCCCCAAGCAGAGACAGCAGATCTGAAGAATGGTAACATTATGATCATTAGAGGAGTGAAGTCTGTGGGGGGCGGCAGGTTGGTCATGAGCTCTCACGACACTCTGGATGCTCTGAGAGTAGGCATGAGGCTTCTGGCTTCCGGAAAGAGAATTCTCCCAGAAGTGAAAAAGCTGGCATCTTGGCTTAGACCAAAATGTCTTAGTGAGTTTGTTTGGTATGAGTCAAGTTAGAAAAATTTAGTGTATCCTGAGTGAAGTGAAAACATTTAGTTTCCTTATCTACAAAGCTGAGAACCACACTGTAAACCACAGTTCAAAAGGAAAGGTCCCTGGCCTCAGACGTCTGGAGACAACTCCATGGTGCCTGGCTTCCGCTCTCATCTGTGAGAGGTGCCATCTCTATGGTTGTCTGTCTTTGGCAATTATATAATGTACTTTGGTGAGCACATGATTACACAAAATGGAGTCAGATAATATGAGCATTTCGGGTCACCAAGGCAATCGGACATTCGTTCGAGCCAAGACACAATTCTATAGCTTCAGCATATGCTCGTGGGTGTGACATAACTAGGGTTTCCCTTTAATCCAAACAAAGATGTTGGATAACATCTCAACAAGCTGGGGAGTCACCGCCTATCTGCGGCTATCAGCACAGGGAACAATTCAGGAAGGAAGGAATTAAGGAAAATGATAAAAATTTTCAAACCTGGCACTGATATCTTCCCCACGGTTGGATGCTTCAACTCCATGATGAGACCATTGTGTAACACCTTTAAATGTAAAAACAGACAGGAGAAAAAATTATAAAATAAAACTGTTTAATCTCAAGGAGTTCGAAAAGCCACCTATTTGGTCCATTGAAGAAAAGATATTGCAAAACACAGAGATGTTTGGAATTTTAATTTGGAAGTAAATATTTTATTTTATTTTATTTTTTATTTTTTAAATATTTATTTATTTATTTATTTGACAGATGGAGATCACAAGTAGGCAGAGAAGCAGGCAAAGAGAGGAGGAAGCAGGCTCCCCGCAGAGCAGAGAGCCTGCTGTGGGGCTCGATCCCAGGACCCTGGGATCATGACCTGAGCCGAAGGCAGAGACTTTAACCCACTGAGCCACCCAGGTGCCCCTGAAAGTGAATATTTTGAATAAAAATATTTCCATCCTCTATTAAACCAAGCGAAGCCAAAAAGAATTAGAATATTCCAGGACTAGCAAACTGCATTTTTTAATAAAGTCTTCCCACTCTTCAAAATGTTATTTGATCCTCAGTATAGAGTATGATTTTCCCCCCTTTCATCTATGTCTGATCCTCTAAATACTAAAGTTCGGCCTCTTCCTGCATTAACTCCCTGCAGGACATGGCCAAGTCAACTGCAGAAGGACAGAATGGGAGAAGAACCAGGACCTGGAACAGAGCAGCCAATAGGGATGGGATATGTGTTCCCAGCAATGTATTCAGTGGAAGGTGTGGGGAGACAGACCAGTTTGAAAGGTGAACCAGAACTGGAAGGCCCAGTGGCTGCTGGGAGTGGACAGATTCGGGGCTGCTGTTACCAGAGCCAGGAGCCCAGAGTGGACTCAGGTCAGACGCTTGAGCAGGAGATGGAAACCAGACATGTTTTCAGTGGTAACAAGACAATAACAATCAGACTAAATTTCAGAACGACTAGTCAGTAGGAGCTGGCAAGGAGAAAACTGAGGAAAACAACAACAGCATCAACAGAGACCCCATCCTAGAGGGATGGTTAGACTCCCATGCACGGTGACCAGGATCAAGAACACGAGGCAGACTTGACTTCAGGTTTAAGACACAAGGCCAGTTACTAGGCCAGGGACATTCTATCAGGACCCGAGAAACAGAAATGCAACTTGATATTGAATTGCTTGAGCACTGAAACAGAGCTACCTAAATCCATGGCTTTCATTTTTCCTACGGGGTAGTAGGAATCCAGAATGTGCCAGGGATCAAGAGTCCTCCAACTGCGGGTGGAGGTAGGAATCCAGAATGTGCCAGGGATCAAGAGTCCTCCAAGTGCGGGTGGAGGACGAGATGAGGACATGGAACTTGATTCCGGAACCTGAAATCTGAATTATGGGAGGCAAAATGTTTGGTCAAACACAAACAAAAATGCTACAAAAGTTGGTTTCCTTTGTTTATTTATTTATTTTTTAACAATCGGAGGCTACCTGGGTATACTGTCTCAAAGAACCCCCAAATTCAATTTACTATTCCTATTACTGAATGTTCATTGAGACATGAAAGGGCAGCTTACGTATGAAGTGACTTCACCTGTACTGCCTACCAAATGGAGAGCTTCTCTCTTCCCATTCTGTGCAGGGATCTAAGAGGCAGAAGTGATTGAGTGGCACAGTAAACTTAGGGACCAGGCTTTCTTGCTAATATCCCAAAGAGCCACATGTTGTAATGGTTCTACAGGATTTTGAGCTTCAGATAAAAACAAGATGTGCATATCCATACCCTCATCATAGTCTTTTCACACAGAGTTAAAAGAGCATGGAATTTAAAAAAAAAAAACAAAAACAAAAACAAAACTAACTAACAAAAATGATTTCTCACTTGGATAACCCAGAGGAAAGAGGTCAAAATTCTTGGGCTCTCTCTAACTCCAGGGAGCTTTTTGGTCCTGTTACGGAATAAGCCAGTAAGACAACCTCGCAGGTGATGTTTTAAGGTTAGAAGTATGACCCTGGTGTGCCTCAATATTCTGGGGTGCTGCTGTTTTCTTTTTTAAGATTTATTTATTTGACAGACAGAGATCACAAGTAGGCAGACAGGCAGGCAGAGAGAGAGAGAGGAGGAAGCAGGCTCCCTGCTGAGCAGAGAGCCCGATGCAGGGCTCGATCCCAGGACCCCGGGATCATGACCTGAGCTGAAGGCAGAGGCTTTAACCCGCTGAGCCACCCGGGTGCCCCAGCCGCTGTTTTCTTTGGGGACGGTCACCACCTTTGGGACGATGCTCTTTAAACAACCCCGTCCACCCCCCCGGGCGAGGGTGATACCACACCATATGGAGATCCTTTCTAGGGATGCCTTGCCTCTCTTTTGGAATCACCAGCTTTGCACCCAGGAGCTGGCCAGAGAAGATTCCTGCCAGTGTTAGAACTGAGCTATAATTTAACTCTGGTGTGGCTCGTTCTCAGCACCCGCCCAGCACAGCCTCCTCCCATGTGGGTGTGGGGCTAAACGCCAAGGCGAGGTGCTAAATCTCAGTTCTACTGAGGACAGGAACAAAAATACCAAGCTAAATTTCACTCGAAACAATTATCTGCACACTGAATCATTCTTCTCTTCTCCTATCTGTTGCCCTCCTGACTACCTCTTCGTAAAAGCACTGCAGTGCTACTCACAAAAGACAAAAGTGAGTGTTCTTTCGCTAAATATAACCGAACTGATACTGTTGAAATTAATTAACGCTGAATTCTAATCGTGGTGGAAACGTTAAGTGTCAAACGTGAAAGGGTAGTTGGTAAAGGTCAAGGGACGTACGTCAAAGTTTTGTGCAAGCAAAACCTCGCGGTTGGTTGAAGTTTCTGGGGGAAGCAGCTTGAAGAAGGTACTTCCTTCAGCCCTCCCCGCATTACTGTCTGTATGTGATCTTCCCAACAGGAAACTTTGTAATCCTGCCTCATCACTTCCCTTGCATCGAAAATCACTCAGTTTCAGGCAGAAATATAAATCGTTCCCATGCTTGGCAGAGGAAGTTAACTGCAGCTTTTCATTTGCTATAGCGTTCGTACGTTTAGGAAATAAATGGGCTAGCCTGAGCCCCTGTCTTCAGAAAGCACGGACCGAGTCCCCTGCTGGGTCACCAGCCACTTTTATGGAAAAGCGCGAGTCAATACAATTCCATAGGCTTCCTTCGTGAATCAGGTCAGATGATCTCGGGGAACAATTGAAGCTGGAGCCCTGCTGTCCCTGGAAACCCTGCCTAATGACTCGGAATCTTGGAAAAGTCTCCAGCCTTGTTTGTGGGGCGAGTCCTGCTCTGTTTAGTAACATATTCGAGAATCTCAGAACCCAGGCAGTCTGTCTGAATTTTAGCATAAATTTCTCCTCCTGCACTTCAAGCGTATTGTCTCCCCCTAACTTCATTGGAAACACAGGACCTTGGTGCGCACCAGCCTTCGGATAACACTTCCTTGGGAATGGTGACGAAATGTTCCCCGTTCCTTTTCTCACCAGGGCTCAACACCCTAAACTCAATTACCTTAACCTAGATATTCAGATTGAAAGTGCTTCATTTTCTGACCAGTCACAATGGAATGGGGACCTCAGCTCTAGGGGCCTCCGATACCATTTTCTCTTAAGGCAATATCATGGCTGGAACCCCTCAGCCTGGACATTTGGAGCATTTGGGGTACACACTTAGTTATTTTTAAATGAGGCAAAGAACCTTCCCTAGAGCTTTGCACTGAATGTTGTCCTTCTTTTCCTTATTTGATCCTCCCTAGATCTCTTATGGTGGGGTAGCTCTTCTAAATTTCGTTTTTCCTCCTTAAAATTGCAAAAGCCTCTTCCTGACAAGAATAGAATTGTAGCGGTACACCAACCTCTTCAGCAAAGTATCAGGCCGATTTAAAATAAGGTTTTTCTTTCTTCTTCAAGAGTTTCACAGATTGACAGCCTAATGACAGAGTCAAATGGTAATGTATTAATGATGGGGGGTGGGGAGAAGGGTAAAATATATACCTTAAAGTGATGTGGGAAATAAAAGTTTAAGTGAAAGTAGTAAAGTCTTTCAAATAGTCCTATAGCAGGAGTGGTAGACCCAGTCTGTAATACAGTGCTAACAAGAAAAGAAATGTAAAAAATAAAAAAGCGGTACCCACTCTATAGGTGGTGAAAATCTCTCAGGAAAGCAAGAGCTCTGGGTCATGAGTAGAAGGAGCAAAACATACACAAAGGAAAAGAGACAGACTGCCGGCATTAAGTGACACACACGAATGGTATATGTAAAGATCGTATTGAAAATCAATATAATCCCACGAATGACATTAACCAGGCTGTGCAATAGCGAACTGACCTACCCCCTGACTTTGAACAGAGACGTGACCTATTCATTCCACTGAATAAACATCACAGAGCACCTATATATTAGACAATAGGATGGCGCTGGCAGTAAAAAGATGAATGAACTTGCATTCAAAGTGCCTGTAATTAGAAGGGAGGGTTGGGAATAAGAGACCTGAGCCAATTTTTACAGCAGTTTAAGCTCCACGTGAAGGAGCGAAATCCAAGTAAGTGACTTTGTCTACCTTGGAGAGAAGCTGCAGGACCTAGTAAAAGGCACTGCACAAAGACAGTATCAAAATAAAATGCTATAGGTTAGCAATCGCAAGGATAAATATAATACCAGCAGTTATCGCCCACAAAACTCCTTAAGGGTCAGGCATTGTGTTACAAGGGGAAGAGCTATCTCTGTCCAATCATCTCATTAAGTAGACCAGGTAGGAATTATTCTCATCTGCATTTCTACTGATAGGTGAGGGAAGCCTAAAGAGGTCGAGAACTTGCTCAAGGTTCACAGTTAATAAATGGTTGACTCTGGATTATAATTAAGGTGTGTCTGACCCTAACCTCTTAGCCAGTTGGAGACTCAGTAAAAGAAAAAAAAAAAAAGTCAAGCATAATTTGATTTACCATTAAAATAACTAGCTGATGTGGTCAATTCTGTAAAACAAATTAGTCAATTTGCTGGGGAAAGAAAATCAGCCAAACGATTGCTTGGCATCATGTAGCCCAATTAGTTAATAAACTGAGCTGCTCCCTTCCTGGGAGCCAAGGCTACCACAGATACAGAAGCTCTGAAAAGAGGAAGGATTTTGGCCCCCGCCAGGCTCAGATTTTGAAGAGGACAGACCCAGCAGGTGACCTTGGGCAAGGCACTTACATACTCTAAGGCTCAAAACCCTCCTTGATAAGAAGGTAGCAATAATATCTCTTTCTCAGGAGTTCATAAGGATTAAGTAAGATATGAGTATAAAACGGCGAGCATAGCACCTTGGACAGAGTAAAGTCACAATTAATGGCAACTAATTATCATTATCATTAGACTGGGTTCAAACTCTGTCTCCACCAAGGACAAGCTGTAGGGCTTTAAGGTACCTTCATTCATGTGACAAAAATAAACATATTAACAGTAATGATTAATAATCAATAATAAGCATTAAATGCATATTAATGTTCCAGGCATTATTAAGTGCTAAAAACAAAAAACAAAAAACAAGAAAGGTCCTTGCCCTCCAGAAGCCTACAGTCTTATAAGGCAGATTTTTTAATTAAATGGTATCCACCAGACTGCTATTTTTACTTAAAAATATCTATTTAGTTCCCTGCTATATCCCCAGTGCCTTAAATTTACCTGGGACTATCTGATAGATGCTAAATAATATTTTATTGGGTTTAACAAACTACATTTATTTATTCATTTATTTAATTAACTAACTAACTGATTAAATTGAATTAACTAAGTAGCAAGTGGTTCCTTTTGGTTTCTTCATTTAGTGGAGGGTGTTGTCTCTTTTAAAATTTTAATAAATCCCTAGATTTCTCTAGGCATTAAAATGTTTTACTGGCTTCCCAAAATATACTCATTTGTAGGAACTTAGTTATCAAGTTCCAATGTCGCCTTGCCGCAATTCCCTCAGTTTCCTAAAGTTTTCCAAATATGTGGAATCTGCCCTCGGTATAGTGAGCCTATCCAAAAACACTGCAGAGGCCAAGAGGAGAAGCTCGGAGAGGACCACGGTCATTAAGAGTGAAGAAAAACCAGCAAGGGGGGATGCGGGAATTCAACAGAAACAGTGGGCACGTGCATTATACATGTGAAGTGAATCTACCGCCCTTGAAGAAAATAATAGTATTCTTCCTCATTGGGAAAACTCAGAAAACCATTCCCCAAACAGGCACTGGCATCTTAGAAAGCAACAAAGCCTTCCAATGATCTCATTCATTCCATTGTCCTTTATCACTCAGTCAACCCTGTAGCTTGACAGGAGAACAGCTGTGCTAAAGTTTCAATAACGGAAGGCACAACATACAACTAATACACTAAAAGTTAATTCAACTCTCCTGAATAAAAAAAACGCAAACATAACACACAATTCATGAAAAAGATGAACGAGTAAATCCCTAACTTAGATCATGGAGAACGGATTTAAGTGCTGACACTTACTTTTGTCTTACTCGTTTTGAAACGATTGCTATCACCGAATTACTCTGGTGTTAATACACATGACACAGCCTTTCCCCCTCCTTTTTCTAATGAAGAACACAAATATTAGTCTTTCAAAGAGCTATTCTAATATGTATGTATAGTTTGATGAGAACATGTAAAAACTTGAGAACATTACCCACGTGTTTCCAGTCCCGAGTTTGTCCCAATTCCTCCCTCTTCTATTCCCAAATAATCATCTCCTGGTTTTTTAAAATTATCCTTCCTTTTTTTCATTCTTGTAGCCTGTATGTTTATGTCTCTAAGAACTTAGTGCCTGTTTTCACCCATTTATAAGATTTATATCAATGAAATCATTCTTCTCTTTAACCTGGTTTTTGAGACTCGTCCTTTTGAAGTATCGTGGCCATGGGCAATTATGGCCACTAATGTAAATTATGCCATTATATAGATATATCATAATTTATTAATCCATTCTGCTCTTACACTGCTTTCAGTTATTTCGCTACAACAAATACTGCTGTCATACTAAACATCTCTTCATGCAACAATGACTCTAGGGCACAAACCTAGACACCAGGTACACGTATCTTTAATATTAGGTAACAACACTCCTACCAGTAGTGAATATTATTTTCAGTTGTTTTACAATGGTAGCAAAACTTGATATTATCAGGGTTTGCCAATCCAATCACTTTGCGATGCTATCTTACTGAAGCTTTAACTTGCATTTCCTTGGTGACTAATGAGACCGAATATATTTTCCCTGCTTTTTATTTCCCCTTCAATGAAATGTTTGTTCAAGTCATTTGCATTTTTTCTATTTGCTTAATTATCTTTTCTCACTGGTTCATGAGTTCTTTATGTATTCTGGTTATGAATCCTTCATTGGAACATAAATTGACAATATTATGGCTTTATTTCTCACTCATTTTGTGGTGTTCTGACAAACAGAAGTTTTTACTTTCAGCTTTCTGAAATTTATTGAATTTTCCCTTTATGTTCTGTATCTTTTATGACATATTTTAAAAATTCTTCCCAACTCTAGATGACAGGATAGTCTCCTAAATTTTCCTATTAAAATTTTAAAACATTGGCCTGTTTATAACAAAAGCCCACAGCAAGTCAAGGATTGAGAGGAATTACCTCGCTTGTTTGAGATTGTCTACAAAACCCCTGAAGACAACATGATATTTGATGCTAATAAACCGAAAACCTTTGCTCTAATGCTGAGAACAAGGCAAGGATGTCTGCTATCACCACTCTGTTTCAACATATTACTAGAAGTTCTAGCCATGAGGATAAATCCAGGAAAAAAGGCACAATCTGCTTAAGGCATACAGATTGTAAGGGAAAAATAACAGAATAAGTAAGTAAATGTACAAGGGAGAAATATAAAAAGAAATATAATAAAAGGAAGAAATCACACAGATGCCATGCTGGTCCACACAGAGATCCCAAAAATATATGAAATACTTCTGGAAGTAATAAATGAGGTCACAGGGCACAAGATCAACAGGCAAAAATCGATCACATTTCCATATACTGACAACAAACATGAGGAAACAAAAACGAAAAACATGATGCCATTAAAAATTGCTAAAAATAAATGAAATTCTTAGACACCAACTCAACATACAGGTGTAGCCTCTGAATGCCAGAATTACAAAATGCTGATGAGAGAGATCAAAGGTCACCTAAATGAATGGAGAAGTTACCGTGTTCTCGGATTTGAAGACTCAACATAGTGAAGATGTCAATTCTCCTCAAATTAATCTATGGGTTTAATGCAAGTCTTACCAAAATCCCAGCAGAGTTTTTCTGTAGATGTAAAAAGACTTATACTAAAATTTATATGGAAAGACACAGACCTTAGAATAAGCAGTCTTGAAAATAAGAGTAAAATGAAAGAGACCCTGTCTCCCAGATATTAAGGTATACTAGATAGATGCTATATATCCTATATGTACTTACAGAGTATGATAATGGAATAGAATAGAGAACTCAGAAATATATCCACACAGTACGCCCAGATAATTCTGGGAAAGGCGCAAATGCAATGAAGGAAGGACAGCTTCTTAAACAAACGGTACTGGAACAATCAGAAGAAAAAAGAAAAATCTCAACCTAAATCTCATTCCTTATATAAAAAGATAACTTAAATGGATCATGGACTTTAATGTATAATTTGAAGTTCTAAAATCTTAGGGGGAAATCTTTAACATTGCTTAGCAAAGATCATGTGCAAGGGATGGAAAAAAGCTACAAAATGAGAGAAATATTTGCAAGCAGGGTATCTGACAATGGACTAGTATCTGGTGTGTGTGCGTTTATCACTCTCATCACTTAACAGGAAAAAAATCCAGTGAGAAAACAGGCAAAGGCATAAACAGACATGTCGCCCAAGGAGATACATAGATGGCAAATAAGCACATGGGAAGATACGTAATATTACCCATGAAGGAGATACAAACTAAAAGCATAATGACACAATACCAATGGCTAAAGTTTTAGAAGGGACACCAAACATTAGCGAATGGAAACGGGATCACTCACACAATTCTGTGGAGAATGTCAGACAAAAATCTGCATATGAACATTCATAGCACCTTTATTTGTAATCGCCCAACACTGTGAACAGCAGAGATGTCTTCCAGCCCGTGGGTCACGAAGCTAACTGCGGTATAGCATAGAATGGAATACTCCATACTGGAAATAAGAAGAAACAAGCCTTTGATTCACGCCAGAGCCTGGATGAATGTTGATGGAATCGTGCTGAGTGTAAAAAGCCAGTCCCCAAAGATTACATAGTGTACGGTTGATTCCATTTACACGGCATTCTCAAAGTGATGAAATTCCAGAAACAGACAATGGATTCCAGTAGCGGGTTCAGGAAAGATGGCAGCTGAACGGTTTTCAGGGCAGTAGGAGGGATTTCGTGATGGAGCTGTCAGTATCTTGACTGTATCCATGTTATTACCCTGGTTGTTCTGATGCAAGATAGTTTGGCAAGATGTTACCATTGTTGACCTGGGTAAAGGCCACCCGGGATCCCTGTGCTAGTTCTTACAACTGCATGAAAATCTATAATTATCTTAAAAATAAAATTTAATAATTTTTTTAAAAATTTTGGTCTTCCATATTTTGCTTTTGGAAAAAACTGGAATTGAATTTTGCGTATGATGGGGGAAGGGATTCATTTCACTTTTCCCCCAGAGCCATTCAGAGCAGTCTCCTTCCTTTCTTCATGAATCTGTAATACCAGCTCTGGGGTAGATCACTTCTGTACTGTTGGGGCTGCTCCTGGGCTCTCTGTTCGGTCCCGTGGGTACATTTGTCTACCCCGTGGCCAATACCACACTGACCACATCCCTCTCTTTCATCATACGGATCAGTGTTTCATTTGGCAAGATCCTCAGCACACCCCTGCCTTGTTCTTTGTCTTCAGGGGTTCTTGGACCTTTACTCTTCTCTATAAATTTTAAAGTCAGCCTTTCAGGTTCAAGTAAAACCCTACTGGGCAGAAATAATATCACTACAATATTATCTTACTATCCATTAAATGTTTACTTTAATAATTTCAATTTATTTAAGTCATTTTTAGCATTTTTCATAATGGCTTTGCGCATTTTTCATTAGATTTGTCCCTTATAAAAGCAGCCCATGTTAGCTGCCAAGGTGAAATGGATCTTTTTTTTTTTTTTAAGTTGCTCCTTATTGCTATTATATAGAAATAAAATTTACTATAAAATTATATCTGGCAAACGATCTTATTAACTCATTTGTAGATTCTTTTGGTTTTCTATAAAAGTAATGATATCATCTCTGAATAAGTATAGTTTTGTTTTTCCATTCCAAATCAGACCTTTTATTCTGTTTTCTTATATTATTTCATTGGCTAGGACTACCAGTATATTGATAGTGTTAGCAAAGAACATTTTTATCTTGTTCTCAATTTTAAAGGAATTATACTTAATGTTTCATCATTATTTTTGCACCAAAGCATTGTAGACACAGTGTATTAGGCTACAGAATACATTCCTAGTTTGTTGAGAACTTTTATTATAGATGTTGCCTTTTATCAATTCTTTTTATCCATTTATTAAAAGAATCACATTATTTTCTTCCATTTATCTGTTGACATGATGAATGAATGAATTTTCTAATACTGAATCAATCTTACATTTCAAGAAAAAAATAAGTTTTGAATTTTATCTGCTAATGCTTTAACATTTTTTTTGAATCGAGCTCGTGAATGAGAATGGCATGCAATTTTCCTTTCCTGTATTGCTCTTGAGTCTTAAAAACAAGAGTAATCCTTACTTCATAATGTGAGCTAGAGTAAACCCTTTTATTCCTATTTTCTGAAAGTATTTGTGTAAGATTGGAATATCTGGTCCTGGTAGAAACTCACCTGCATACTCTCTTTGGGACTGGTGTTTTGTTAGTGAGAAGATTTTTCATTACCAGTTAATTCTTTGATTCAATATAGGGAATTTTAGATATTCTTTGTTTTTTTCTTGAGTAAGTTTCAATAATGCATATTTTCTGGGAGTTTATAACTATACTAACTTTTCAAATTTGTTGTCCTAAAATTGTTCATTACTAACTATATAATTTTAGAATTATTGCATCTTTTCAATGAATTGAACTTTTTATTATTATAGGGTAGACTTCTATAGTAATGCGTTTTGTTTTAAAGTCTGAACTAACATTATTAAAGCTACATGAGCTTCATTTTGGTTTGGTTTGTCTTCATGTATCATTTTGTGCCTTTACAATCAATCTTTCTAAGTTTTATGTTTTAGGCAAGTCTCCTGAAAATAGAAAATCATGGGACTTCGCCAGTCTTTGATTTAGTGTATTTACATGGGAATCAGGATAATTAATAAGTTTGAATTTATTTCTAGCACCTTAAGATTTAGGGCTTTCTTTTTGTCACACTTATGAAAAAGAATCTCATCTTGCCTCATTTGGGATTAGTTGAGATTGTTTTCCCACACTCCCTTTTTCCCATATTTACTGGCTTGGAAGATACACACCTATGCTTTTCTTTTCCTCTACAAATTTTAACATACCCATTTAAACTAATAAAATACAAATCTGGTTAATAGCTACCCAGTTATCCCCTTGCTAATTTATAATCCGGATATTCCCAAACTTTCTCTGATCCCCGTGTCTGTAATGTCTCAGTAATTTCTTCACAGTGCCCCAAGACAAAAAGAAGAATCTTTGGTTTTATTAACTAATTTCATTTTGTTTATTAAATAATTAGGTCAAAACAACTTATCATGTATTTATATCCTAACAACTTGGGAGCTATCTGAAAAAAGTAACAGATTTAAATCGAAGAGAGAAATAATTTTGTTTCATTCTCCAATAACCAAATTATTTTCTTACACCACATGTGCACTTGTTAGGTACTACACAACTTCTCAAATCTTGGAAAAAAATTATACATTTCTGCCCTTATTTCTTGTTAAGTACGTATTTTCTTCTGGTATTCAGGTTTTTTTTTTTCTTAGAAATATCCATCGGAAAACTCAGTTTCATACAGATAAGACGGAATCGAAAGGAGCATAATGAATTCAATATGGAAACCGTGGACAGCCTTGAGCTAGCATTCCATGTTGCGTGCAACAGATGCTGCCCCATCTCCCTAGAAATTTCTAGTAACTTCTGGTTCCCTTGTGTGTTCACTAGGATGCTGTGGGTGCCTCAATAAATAGCTTGGGAACAACAGTTCAACGTTCTTGTTGCTCTATATTTGATTTCTCTCTTTTTTTTTTTGGTAATTCAAAACAGACAATATCAATACCATTTTTCATAGTCAAGGATTTTTAGCTTACCATATTTGGGGCTCACTTTTTTTTTTTATTGTAGACTTTCCTTAACCAGTTGTTTCCCTCTACTATGAGATGTTCTTTAGAATTTCCTTAGTCCTCTGTTAATAATAAATCCTCTTTGTTTTTATCTTCTTAGAAGTTACTTTATTTGCCCCCATTCTGAAAGATGCCTCTACCAGTTCTACACTCCTAAGCTGATGGTTATTTTCTGTTGGCACATTGATGATATTCTTCCACAGTCTAGTGATCTCCATTGTTGCTTTTAAGAAGTGAGCTACAGGCCTAACGGTCATGCCTGTGTAGGTAATCTGGCTGATTAAACACCCTCCCTCTGGTTTTGGTTTTCCAGCATCAGTCTGCCTCACTTGCTTTTTATGAAAGCTCTGCAAATTTTATGTAATCTATTTTGTCTTTAGTACTTCATGACCCCGAGGAATTCGGTCTTTACAAGCTCTGGAAAAATTCCCAATCACATTCAAACATTGTCTCTACCAATTCTCTCTAGCATCTGCTGGAACTCCAATTAGATGTATATTAGACACACATTAGCTATGCTTTGAACTTGATCACTCTATAGGATTCTGCATGCCATACGTTTGCTCCCTCTGTCTCTCTGGATGAATCTAATTAATTTAGTCACATCTATGTATCAGATCACAAATCCTCTCTTATGCTCCCTCTCATCTGCTATCTAATTTGTCCGTCATGCATTTGTGCTTTATCCAAAGATGATTGCATTTGCTTCTTCCAAGCCAGTGTTCAGGGGCAACACCAACATTAAATTAAATTTTATGCTTGTATATTTTGGGTCCCCCAGTGGGATTAATTGTTGCCTTATATGCAGAACAGTAGGTTTGTGGCTAAGACATTCATGAAAGATTTTTTCTTTCTGTCTTTCCTCCAACAAAGTCAAGACAGGCTAGACTCCCAACTGTTCCCCTCTTCATTCAGGGAAGGGTTTGACATTTATTTGTTTTGTTTTATTTTCACCTAGTTCACCCATGAAAAAGGCTGACTTCGGGATGTCCAAGTTTTATTCAGAATTCCAATGTCTCTTCTAGCATGTGCTTCAGGATTTTTGTTTTAGCCCCATTTGTTAAGGTCTCTCAAGTCCAAGTTCTAAGCCAGTAGGTCTTAGCCAGAGTTGGTCCAGTGCTTGCTTCCTGCATGTGTGTTTTCTAGTGACTTTTGTGCCAGCAGGATTTCTCAGGTCACACAGTCCTCCACATTGACAGAAACAGAGGTCGTCTGCTGTCATCCATCCTCTGGGTGTCACTATGTGATATTTCTCTGGACATCTTCTCTAAGCTACATTTTTCAGGCTTCATTTGGTGCTCCAATTTTCCCAAGATTAATTAGCCCCAAGAAGAAGAAAAATAACAACTAGTAAATGGAAGAGGAAATACAACAGAATCCAGTGACATACAAAGGTGATTTATGAACTTGACAGTCAGGATATTAGAAGTCTGGACTTAGACCTTTAACTCAGTCCTCCTTGGCAATGGGGTCTTTAATGAAATTATCTCAGAACCCGTCGCTACAAACTTGGGTGGAGTTTGAGAAAGCATTTGTTCCCCTCCAGGCCTGTGAAAGGAGCCATTCCCAGAGGTTATCAGCAGGGTGGTTGTGCGCGCTGTCTTTACGGAGCAAGAACCAAATCCCTTTGTTCTTAGGAACCTCCCAATTTTCCAGTGGGAAAATTGAGTTTTCACTAGTTCTAGGAACAGATCAGGAGGTTTTAACGTTTTTGTTTTGTTTTGTTTTGTTTTTTGTTTGTTTGTTTTTTGAGAGAGAGAGAGAGCGTGCACACATGAGCATAAGCAGGGTTTGGGGGTGGTTGGGCAAAGGGAGAGGGAGAAGCAGACTCCACACTGAGCAGGAAGCCAGGGAGCCCGAAGTGGAAGCGGGGCTTGATCTCAGGACTCAGATCAGGACCTGAGGGAAAAGCAGAAGCTTAAGCAACTGAGCGACCCAGATGCTTCAGGTCAGGAGGTTTGAAATGTGTCATCTCTCTTAATCAATACAGTCCTCTTCTTCCTGGACACTCTGAAGATATTAGGCAAAGATCTGGGTGCACAGCCTAAGGTGCATAATCTGATCTAATTTGTTTTATGTATAGTTCTTAACTGTTTTCAGCAGCCATGGAAATCATCCTATTTCTTTTTTTCTTTTCTTTTCTTTTTTTTTTATTTGTTTGTTAAAGATTTTATTTTTTTGACAGGGAGAGAGACACAGTAAGAGAGGGAACACAAGCAGGGGGGAATGGGAGAGGGAGAAGCAGGCTTCCTGCTGAGCAGGGGGCCTGATGTGGGGCTTCATTCCAGGACCCTAGGATCACGACCTGAGCCAAAGACAGATGCCTAACGACTGGGCCACCTAGGTGCCCTGGAAATCATCCTATTTCTTAATAAGATTCATCTGTTGGTCAAGAAATCATCACTTAAATGTGAATCATGCCAACCACTCTACTCTTTCAGAGACCAAAGTAACAACTGAGTGTGACAAGGGAAAAAGTCAGTTGGGTAAAAATATAGCACAGCAACAAAAAATTTTACGTGGACTCTCTGAGTGGGCACAGTGTTCTAAGTGATGTGTCAGGGTTCAACAGCCCAGCCAGCATGAATGTAAAGAATGGAAGGGGTGAGTGTGAGAGCTTAGCACCTGCCTACTATCCACGGGGTGATCTGCAATGCCTTGGCTCATGTTATCCATACAGAGACGTGGGTGGGATTATTTCCATTTTATAGATGAAGAAGCAGACTTGGAGAGGTAAAATGACTTTAATCCCATTAACAGGCAGGAAAAAAGTGCCTTCCTCATGCTTCTCTGCCAGCAAAGCACATATTTTTTTCCACCACGTTATGCCATCTCTTAAGTGTTTGGTCCCTTTTCCCACTATAATAAGATTCTCGTGTTCTTGACCTGAGTGCAACACAGATTTAAAGAGAAAGAATCACCGGGGACACCAAATATTCCAAATGATTGCCACCAGCCATTTGTCATTTCTTCTGCTGCCTGGGAGCTCAGATATAGTGAGACGCAAGCAATATTTTATGGAGGGCTTCCTTTCTGTCTCTTTGATGGTAGTGTTTTGTAAACTCTGTGGAGATCAACTCTCCTCTGGGAGCTAATTACAATAAGGCATCTCTTTATTCGCTGCAGTAAAGCTTTTCCTTACGAAGGCCACAGGAATACGAAGGACAGCGGGACATAACAAAGCATCGACATCTGATTCCTTAAGAATTTCTTCTTGAATGAAGTCATGCATGCCAAATATGTCTGACTCGTTATCACTCTCGATACAGTATGATACCGGTTTAACCCGGAAAGATTGCCAACATCAGGAAACCACAGAGGAAATGGTGTTGTGGCACAGACACCATAATCTGAACAACCACAGAGCAGAACAGCAGTTGATAAATGGGATGATTACTCATTCCTCTGCCATGAGGAAGCAATAGCATTTGTGTACTTCAGGTCGTCCATTCTAGAGAACTGTAACCACCCAAGAGGCAATCCAATGGCAGTCCTGTGGCCATGGACAGATCGTGGACACCGCCCACCATCTCTCCTCTTGCACTGATTCATCAGTCACAGGATTTGCTCTGATTCAGAACAGAACAGAATCACAGAATCACAATGACAATTAGCATGGTTCTAAGACAAAAGCACTTAAGGTGGTGGTAGGAACAAAAATGAATAAACTCTGCGTTTTTTCGTTTTACATTTTGTTTTTTGTTTTTTTTTTCGGGAGGAATATGTCAGAAGCAGATGCTGGTTTGCCTTGAGGCAAGAGATAAGGGGAAGTATTTTAGGAAGGAGTCTGTATGAGGAGGGGTGGGGGGGATAACATCGATAAGTGGGGGGGGGTCACTGATAACTTTGTGGACAAGTGACCCTTTGGCTATGCCAAAAGATTTAATCAGTCAGAAATGGCTGAGTCATGCATATGTGATTGTGGCTTGAATTCTTTGGATATGGGGGGTAGGGGGGAGAAGGGGAGGGAAAGTGATACAAAGAAACCAGAAGAGAGAGACGTGCACCCAGTTGAGAGTTGGCCCTGAGCTCCCTTCAGACACATTCATTTTCCCAGCTGACTTTTTGCATCTGGTGGCTCCTAGTTACAATCACAGGTGATCGACTTGCCTCATAGATACATCTGTCAGTCTGGGTAGTCGTAGTGGTGTCATATCTCAATGGAGCAGCCGGGAACGTGATTCTTGCCTCTGGTTTGCTTCCTGGAGTATCACGGAAAACACTGGCTTCTGAATTCTAGCTGTGTGATCTGTCTTCCTATTCATAACCATGCTGTATCTTTTGGACCTCATACCACTATTCTGATGGGGACGTTTCGCTTCTTTTCACAAGGAAGATTTTCCTTTAGACCTGAGCCCTGTGGTCAAACACACAACTTGTTTAGCTTAGTCCTTGAATCAACCATTATATGTATGTAGAAAGGTTGAATAATGGCCTCCCAGGGATATCAAGCCCTAATGACCAGAATTTACAAACATGACCTTATTTGGGAAAAAAGAATCATTGCAGATGTGATTCAGTTAAGGATTGTAAAGTGCCAAGATCACCCTGGGTTATCTGAGTGCGCCGGAGATGCCATCACAAATGTCCCAATAAAAGACAAGCAAGAGAAGTTAATACCAACACCCTGAAGGGGAGGTGACGGTGTCACCAGAGAGAGGCTGAGGGTGGAGTGAGGTGGCTGAAAGCCAAGGCCACCTCGAGCCATCAGAAGCTGGGAGAGGCAAGGAAGCTTCTCTCCTAGAGCTGTCAGAGGGAGTAGGGTCCTGCCAACACCTTGATTTTGGATTTCCAGCCTCCAGAATTGACAGAGCATAAATATCTGTTATTTAAGCCATCCAGTTCATGGTCATGTGACAGTGTCCTGGGAGGCACTGGTCTACCTCTTCCGTTTCATCCAGATAGAGCCGCAGAAGTTAAAATTCCATTTCATTCATGCACCCCTATTTAACAACATCTCCTGCCCCCCCAAAACTGATTGCCACATCTGATAAATCCAAATGAGATTCAGAGGTCCTACATAAAGGAGACAGCCATGTTTTAAGCAGTGTACAGACTTCGATCAACCAGCTGGCATCTTACTGAAGTTCTTTTTATGAAAGAATATTGTTTTCCGATCCTACTTCGCACCCTTTTGGAACTAGCTTTGTCATTTTCATTGATAACCTGGTAATCACTTAAAACCAAATCCTGTTTTCCCATCAAATTTTTCTTTTTTTCCTTTTTATTTTTTTAATTGTGTTATGTTAGTCACCATACAGTACATTATTGGTTTTTGATGTCGTGTTCCATGATTCATTGTGTATAACACCCAGTGCTCCATGCAATCCATGCTCTCCTCAATACCCATTACAAGGCTCACCAATCCTCCCATCCCCCTCCCTTCTAAAACTTTCCATTTGTTTCCCAGAGTCCATAGTCTCTCATGGTTCCTCTCCCCTCCAATTTCTCCCCCTTCAATTTTCCTTTCTCCTAATGTCCTGCATGCTATTCCTTACACTCCACAATAAGTGAAACCATATGATAATTGACTCTCTCTGTTTGACTTACTTCACTCAGCATAATCTCCTCCAGTCCCATCCATGTTGATGCAAAAGTTGGGTATTCATCCTTTCTGATGGATGAGTAATATTCCACTGTGTATATAGACCCCAGTGTTCATAGAAGCAATGTTCACAGTAGCCAAAATATGGAAAGGGCCAAGATGCCCTTCAACAAACTAACAGATAAAGAAGATGTGGTCCATGTACCCATCAAATTTTTCTAGCTTCCACTTCATTGATTTGTTGATGCAAAGGACCTGAGTTCAGGTTCAAGGGCTGCTAGACACCCGCATGCTCCCATGTGCACCATGTAAACAAAGGTGTACATCATCCTCACTATTTGGGTTCACTGGCAGCACACAGTTATTTTCTGAGGACTCCTGAATCTTGACTTTTCCAAGTTTTCCCTTAATGTAGGAAGGCATGCTTTTAAAATGACCTGTATTTCCCTATAAGATCAGAGTCCTCAGAAACTGCGATAAGGAAATGATGAACTCTGACGGGTATTTCAGAAGACCTTAACGTTGTCTGAAAACCATGATGACTAGAGGCAGGAAGGCTGACTGATCTTGGCACTGCCACGAACCAGGCTACGAACCTGGACAGAGTTTTTTCACCTCTCTGGACTTCAACCTGTTTAAACTTCAACCTGTTTAAAACTAGGCTAATGGGATCTACCACATCACCTTGTTAAGAGAATCAGATGAATTAAACTATGTTTACCTGAATGCCCTGAAAGACTCTCAAGTTCACTGGAGTCCAAATCGAACTCTTGGTCACCCAACCTCAAACCTGTGCCTTTGAATCCCCACCATGTCTCCTAATCGTGAAGTCTCCTGGACTTTTGCCCCAATCTTACACCTGACCACCTGTCTTCTAGTCAAGTTAAATTCATGATCAAGTTTTATCACTTCTCAAATATGCTTTTTTTTTTTTTCCAAAGACAGGCCATAAATCAGGACTTCAGAACCACCTGCTTGGACCACTAAAAAGTCTCTGAATGGGTCTCCCCATGGACCTCATGCATCACCACCAACACAAACCATCTAAACTGAGTCTCGAGACTCCAGATCTGACCATGTGCTCCCCTGTTCTACATCCTTCCACAGCCCCTCTGCTTAGCAGAGCCTGAGCCAAACAGCATTCTCTGGCTTGCACAATATTTTATCATCATCATCATTTTCGATCTTACAGGCCAAGATGAAGAATAGGGAGATTTTATATATACATCTGGATTTATGAATTTTCATGAAAAGCGAAAGGGTTGGGAAAGCCCGGATCTAACCTACATGAGCCGAGAGGCTGCTGTTGTCTTCAGCTGTGGCATATGCTTTCCTGTTTCCACCACTCCTGCTTACCTGGCCTGGCACCTATAGGTGAATCCATAGCATAAAGCCTAAAGACGTCCTTTACCATCACATGTCACCAAGATGTAGCGTGAACACTTCCAGGTTCTTGAACATCACATTCCTTCAATCCACCTTGGCTTTTAACACGCGTCCACATCCCACACACACACCGACCAACGTTCTCTTCTTTGCAAACATGTATCCTGTAAGACTATTTACAGGGAACTACTTGTGTCACCTTATTCCGCCAGCCCGGAACAACTCTGTGCTTCCTCTTCTAATCCTATGCTATGAAATCACGTACCACATGGGTTTCTAATTACCCACGGACGTACTATCAAGTTCCCGAGGAAAGGCACCACCAACTCCTTTCATACCCCTACCCCCATGCACCTGGTATAGATAGATGTTACTAAGTGTTGGTTAAAAAATAAATAAATAAATAAATAAATAATAATAATATGAAGCGGAGGTGCTCATCCACGGTTTGGTACCCAGAAAGCACTCAATACATTTTATTTGAACTGGAGCAAACAATATTAGGCATCATAAACTGAAGTTTAATATGAATGCTCTCCATGTGGGATCCTAGCAAGAGAGAAAATCATAGTGGAGCAGCTAAGGGTACAGGCTCTGGAATAGATTTTCTGTGTTCAACGTCTAGCTCTTCTGCTTGCCAACTATTCAGTGTTTCGTAAGTATCTTTTCTCAGTTAGTTTGATAACAAATGGAAATTCTAATAGCATCTGCTTCAAAGGTCACTGAGATGCTTAAATAAGATATTTATAAAGCCCTGAATAGCTTAGGGCACCCAGTTATCATTACTACATTTAGCTGTAATTATTGTTATTGTTCTGTTATACAAAGACTTCTTTACATCAAGAAATCTCCCTTTTACAACACACCCACAAACTGGACCTACAGAATAGCATTCTCATGAGACAGCTGCATTCTAAATCTCACCTTCTACCTGTATGAGGTAAAATTATTTATATTTAAGGAAATTTAGAAGCCCTTTTTTTTGCCTTCAGAAAAGTCTTTTCCTAAAGCTACAGTTTAGTCCTAAACAAATATACTTTATTGGAGAGAAGTCATCCTAGTTAAATTAAATCAAGCAATAAGATATGCCTAAGACAACAATTTATATAACTTTTTGAGAAGACTATGTGCGTGTGTGTGTGTATTTATATATGTATATATAAATATACATAGAACTTTGTAAATATAAAATATTAATATATAAACATGTGTGATTAATAATTATACTATATATGCATATAACTTTAAATATGTACCTTTGACCAAGTAATTCTAAAGAATTTTCCTTTTAAAAAGGAAAAAGATTCATTCACAACAAGGTCCATCTCCACATATTTGTAGCATTATCAAATGGTAGTAACTTAAGTGCCCAAAATAGAATAATAAATAACTAACAATACGAATGCATGACTGAACCCTCAAGAGCTATTAAAATGATGTTCACAAAGTTATTTGACAATGCAAGCAAGTTAATAATTCAAGATACAGGGGTGCCTGGAGCTCACCAAGATCTCATGGGTTGTGACACTGAGCCCAACGCTCAGTGGTGAGTCTGCTTGAGATTGTTTCCCTCTGCCCCTCCCCCTACTCAACTGCATCCTCTGTCTCTAAAACAAATCAATAAATCTTGAAAAAAAATTCAAGATACCAATCTGTATGAATAAGATAATCCCAAATATGAAAAAAAAAAAAAAAGAAGAAGATGGTAGGAAGCACACTTCACTTGTTTCAGTAGGTAGGCTTCTAGAACCACAGCATTCCTGCCGTAGGCCAAATCCTCTCTCTGCCTAGAGTCGCTAAGTACCTCATCTTCATGATGCGTGCATTCAGAACCAGCCAAAAGTTTCTGTCGCGTGGAGAGCAACACTGTTTGTCGAGAAGCAAAGTGTGAAGAGCCGAGTTCTAACGTGAACAGGATGACTAATTTGGAAGAAGCCATGGAAGGATTTCTGGCTGAGCCTCGGCACCGCTATCAGACATGAAGGCACAACGGGATATTCTCAGTGGAATGGTCGACATTGGTCAGGAGGTATGAGTGGGTGATGAGATACGATGACAGCGGCCCTTGGGACTCACCTAATGCAAAGTGCTTCCGAGAGAGGGAATGTCCAGTGGGTTATAGTCTACTGCTGAAGATGAGGAAGGATGCTTGGCGAATAGTTCCCCAAATTCTGCAGCTTTTCTAGCCCGAGACTAGAGAGCCAACCATTGTCACTGGGAAATGCAGAAGTGAACTCGTATCTCTTGGACAGGCTAAAGAATAACTTCCAGGGGACATCGATAATAGATTTCCTCCCAAAGAAATCATGACATCTTTGTATATAGCATTGAAAATGCACTTGCAGAAGGCAAAAAAGCAATCTTGAAGGTCACGAAATCCTTGCATAGAGAAAAAGTTACTGCCTTAGCTAACAGCGCACAAGGAGTCACTAACAAGAACACGATACCATTCCTACTAATATATTATTCAGTATCTGACAGCCCACAGGGGCCTCACCTGTTTCTCCAAACACAATAAACATAGTCCGTGCAGCCTTTCCATCACACACACTGCTCTGTCTCGAGAGCCTTGCTTAAGTACCTCATTCATCTTTCACCTGCCACACAAGTGTTGTGCCTTGTTTATGTATCAGCCTTGGTTTTCTTAGTGCATAGCCCTTTGGCTATAAGCACTTACCCTCCCTTGATAATCCAGCTTGTTCCTGGCATAGAGATGCCTGCCCCAATGGCACCTGCATAGTCAGTTCCAGTGTGTGCCTTCGGGATGGAGGGGAGACACCCCCATTGCTGACGCCCTCTAAGATCAAACCCCAGTCTTGGCTGCTTGATTACCGCACTGGTGTTAAGCTTCCCCTTGTCCTTCACCTTGCCCCACATGTCATCTCTCCCTGTGAGTTATTGTCTCGGAGTAGAAGATAAAACATCTTCAGTGTAATCAGTGACATTTGAGAGTTAAGTGCCTTGAGCATACAGATTAGTATATATTAGCTTATAACTGCAACATTTAAGGAATACTTACTCTGTGCCAAGCATTTTCTATGTATGATTTCCTTTCATGGTCTATTAGCCCCATTTTACAAAGAAACTGAGGCACGGAGTCAATGTAATTTGCCAAGGTCGCCCCACTAGTTTAAATGGCAGGGCTGGGGGGTTCCAGGGCAATCGCCATTCTTAACTGCCTTTCTGATTACAAACTTAACAATTATTCTTTTTTTTAACATTTATTTATTTATTTGAGAGAGATATAGAGAGTGCCAGCACTGGGGAGGATCAGAGGGAGAGGGAGAGAAAGAATCCCAAGCAGACTCCGCACTGAGTATAGAGACCGAAGGCAAGCTGGATATCACCACCCTGAGATTATGAGCCAAAACCAAGTGTTGGACCCTTAACTGAGGCATAAAGTTAGCTATAATTCTTCATGAAAAATTGCTTTCAGTAAAGTCCCACATTCTCTTTACTCCCTCTGGCGGGTTCCTTGTCTAAAAAAGAAAAAAACACACATATATATATATATATATATCCCCTCCTGAATCAAGGCTGTCCAAGGATTTAAAGCAGGCGAAATTGGGCAATATTCAATTTCTACATAGAAAGAGTTTGGGACTGGAGACAATTCTAGGAACTAGACTCAGATCAAGTCTGCTGAGAATTTATTAAGCATAGACAATTAATATAGGATTAAAAAGATCATCTCTAGGAGGAAGCATGTGAGCCAAACACAAGCACAGAAAGTTCGAGTGAATTCCAGTAGTTAAAGGAGAGCGATAAGAAAGAAAAAAACAAAATGGAAAAACTTGGAAAGGCTTGGGGAGAGCAGAGGTCTCTACCTCCCAGCATCCTTTATGGCCCTCAGTGTCCACCTGCTTTAGCAGCCAGAGGTCCCTTCTATGGCGGCTCAGTAGATGTTTAAAAGGATTTTCCTTTTGTTTTTTCAAACCTTAAATAAAATAAGTTTGTTAAAGTTTTATCTGCTTCCACTTTTTTTTAAATAAAGGATATAGGGTTGATTCCAATAGAGACTTGGCTCCTGTGCCTATGAGATAAACATACGTATATGCTCTATGTATGAATGTGTATATACATTTCTAGAACATATCGCGTATGCAATAAGTGCATATATTACACGTACAAAACATATTCGATGGCATTGAACCGACTTCAGAGGAGAGGTCGGTCAACCACTGGCTGCACTTGGATCTGGGATTCCAGGCCACCAGGATCTCTCAAATAGGAGAGAGCAGTGACCAGTTGTGCTGGCCAGACACAGTGAGGGTCAGAGGTGGCAACATTGAGATCCAGTGTCCTCACACTTGCTGGTGCCCCCAGGTGAAGAAATCCCCCTGTTTTGTGTTATTTAGAAGTAATCTTTCTAGGGGCACCTGGGTGGCTCAGTGGGTTAAGCCTCGCCTTCAGCTCAGCTCATGATCCCAGGGTCCTGGGATCGAGTCCAGCATCCATCTCCTCAATCAATGGGGAGTCTGCTTCTCCCTCTGATTGCCGCTTCCCCTGCTTGAGCTCGCTCTCTCTCTCTCTCTCTCTCTCTCTGACAAATAAATAAATAAAAAATTTAAAATAAAAACAAAAACAAAGAAACAAAAAAACAAATTAGGCAGATAGTTCCTGTCGTTTTATAATTTAAATGGAAGTTAGAATCAGAAGTAGGAGTCCCTTACTGGGAATGAGTATCAGAAACTGCTCCTGTTAAATCAAAATAACCCCCATTCATTCAGAGAACCATGACTTTGAGGAAACGGGACATTCCAGACAGTACAGGCCCACTTGTCCAATGAGCGCTTGAGGTATCTGTGCTTTTATTATCTTTCTGCAAATAGAACCAAAAGAAAAAGAAAAAGCAACAGCTCCTATGCCTACATCTGCTGGGAAGGGGAGAGACAGAATCCAGTCCACCTACCTCCCACTAAATTCAGAGATCTTGTATCCAGTGCTAGGTGAGTATCCGGGGTCCAGTCTCATAGCAACACAGCCATGCACTTAGGAAGTGTCAGGATCCCCAGGTTCCCCATCATTCTGTAGAAGCATTTTATTTATCAGTTATCTAGAAGTTCCACTAGCCCTATAAGAAGCTCAGAGAAAACTCTGCCAGTTTGCTTTCTGTATTTGGACCCCAAGCTAGCTGATCTTGGAAGCAAATCACTTACACAGCACTATTGGTAGATTGGTGTCAGATGGCAAACATTTCTTGAAAGTACAGATGTTGTTTATGATGTATACAGCTTATAAATAACTTTATCAGATTGAAGGATATCGCCCTGATGTGCCACATGGACATTTTACTGACCAGAAAAAGAGTCTTTTTGTCTGTGTGTGGGGGGAAATACTTCACTTCAAAGGGGCACATTAAAAAGATGTGCTAGGAAAAGCCAAATAGGAACAGAGCAATTGAGCTTGGGGAACAAATGTATATGCATTGAACGGTATATGGAAACGTATTTTACTCCTTCGGACATTCAAGAGTTATTTACTGATCGCTTCTGTTTTCAAATTAAAAGAAAATCTCTTTTACACACGTGGGATGTTTAATAATTTATCAGCTATGTCTTCTGGACACGTCCCTGCAGGGGTTTTACCAACCCATAGTTCCAAGTAATGAGCTTCTAAACTACTGATTTATTTATATATGCCACGTATCCTTCTAAGAAGTCTAAACCCTGAAGAATGAAACTTAAAAAAGATAATATGTGGCTACACTTCTTCAAAAACTACCTCATGGCGGGGCGGGGGAGGGCACCCAGGTGGCTCAGTCGGTTAAGAGTCGGACTCTCCGTTTTGGCTCAGGTCATGACCTCAGGGTCTTGAAATCAAACCCAGGGCTGGGCTCCACACTCAGCGGGGAGTCTGCTGGAGACTCTCCCTCTCCCTCCCCCTCTGCTCCTCCCCCCTCCCTGACTCTCTGTTCCTCTCTCTCTCTCTCTCTCTCAAATAAATAAAAAAATAAATAAAATCTTTACAAGACACAAAAAACTACCTTTCGGAAAGATTTATGTTACGTTACGTTCGGCAAGATTTACGTAGGAATTATTCATCTCTTCCCTATGTTTTTTGTTTTTTTTTTTTCCAAATCTCAAGCTACACTCAAACACGGGGGCTCAACAGACTACATTTTCTCAAATGCATTTTCTTCCATATGAGGGAAACTGTTACTATATTATTTGTCTGAATGGATCCAATCAAATTAATGTGGACTTCCAGGCGTGAGCTTTTTTGGACCAAGAAGCCAAGCGTCTTCCAGAATGCCTGCTTTTCTGTATCTTTGTTCATGACGGACCACGGCTGAGCAACACTTCTGTAATGCGTACAAGACTATGAAAATGCACACTACTTTGATTTTACAGTTTCTTTCCTCTCTGAGCCAATAAACTTCAGGATGTGGACTTTTTAGATTAAATTACCTGTCTGACCAGTTTCCCAAATGATAGATGTGAAGTGTAAACCTTGCAGGGATGTGTGATTTGTCTTGGGTTGCCTGGGGGAGGCTTTTGCAACACTACAAGGATCTGGGGTAGTTTCGTTTCACTTTGTGTCTTGAGTGTCAACCTAATGACCGCTGGTTTAAGTAAGGCTAACGCCAAAATCCCTTAGAAACAGACACTAGCTCTCCATCTGAGCTCATCTTTCTGGAGTCTTCCACATTCCACTCTGACTGTTCTTGCATCCACGCTCAGGAGTTCTGGAAGGTTCAACATGGTATGGAGATTTGCGTTCGATTTTTCCTTAACTTCTATTCATCTCATTCACTGGATCAAGGAATCGCCGAATACAACAGTAAGTCTTGCCCAGAACCCCCTGCCTGACAGTTTGGAAAGCATGGAGAGTGAGTCACTGAGTCACAGATTCACGAGAGGGACATTATGTACACAGTTTTATCTCCTCAAGGGCTACCTCCTGGAACAGAGCCCTCATCGAGGCGTAGGTACAAAATAAAGGGTTAGCCCCTGAATCTGACTTAATTTCACCCTGAAGCTAATGCCTCGAAAGGAGAAGCGTTGGCCTTGGCAGGAGAATTGCGCGTAGTCTGCGTTCCAGGCTCATCAGCTGCACACAAGCGGTAAAAATTCCATGCATGGGTTTCTGGGGAAGAGAACACTCTCTGGCCTTCAGCAAACCACCCAGCCCAGGATCCCAGAGCATCTGTACTCCAACCGAACAGATCCAGAGAGCATCCCTCCAATCCCTCCCCTGGAAAGTCCTGTTTAGAGAGGACCACAGGCATCTTCAGAAAATGCAGATTCGCCAGACCTCCTTGAGGGTCACTGTATCTAGAGCGGATAAACAGTGTGGTTTGGGAATGTTCATTCCATCTTTTTGCCTGTGCTGATGCCAAAACAACCAGTGGAAAAGCGAAAAATTCATTTTCATGCTACTGGTTTGACTGCTTTTTGGAATTGACTATATTTGGTCTAAAACCGACTGTTTTCTCATTGAACGAGCCAACATTCCCAAGGAGCATTTAAATGAGCTATATCGTCACAGCATGGGAATGGCTGAGCACTGCACCAAGGTCTATTTTCACTTGATTATATGTGTATTTATTATACAAAAATAGAGCAAAACGATGACTCTGCCAAGAGACTCTCCTACATTGTAGTATAAGAGCGAGCTAGGATTTCTTTAAATTGAAGATCTGCATGCTTGTTTTGTTTTCACAACTGTCAAGCCTTTTTTTTTATGTTAAAAATTTCCCCCCAATCGGTTGTTATTCATTGCGCTTATTATTTAGGAGAATTTACTGGTAGCAAAGCGTGCCTGTTGGGTACGGTGGCAAGAGGCAGTTCTCTACTCTGTCAATCTGTGGTGGATGAAACTGTTCAGAGAAAATAAAAACCGACTGGGAAAACAGGCCCAAACATGGCCAGCTTGCCTCCTATTTCAACAGATAGGTTTTCCTTACTGTCACAGCCTTCTGTAAGACCTGCTCTCATCCAGGACCAGAATATAGATGTGGCGCGAAGAGCCCTCACGGAAGGGCAGCCTTGAAGTGCTTCCAACTCCAGAAGGAAGTCTCGTTGGGAATCCTGTTCTGTAATGTAAACCGAGATTTCCAAACCTACCATTTCTCCCCCCCACCCCCCGACCGTATACGCGTGGAGGAACAGAGACAGGAGAAACTCTATCCCCATTCTAGCAACTAACCACCAGAGGACACCCCTCAGAGGCCAAGAACGTCCAGGTTATAGGCACGGAATGAAGCCACTTAAGAAAATGGTCAATTATGGAATGTTCTGTGCGTCAGTCTGTCCGTTAATTAAGAAGTGGACTGAAATTACTAATGGATTTCATAATGGCCACCAACCAGCTGCCAGTTGGCTGTAGCTTGGTGACAGATGGTAGTGACTGATGTGGACTAGATCTGACCCAGAGATAGTCCATCATTTATTAAATTGCAGGCCCAAATAAAATTCCACGCATTGCAACATTTCACCCTCCTGTCTCCCAGGGAGATACGCTGATCGCATTCCTGATATGCCACCCCCCTTGCAGACAACAGACTATCCAAAGGCCTTAAATACAACACACAGTGAAGAAAGCCCGCAGTATCTCTCAGGGGATGAAAAACAAAAAGAAACCAGAGGGAGGGCCACTTGAGTGTGGGACAGCGTACGTGGGAGCTCCATTCCTGCTCATCCGGTTCTGTTCCCTCCCCGCCCTGTGATCTGCCCCCCACCTATTCAAAATCCAGGGGTGCTCACTCACACCGCAACTGATAGGTCGTGACTGTCTGGGCTCTGCTTTCATCCATCAGCACGTCCTCAGAGGGAAGCGAGCTGCCACAGACCGGCTCCAGAGCCTGGCTGCTTGGGGCTTTTGCATAAACAAGTCACTGAAGTGGGCAAATCAAAAGCCCCAATTACTGTCACCAGACTCACTGTTGGAGTGTTTGGGAAAATTAACCTTAGCTGTGTTTTTGAGAGATAAGGCTCATAAAGACCAGGGGAGGGAAAAAAATCCCACTGTTATCAACGCAGGTACAACCTAGAGAGACATTTGATAGAGGAAATACAGCTCTGTCTTAAAATCTTTTATGTAACGTGGTAGAGTTTCCTTCATGTTGTCAGAATGTCATGTAGCTTCCTGCCCCAGGTCAAAGACGATACGTAAAGGTGTGTTTGAATACGAGATACATGCATCTGAGAAGAAAAACAGGACAGACAGAGGCGGCATTTGGTCATAGGAAGGTTATTATGTTACCTGTTTCAAAGAGGCAGAGCACTGCTCTTGACAGAGATCGTTATTTAACACGTTACACTAATCTTTTTTATTTTGTTAAAAAAAAAATCTTGTTTGAGCTGGAAGGAGTCTGGGTAACACTATAGCCTTCTCACACATGGCCCACTGGAAGGCCCCAAATAGTAGAGAGGCCCTTAGGGATTTGGGGGAAAGCCCACAGAGGCTATGGATAAAATTTCTTTGTCATCTCATGCTTATCTTAAAACCGTATTTAGATTTTGCATTTGATTCCATGACATACTTATTTTTCTGTAAATTAAAAAAATGATGCTTGGGCGCCTGGGTGGCTCAGTCAGTTAAGCATCTGCCTTCAGATCAGGTCATGATCTCAGGGTACTGGGATCGAGTCCCATGTCAGGCTCCCTGCTCAGCAGGAAGCCTGATTGTCCCTCTCCCTCTGCCCCTCCCCTCCCCTTTGCCCATTCTCTCTCTTTCTTTCTTTCAAAATAAATAAATACAATTTGAAGAATATAAAAGAAATGATGCTTACTGTTGCTCTGTTATAGACAATGAACGCTCCAAGAGGGAGCCCTATGTTTTATCCTGGGGCTTTGTGGATTCCTACCATAGTGCACTGCACGTCTGGGTATCGCTACGGCCAAACTGGCAAATACAGATCTCACCCAAATTGCTCTGTTGATGGATCAGAATGCTGAAGCCCAGAGAGTGCGTGACTTCACCAAGTCACATGACTCTAACATCACGTGAGATTAGGGGACTCGCCCAAGGTCATGGGGAGCAGGAGAGAGACTGGAATTTAAGTGTCTGATGGTCCCACGGAGTCACGTGTGCTGGGTTCTGGACTGGACATGGTGCCTGAGCCTGTGTGTCCTCATGCTGATTCTCCACACCTTTCCTTCTCATCTAGCTTTGCTGCCTCCGGCCTCACTTAGCCCACCAGGCTCTCTTATTCATCCCAATTCTCCCTCCATGTTCACCCAATTCCCAACCTCATTCTGCTCTTGAATGTTCTGTCATGGGCTTTGGTAACTCTCTGCCTGACCCAGTTCTGGTTGGCTTGAGCAGCTCCAGGGGGCAGGCTACACTGTGTAGGTTGCCAAGGGGACCCAAGGGGGAAGAGCAAGTGGAACCAAAAGCTTCTGAGGGAGATGAGACTCGAGACTGAAGAAACTGATCTATTGCAAACACCAGATACCTAGAGTAGTGAGAAAGTTAAATGAGAAGGAGGAGGAGGAGAAAAAGAAAGAGAAGAGGAAGAGGAAAAAGAAGAAGATGAAGAAGAAGACAAAAATGAAGCAGAAGATGAAGATGAAGAAGGAGGAGGAGGAGGAGGAGAAGGAGAAGAGGGAGAAGGAGAAGGGGACAGGGAAAAAGGAGGAGGTGGGCTTGGAGGAGGAGAGGATGAAGCTCACAGCCGGGAATGGAACAGGAAATGGATCTGGATATGGAGGACCAAAGAGCAGGCGAGAGAAAGAGGGACCAGATCATTTCAGAGAGAAGAAGGTGAGTGAAGGCCCATGGCCAGAAGGCGGGCTAATCCGATGTCCTAAAGGAAGTGCTGCCTGGAGCAGGGGAGACTGGGAAGCAGTCACAGGGAGAGACGAGGTATGGAAGCTGGCCAGCGCCAGATCACACGTAAGCTGTGCTGGGAGCTAGGACTTTATCCGAAGGGCAACGGAGAGATGCTGGAAAGCTTAAGCATGCAATGACTCGATGAAATCCCCCCTCTAAGAATGTTGCTCAGGAAGTCTCCACATCAGTCTCCATAACTGAAGGAGCCGTATTCAATCGCCTTTTCCAAGTGGCTTCCTTTCCTAACTGCAGGTTTTTAGAACATTTTATATGATGTAGTCTTTGGGAAGAAAGACTATAAATAAATATTTTTGCAGTCTCTAATATTATAAGAATTTGTTCCCAGAGTTTGTGGCAATAGTGTGGACACTGGCTCAGACACAAGTATGTGGAATCCATTTCAATAAGTATTATTTAAAATACTCAAAGTTCCTTCACCGAAAAAAAAAAAAATGCCACTGCAGAATCACTTAAAAATGTTTACGTATATACCTAAATCTCCAGGCTGCCGATGGCAATTTTAAATGGAAAGCCAAAGGCTGTTTCTCTTCCTTTTTATTGGACTATTATTAACCAGTCATAAAGCCTAGCAGTTCATTTATCAGAGAAAAAAAATGTACGAATGTTTGACGGATGAAGTCTAGAGCCATAATGTTATGACTTTATTTGAATTACATTATATGGACAAAGCATGCCACTCCGTCCGCCTCAAATTACTGCCCTGTTACCTAGGGTAACAGTCAGATATTTTCCTCGTTACTTAATAATACCAGATCTCAAATAAGTATCACAACATGAAAAACAGATGTTAAAATGTGACAGTCAAGGTCAGGTTACACCGAATACTTGTTAATTTTTAAGTGCCTGGTTACTTCTCAAGAATCGTTTCTAAAATTTTTCACAAGGCTTTGTTGAGTTTGGTTGCAGGGGTTAGCATCTTAAGACACACATGAGACACAATAGGAACTTGACTTGTTATTAATCAAAGTAGCAATAAAACAGGGAGAAACTAGTTTTTATACAAAATGCTCATTACTTGGCATGAAATATTTTACACAAACGACTAAAATCAAGGGCCCAGTTTATATTCTTTCTCAATGATTTTCACTTGTATTCTCCCCTTCGTGCTCCAATAGTCTTTTTACATCTATTAAAGGCAGACTTTCATTTCAAATAGCAAATAACTTTTCATTATTGTGCTAGTGTAGATTATATTTAAAAAAAAACAAAATAGATGAATAAAACAAAAAAAATAATAAAAGTTTGTTATGGTACCACCCTCCGCAGTCATTTCTCATATAAGTTTAGCTCCAGGGGTGCCTGGGTGGCTCAGTGGGTTAAAGCCTCTGCCTTCAGCTCAGGTCAGGATCCCAGGGTCCTGAGATCCAGCCCCGCATTGGCCTCTCTGCTCGGCGGGGAGCCTGCTTCCCCCCCCCCCACCCCGCGCCTGCCTCTCTGCCTACTTGTGATCTCTGTCTGTCAAATAAAAAATAAAAAATCTTTAAAAAATTTTTTTAAAAACTTAAAAAGTAAAAATAAAAAAAAATAAATTTAGTTCCAGGTTTTTTCTCTGTATATTCATATACATAATATACATTACATTTATAGATGTTTTCTTAGAGAAACAGTCAAAACATGCAGTGAAGATCTTTTCATTTTTCAATCTTCACTTTTTTCATTAAATTAAGCATAACTTTTAAATTAAATTTTCAATTAAATATTCAATTAAGCATCATTTTTAAATATGACAGAAGACAGTGCCCTTGATACGGGATATGCTATAATGTGTTGCAGAAACTAATCACTGATTTCTGAACATTTAAGTGATTCGATGTCTTGGTTTTATAAATGTTATGGCAGTGAAAAAATATGTAGTTTAATCTTTCTACACATTCTTGATGATTTCCTCAGCACAAATTCCAAGAAGTAAAATTATGGGTCAAAAGGATGTATGTTTCAAAAATCTTGATACCTAACTGCTAAATTACATCCAAAAAGATTGTACTAAGTTATATTCCCATTGGAGGTGAACAGATGATGTTTTTCTGTCATTTTTTTCCTAGTTTGCTACCATACTGCCTTGATCCCAAGAAGCACATTTCCCCCACATTTTAACATCCTTAAAATCAATTCATGCTTCCTAGTTGACAGCATATCATATTTTAACTGGTGGTTTGTTATTTTTCCCATTCTCAGTGACATTGATAATAAAGTGATATATCATATAATCAATGTCTTAAATGCCATAAAATATGGTATTTGCCTTTATGACGTGGCTATGTTTATAGACACACAGAGAATTTTAGTTTTTAGTCAGATGGGTTCTTCATTAGTTGTCATGTTCATGATTTCTCTAATTTTATGAAAAAAACATTCACCTACGTTTCCTCCTGTATTATACTTTATGCTTAATTCTTTAATAAACTTGAAAATTACTTTTTCACAAATGAATACACTAATTATCCTAATACTCATTGAGCAATTCTTTTTGCTCGTATTTCATGTTTATTCTGAGTAAACATTAGTAACCCCAATTATTTCAGTGTCCACAGAACAAGCATTTAATAGATTTCCATTGATTGATGAATTCCATTTGTAGGAACAATTTGTAGACTTTGGTCTAAGTTAAGGTTTTGGTGTCACAGTTCAGCACTTCTGAAGGGATTCTAGTTTTAGGGGTGAAAGGCCATTCTGGCTTCCTGACGTATCCCCGTTTCAGCCACGTAACATACAAGAGGACCCAGCAAACTGAAAACCAGTGTTTCTCATTGTTGGTGACCATCGTTCTGGCCCTGCTGGAAGCAGGGAGGCAGGGTGACAAGGGAGGCGGGCTGGAGAGCCTCTGCTTTCAGTTCTCAACCAAACTGCACAGGAATTTTTTTTTTTCCCATTTTATTTATTTTTTCAGCGTAACAGTATACTGCACAGGAATTTATTGAAAGCCAACTGGGGCTCAAGTCAGGAACACCTCCCCCACCCAGCTCAGCCACTGAGCCCACAAGCTCATCTTCTACAACGTCCATATCCAGTCAGTGCGCCAACTCCCACGCGCTGAGCAGCTGCTCTGTGCCTCGCGCCGACGAGATGGGGACAAAAACACGTCTGCCCTCAGAGAACCAGCCAGCGGAGGAAAAAGGCAGGTCGATTGCGGGGAAGGGCCATCGAATCCAATCCTCGGATTAGTGCGTCCAGTAGGAGAGCAGTAAGAGAACAAAGAAGGGGTCAGTGGTTCGAGAGGAAGGGAAGAGGACAGAAAACCACGTGAAAGAGATCTCTGAAGAATTTAGCAGATCCGAAGACCGGCAGCCCGTCTGGGTGAGGAAATGGCAAGCAGATCTGTGGGCTTGGGCACCAAAATGGCAGTGAATGTGTCCAGCAACAAGTGTGGGGAGACTGAACAATAGTCTGGCAGGGACGGCGTAAGGAGGCGGAATTAGCACTTGGCAACTGGTGGACCCTGGAGAGGTAGAGACAGGACATCAGGGCAGATCGCCCATTCAGTAGCTTGTACGTTTGGTAACATGTCTATGCCCAGCCACGAGACAGTGAACACAGGACATGGGACAGAGGGAAAGTCCTTTCACACAACTGGAGTGTGAGCTGCCGCCAATAGGTAAAGACCAGAGCATGTGTCGGCTCACAGCTGGACACCTACGAGTCTGGAGCTCAGAGGAGACTCAACTGCAAATCACCCTCATTCATTTGCTTTCCCGTGTGAGAGCACACTCGCTGGGAAATGAAGAGTGGAGCTCTTTCACTCATTAGATTTGTGGGAACTAAGGAGAGTTCATCTGGGAGCATGCCACAGAGTGACCTTCCTTTCATGGTGCAGTCAAAGACACAGCAGCCGGGGATGCCAGGAAATGGGAGAAGGGGCTTCAAGAAGGCCAAACGTTGTTTGCGATTCACAGATTAGGTCACAGTGGCAAGAGTTCCCCATCCCACCGCCATCAATCCCTCTGTTGTGTTTGCTGCGCCAGAATGATACTCAAGGATGACCTATCTGTGCTAGGTTGGTCTGTTTTCAAAACAAACAAACAGGAAAAGGAATTTATTTTTAAAATACTTCCCCAGGATTTGATTCCCCAAAAGGGTGATTTTCACCATCCAAGTCATACCCTTGAAATCTTCTTTTCCAGACAATCTTAACCCCTGGCAGGTGGAAGGAGACATCTTCACAACTCACTTGGTGTACAGACCTGGGACTCGCATCCCGATTTCTGGGATGGGTTGAAAAACCAGCGTGAATTAGATTTTTCTACCACTAAACCAGGGTCAGAAGTAACACTACCCAGGACGGGAGTTCAGACGGGTAAACTGCCTTCCTAAAAGGAGGAAAAGATGGGTGGGGGCTGTGCGAGTATTAAGTCGTTCAGACACACAGTATTTTTATGCACTGTCCTGTGCTGTCTGACTTGTAAAAATTCACAGAGTTTCCCACCTCCTCCACGGTGTTACCAATGGCTTTAAACATGCCCAGAGTTAAATTTGCTTCTGAGAACAAGTGTTTGTGTTAATGTGACTTAATTGATAACAGCCCATGCGAACCATATTATTTAAGACCTATGCATTACTAAATAGTTTCATTAAATAATGGAGAAGAACTTTAAAAAGAAAAACAAAGAAACCCCACACAAGCACATGGTTTTCATTTCGGCAGTAAGGGCTGGAGAGAGCCTCTGCTCGGAGGTCGACTCCATGGCTTCAGGCAAAACTGGGAGATTAAGTAGAAACTCCAGCGAAACCGTAGCTCTTGGTTTTAGAGACACTGAACTAAGTATATGACAAATCTCAGGGAATCTTTAGACTTTTGGAGGGGGAGGAGGAGGGAGTAGTTGTGTTTCTTTTGTCTTCTGTTTTGTTTTCAATAATTAAGGTCAGCTAAATAGTATCCCCGTGGAAAGCAACACGAAGTTTAGAATATTTCTTAATAACTTGGGATCGTTTTCTGAGAGACAAAAGCAAGGTAGATGCCAAACAATATCCCTGATGTGGTCACCGCGCCTCCTTCAAAGAGGGAAGAGAAGATGAGGGAAGCTAGAAAGTAGGATGCACTGGGCTGGGTGGGGGCAGGGGCTGGAGAAGGGGGGGGGCCGGAGTCGGAAAGAACAATCCACACGATTCCACACACAATGGATATTTCCCAGACAGATACTCCGAGGGACCCCTGCTCGATGCCCACGTCCAGAGGAAGAGTGACAAGCGCTACAGGATATTCAAGCAGAATCATCGCTACCTCTGTTTCGGTTAAACACAAAGGCCCAAAGGTTAAACACAAAATAACGGGTGGCTGTGGGTCTAGACTGCCTTTGTAGGGCTTACAAGAAATGGAGAAAATTGCTTGGTAACCCTTTGCTCCATCTCCACTTCGTGCATGTGAAAATGTCAGAGCACGGAAGCATTTATCAGAGTAACAGCCTCTGGCCATGTAAGAATCCTGCCTCCCATGGGCTTACCAGGAGCAGCTTGAGGAAGACAACTAAGAAAGGATGGGAGGGGGCGCTTGGGCGGCTCAGTCAGTTCAGCATCTGCCTTCAGCTCAGGTCATGATCCAGGCGTCGAGTCCCACATCAGGCTCCCTACTCAGCAGAGAGTCTGCTTCTCCCTCTGCCTCTCCCCCCTCGTGCGCCCGTTCTCTCTATCGCTCTCTGTCAAATAAATAAATAAAATCTGAAGAAGGAAGGAGAGAGAAAGAAAGAAAGAGAGGGAGGGAGGCAGGAAGGAAAGGAGGGAAGCAGGGAGGGAAGTTGGGAGGGAGGCAGGGAGACGGGATGGGAGGGAGGGAGGGAGGGAAAAAGACCCAGAGGTTTATCCCACCAGCAGGGTGGGAATTGGGGGCTGAGGAGCATGGGTAGGGGAGGGGGACAAGTGAGAAAACAGAAAGGAAGCCTACTGTGTACCCCTCCTCTGCCCCCCACTGCAGACTTCTTTTTTATTTTTAAGATTTTATTTATTTGAGAGAGAGAGGTAGTGAAAGAGAGCATGAGCAGGGGGAGAGGGAGACGCAGACTCCCCGCTGAACAGGGAGCCTGACGTGGGACTCGATCCCAGGACTCTGAGATCATGACCAGAGCTGAAGGCCACACGTTAACGACGGAGCCCCACAGACGCCGCCCCCGCCCCCACCACTGCAGACTTCTGAATTGAAGTGGGCCTGGGCTGGAGGGCGGGGGGAGAATAAGAGTATCATTTTAAAATAAGTTCAGACATTGTATGATCTCACTGGAACAGACATATGAATTACATTTGAGTTGAATCTTACCATTGAAAGTGATGTGGGAGGGGGGCCTGGGTGGCTCAGTGGGTCAAAGCCTCTGCCTTTGGCTCAGGTCATGTTCCCAGGGTCCTGGGATCGAGCCCCACATCAGGCTCTCTGCTCAGCGGGGAGCCTGCTTCCCCAACTCTCTTTGCCTGCCTCTCTGCCTACTTGTAATCTCTGTCTGTCAAATAAATAAATAAAATCTTAAAAAAAAAAAAAAGAAAGAAAGTGATGTGGGAAAATTCTGTTATCAACTCCCTGCAGAAGTTAAAGGACCTTCCCAAGACCCAGCAGCAAGAAAATCCAAAGCTGTAAAACAAATGAAGGACTGTCAGCATCCCCTAAAATCTGCTCTAAGTTTAACTGTAGGGAGAAGTGAGGCCTGCCCATTCCAAGGGCCCCACAGGGGACCCACCTCTCCCGCTCAGAGACCCCGTCCTTCTCTGCAGCTGTCAGGGGCTCAGCATTGAAACATCTGATCCAATGTCCTTCTTTGCAAGGGTAGCTTACAAGTAGTGGTTCTAACAAAGATAAGAAAAGAAACAAATATACTTCTACTTTCTGTGGTCGGTATTTCTTTACAAGTAAGGGTTGCATACTCAAACCAAGTTTTATATGATTTTAAACTCATTTTCCCTACAGAGGCGATTGGTAGTTTCCCTTCTACACGGCATTATGCTATGGGAAGGTCCGTGCAACATCTTACAACAAATTATGGGGGAAATCAAGTTACTTATACCATATAATGTGACGTATACACTGCTTTTCAGCTCTGCCTAACGAAATGGAATAGAATTTATTTGGCTAGAAAATACAGCTGATCTATTCTTATAAAATTCCTTGAGGTTAAAAGGAGGTAGGTTATATTTTTGATCAGATCTCACTAACCTCCTTCTCTGTTACTATGCCTCCTTTAACAAATAGCATATCCTGAAAGTTAGAAGACTGTAATCTGGCCATCAGTATAAAAAAATAATTGGAATACTCATGGATTCATTATTGAAAATACCTGTTTACCAAGCAAGCTCTAGTCTATATAATTGTGGTGGGGGCGTCTGGGTGGCTTAGTGGGTTAAAGCCTGTGCCTTCAGCTCAGGTCATGATCCCAGAGTTCTGGGATCGAGCCCCATGTAGGGTTCTCTGCTCAGCAGGGAGCCTGCTTTCTCCCCCCTCTCTCTGCCTGCCTCTCTGCCTACTTGTGACCTCTGTCTGTCAAACACATAAATAAAATCTTTTAAAAAATTATATAATTTTTTTAAAGATTTTATATATATATATATATATGTGTGTGTGTGTGTGTGTGTATATATATATATATATATATAAATAATTGTGATGGATTGAATGTCTGTGTCCTCCCACTCACCCGCCAAAATTCATAGGTTGAAATCCTAATCACCAACGTGACGGTATTTGGAGGTGAGACCTTTGGGATAGAAGAGGGTCTTGAGGGTGAGCCCTCTTGAATGGATTAGTGCCTTTATAAGTCGAGCACAGCTTCCTGTCTCAGCGCCCTCTGCCAGGCAAGGATATAATGAGAGGAAGGTGCTGCAGACCTGACGTGGGCCTCACCAGACACCAAGTTGCCCAGCACCTTCACCTTGGACTTCCACCCTCCAGGACTATGAGAAAGCCATGTCTGTCGTTCAAGTCACCCACTTGATGGCATTTCTGTCATGGCGGCCTGAACTGATGGAGGCAGTAATGTAACGGGCAGTGAAGTCAAGGCCAGCTCTTCCTTTATGCCTGGGCCAGGTCAGGGGGGCTCGCTGGGGCTCAGTTTCCTATTTTCGAGGCAGGCCTCCCTGACAGCACCACGGTCAGGGCTCAGGACAGAATGAGTAAGGACACAAAGCAAGCATGACCTACATGGCCTGCCGTCCTGCTCCATACTTGTCAGGGCATGAGTCACTCCAGGGAAGACAAGGTCGGGAGACCGGACATTGTGCTCAGAGAGTTCACAAACTTACGATCTAGTGGGGACATACAGAGACATTTCAGCAAGGATTCAAATGTCCAGATAAAGACACTTCACAGAACAGTGTCAATTCAGACCAGTTGGCTCAGAGAGTCAGAGCTAGGACTCCACAGGAGGCAGGGAAGCACGGGGCAATGGGTTTCCAGAGGATGGTGTATGGAGATTCGGGAGAGGTCTGGGTAGGAAAAGAGGAATCAGTGTGGCTCCACTAGAAGATTTCACAACAAAATCTTGGTGCAGTTTCTCTTCTAAAGACAGAGCTGAGTCTGTGTTGCCCCGGAAGAGGAAATGTATCACCCTCTCCGGGTCACCAGAGCGCCCTCCATTAGCGTTTCTTACAAACTCTGGCCTTCACTTACCAGTGTTCCCTGAATGGCCCTAGTAGGTATTTGGATTCTAATCTCCGAACTAGAAGTTTCACCAACTTGGTTAAATAGCGACCCTAACCTAAGTGAACATCGGCCCACTTGGGCAACCACAAATTATGCCCCATTCCTTTCCTTACCCATTCCACTGGCAAGAACCCTTCTAACATCTCAAGGGTTGCATTCCACACTCTAAGCACAGAAAGATGACAGGCAACCTGGAGTTTACTTTAGACGGCATCTTTTCAGGTCAAAAACTCTTAAAGGAAATTTTTTTAAATTTAGATCCCGGGGGAAAAAAATCAAATAATAATAAAACCTCCGATGAGCATTCAAGCTGATCTTTCAATAAACTGATGATGATTTGCAACTTGTCCACTCAAATAAAATTACCTAGTTTTAGCACCTCTTTCCCCCCCCACCCCCGGACTACTTTTTAATGTCACTAAAAGGATTTTTGTTTTTGTTTTTGTTCTTTCTTTTTTTCCTTGGCATGATTTTAGAAATCTCTCTCAATCTCTCTCATAAACACACACACACACACTAATCCCTAAAACTATCCCTTTTAAGCAAGATCTAAAAAACTGAGCTTGGAGGAGGAATGGGGTAGAAGAAAACTTCCAAAGACACTGAAGGTCTCATTCCCTCAAGGCCCCTCTACTCATCAGCTGCAAACAGAGGCTGGGACATATCTACTCCTCAGCTATGAGGTAGGTCCTAAGTAATTTGTTCCTAAGACCTGGAGAATAAAAATGCATAGATAACTTGTTTCCATGTAAATAAAAGCAAACTGAAAGACATGTTTGCAGTCAAGTATTTCTGCCCCACATTCTATAACACTTTCTGGAATGGGAAAGAAGTGGCCCTTCTTACAGCAAACATACAGAGAGTGTTTTGTACCGCTGTGGGAGATGGTAGTTTGGGGAAAGAATGAAAAGCTGAACAGAGGAACAGTATCTAAAACCTATCTCTTAGAAAGTTTGCTGAGTGTGGCATGGCATACTCCTACCCCTTCTTCAAGAGAATTTCAATAAAGACCTCTATCACTTCCAGGACTTTTGGAGTAAGATTTGTGTTTCTTTTATCTGAGAGTGACTTTAAGGGAATCTTTAAAATGATACAATCTTTAAAAAAACAAACAAACAAAAAACACCTTTTCAAAGTTGTTCACCTGACCCCTGACTAGCATTAGCACCACCTGGGAACTTGTTAGGATAAACTTTGGGCCCCGCCCCAGACCTGTGTCAGAAATTCTGAGACTGGAACCCAGCAATATGGATTTCAAGGAGCCCTCCAAGTGAGTCCCGTGCTTGCTGAGTTTGAGAACTGTCCCCTGTGTGGAATAGTCACCACTGAGAAACCATCTGTGGTAGAGGTTGCTGGTGTCTACCCTTGCAGGCCCCATGACCATCTAGTGCACCCAACTGTGGGCTGCTTTGAGTAAGACAACTGAGGATTAACTCCCATGGCCTTCTCCAGACTCATCCTTGACTGACAGAATCAGGAGAGATGCCTGGGAAGCCACCCACCGGCCACCCCAGCCTGGGGGACCCAATGACTGACTGGAATAAGGTTAAGCTTAGACCCTCTGAAGGGAAGAGCTGCTCTGCCCTGTGAGCCTTATGCATCAAGCCAAGGTTAGACTTGACCTAACATCACATCCCTGGGGACTCCTTCTCCTTCCGTATCTCGCTCTCCTCACTCCCGTCCAGGTTTTTCCTAAAGACTGTTCCCTCATTAAATCAGTGCACCTAAATCCCTTTCACACTTTCTCCTTCGAAAGAACCAGACTATGATACTGTTAATGGTTGGGACATATCTTCAGAAATTATTGCAAAGCTTTTCTTAGAGCAGTGATGGGTTCGGGAATAGTTCCTGTTCAGTGAGGAGAAGAGTTTCCAAATATGGGAATGCCCACGGGAGTCTTCTCACAAGTGTTTCAGGCTCTACTCTGCGTTTCAGGAAGGTGAAAGTAAAGGTTGAACACTGATGGACTAGATGATCTCTACTGACCATTCCAATTCTGAAATGTATGGGTCATGACAATCCCTAGTAGTGACTACTATACAATTTGATTTATGTTCAATTATATGAAAAGAAAGTACGAGAAGTCCCAAGAGGGGAAGATATCGATGCTCACTAACATAAAACAATTCATTCGACAAATGTTTGTTGAGCTCCTAAGTGCCAGGCCCTGGGGCTTACATAGTAAACTTTACAAGCAAAGTCTCCATCCTCAGGGAGCTTCCATCCTGATGAGGGAAACAGGCAATAAACAGACGAATATGTGTAATCCGATATTCAAGAGTGAGAAATATTATGAAGGAAAGTAAAGCAGAGGGAGGGGGTAGAGAGTGATAATGGGGCGGGGGAGGGGAGCTCAATGAGGCGGTGATATTTGAGCAGACACTTAATAGCAGTGAGCAAAGTCATGAGAATTCCTAGTGTTCTAGACAGAAAAAAACCAAGTATAAAGACCCTGGGAAAGGGCTTGGTTAGTGGGTGGGGAGGGAGGGTACAGGGGCAGGAGATGAGTTCAGAAGGGAGCTGGGGCCCTGCCCATGTAGGGGCTGGTAGGTCATAGTGGGCACAGGACCTGATGGGAAGCCCACCGGGGTTCTGAGCAGGCAGTTGCATGATTGGATTTATGTTTTAGAAGTCTATCCTTATAGAGAAGAGACTGTAGGTGGGGCAAGAGAATCAAAGACCACAGATAAGAGGATCCTGCCACAGACGAGGCAAGAATGAGATGGAGCTATTTAAGGGCTTCCTGGGAAATATTGTTTATCTACTCATCGACTTTATATATATATAATATATATATTTATAAAATATATTTATTATATTATGAAACATAATATATATTTATGCTTATATATTATAAATAATATATATTATATATTAAATATATATAGCATATAGAAATATATATTTAATATATAATATATAAATGCTATATTTATATATATAATATTATATATATATATATATATATTTTTTTTTTTTTTAATTAGAGAGAGAGAGACAGAGCATGAGCATGTTGAGGGGGAGGAAGCTGACTCCGGCCTGACTGAGCAGAGATCCTGACACGGGACTTGATCCCAGTATCCCAAGATCATGACCTGAGCCGAAAGCAGACACCTAACCAACTGAGCCCCTCGGACACCCCCTACTCACTGACTTTAATCCAGTGAAAGCTCCAAGGGCCCTAGGCTATGTGCATACGCTATGCAACTTTCCTTCCCCCTGGGCTTTATCACGACCTGCAGTGGGAAGAAAGGATTTATGGAAGCACTGATTCTCTGACACGCAGACCGCTTTAGGTATAGACATCATCACTGCACAGAGTACCAAGGAAGTGCTTCAATCCTGGATCCCCACTTTGACACTAGTACTACTATGTTTCGTGAAACAGCTTCCTGCTTCCTGTTGTTTTATATGGTACTATGCAGATCTGGGAAGTTTTACTGAGAACAAGGTCCGTTCTCTAAAGCCACAATGTAAGGAGCATTTTTTTTTCCATTTCATTGTATTCAAAGTGTATAAATAACGCTGTTAAACAATACCACAAAAGAAGACATTTGATATCATCTATGCTAACAACAAGAAATTTCTACTTTGTTTTTTCGCTCCCAATAAAATCTATTATTTGCTGAAATTTTATTATAAGTTTTTAAATGCATGGAAAAAAGATTTCAATTACAATTATAACCCAAGCAAGTTTTAACATAGGAAGCCAATTCTGTCAAAAGGAACAAAACTCCACCAGAGCTTACTCTGAAACAATTTTTAAGGCCTCACTCCACAGAGATTTCTAATACCCTTTTTCCAAGTGGAATTCAATTTTCCCATTTGTAAGTTTGCCGATGTTGGTGGCTGCAGCGTGTGTGCCTGTGGTCAGGCAGTTTAGGGAAAATGGGAAGAATGAAGGTGCTGGTTTTAAAATTAAGCCTGAATCTTTCACGTGCCTGAAGGATCATGTCCAAAAGAAATTGCTCTCCTTGGGACCAAAGGTACTATCTCACCATTCAAAATACAAAGGGCCAGAAGTTTATGTATACCTTCCCTATGATTTGTTTCCCAGATCTGGCTTTCTACAAGCACTTCCTTCAGGAAAACACACTTTTCCTCCCTCGCAGCCCAATTTCCTGTAGGAGCGCCTCTTTCGAAAATGGCAATGACAGCCATCATTCTCGTGTTTTCTGGTGAGTGCAAAACACCTTTCCAAAAAAGTGGGGATGAAGCGGAGAAAGGAGAGGAAAGAAATATTCTCCTTTCCCCGCAAACTGCCCCTCCTTATTTAAAAAAAATAGTAGCTGTTGCTGTATTTTCAGAGTTTACACTGGGACTTCCCATCTATGCCCCTCATTTGAAAGCAGATGTTTCCTTAGTGCTAGATGTGAATTTACATAACCTGGGTCACTAGAAAAGTTTAGGTCTACCCCAGGCAATTATGGGATACCCAGGGCTGCTGCTGGATGGAGCATGCTAACACGGAAGTACTCTTGAGTTTCAAGGTGACAGTGAGGGTAGGAAATGCTCTACATCAGAGCTGTGAGATGACCTCAGTGTTCATGATGACTCCATTAAGGAACACGTATGTTCTTCTGCCTGAAGTGAGGGTCTTTGGGGCTGTGTCCACAAGATGAAGGGGTTGGGGGTGGGCAGCTAAGTTACACAGCCTTGCTTCCTGAACATGAAATTATCATACAAAAGTCCTGTAGACTCTTGGCAATGCTGTGGTTTCCTCTAGATTAAGACTTAGCAAGGTCCCTAGAGACAGCTACCCATTGGAGGTGGTCTTGGGACCGAGGCTAGTTGTCCCTACACCAGAGCAGCCTCTAGAAAGAAGCTGAGTGGACGTTACTGCCAACAGAAGCTACCGCCATGAGAATACCACTCATAAAGGAAAGAAGATGTTCCCACTTACTGATCACTATACAGTGATTTGTGTCTTCCCTAAATTCGTATGTCGGAGCCAATCTCCAGTGTGATGGCATTTGAAGGTGCAGCCTTTGGGAGGTGATTATGTCATGGAAGCAGAACCCTCATGAATGGGATTCATGCCCTTATAGAGGAGGCCCGGAGAGTTCCTCTCCCTTTCGGGCCTGAGGACACAGCAACAAGAAGGCAGGCTGTGAACAAGAAGTGGGATCTTGCCAGACACTGAATCTGTCAGCACCTTGATCTTGGACTTCTGAGCTGCCAGAATTGTGAAAAACTAATTTCTGTTGTTATGAGCCACCCAATTTATGGTATTTTTTAATAGTAGCCTCAACAGACTGAGACACTGGTCATCAACTTTGTACTCAAATCTTACAATGACCACATTTCCTCAATTGTAAGACTCTATCATACTGACTTTTCAAGAGGGACTAAGAAATACCATCAAGATTGAAGGCACACACTAATGTAAATAATGATAATATATTTGCCATAGAATAAAATATATATTATATTATTAGAAATAATAATGATTATAAAAGTACTCAACTATGTTGAACCCTTCCTAGGCTGTGCATTTACATTTATTACCTCATTTAACCCTCATAAAAACCACAGCCCTCCGAGATTGATATAATTTTCCTCATTTTTTAGATGAGGAGACTAAAGCTGAAGACAAAGTAAGAAAATTTACAAAACTGATTGGACCTAGAGTTTTGTGACTCTGATCTCACACCCAAGGCCCTCTGAGTTTTTGAGATGTAGAGTCCTGGAAGGACCCAATGGGTACAGCTTTCCCAACTGTCCCAGTGAGACCCAGGGATAAATTTCCAAGAAAAAAAAGGCCACAATTTCACACCAACAGTATAATTAAGTGGCCCAAGCCCCTGATGTAAGTTCTGTTGTTTCTGAGGACGTAACAATCACATCCCACTGCTGCCGAGACCCAATTTTTAGAAGGTAATGTGGCCCAGTTGGAAGGAGAAATGGCTCTAGGGCCTGAGGATGTTGGGTTCGTGATCACGTACGAGGAACCAAAGAGCAAAATTTCTAATCAGTGTCAACACGATGGTTTATGAAATAAACGGTGCTGGGAAAATTGGAAATTAGAAGATGGTTTCCTTACTTCTCATACATCATGTTGAATTCCAGATGAACCAAGAAAGTCTGACTGAAAAGGAAAGTGTACAGATCTTCACGGCAATGGAATCGTGCTGGATCTTGATCGCAGTGATTATTACATGCATCTCCATCTGCGATAAAATGGCTTAGCAGGAGGCCCACACACATCGCACCACTGACGGTTTCCTGATTTTGCTCTGTACTATAATTATGTAAGACATAACCATTGGGGGGAACGGGGTGAAGGGCACACAGGACTTTACTATTTTTGCCACTTCCCGGGAACCTATAATCATGTCAAAATAAAAAGTAAAAATAAAATTTAAAAATAATCATAGACGAGAGCGACTATAGTATGACAGAGGAGCTGAACTCGGCCAAGGAAGAATCCAATGTTTTAAAAAAAAAAAAAAAATTGACCAATTTAACCCCCTATAAATGAAAAATTTCTAATGTCCAAAAATAATAAAATTGAAAGGCAGGTACTCAGATGGTTTCTACATATACGACAAATGAAAGTTTAGTTAATTTCGTGTCATTTATATCCTGGTTAAATTGTGGACTCTGGTTGAAAGAAGCAGAATCCTTGGATTAAAAGTCATGGCTCTATCATGTGATAGCACGTGACTTTGAGAAAGTTACCTTCGCTTTACCATCTGTGAGATGGGGACAGTGGCTTCCTCAAGGAGCTGGTGCGAGGATTTAAAGAGTTAATAACCAAATAATATCTGGAGCCTAGTAACATGAGCCGTATTAGCTGAGTTCGTTGTCATTCTTATAATTATTACTATTAAATACAAAAAAAGATAAATCCTTCAGCGATGCCAGACTCTCAGCTACTCGGGATTTGGCGGGATAACTCTGGACAGACCTGCCTGATATAAATATACCCTCACACTGAGTCGGGCTGGGACATTTATCCTGACAGCTGATGATCTGCAGTACGCAACACTTTGCCTTCGTGGTCACCGTGAGCCAGAATTCTTTGCTCTCCTCAACACGTCTGCCTCTGCAGTTATCCATCCCACCTCCCACCTAATGGTGTGTCAAGTCCACTGTAACTGGGTAACGGGCTGTTCCTGACAACCCCTTGTGCTGGTATCTGGTGTCATCATCCCCCATGCAATACCTCTGTTAACCCTACAGCGTCCTGGTTGGGTAGATATGACTCTCCCTACGTAGTGAAGACAGGGTAACACAGAGAAGTCAGTGGCTGCCCAGGATCACACGACCAGCAAAAAGTAGCAACCAATCTCAAAACCAGTTCTTCTGAATCAAAAACATGGATATTTCAAGAGTGATGGGACCCCCTATGACCCACATTAGAAGCACCATGTCTAAGCTAAGATTCCCAGTAACGATCAATGGGGCTTCCCATTTTTCTCGCATGGGCTTTTGGACAACTTGGTTGACTCTTGATGGCTTTACTTTTTTCTTCCTGATTCTTGTCAGTGTTCCAAATAGGAGTACTTAGCACACAAGTCTCGTCCTGGCAAGTCAACTGCTCCGATACGTAGGCCACACTCAATGTGGGAGCACATGTTGCTTTCTGTGTTCTGTAAGATGCTTTAGAGCTCTGTCTCCCCAAACAGATGGGAGGCTCATAGAATACAGGGACCACATGCTGTCATTATCTGTATCCACTCAAAACAACTAGTACGGTGGACTGTAACTTCAGATTGTTGGCCTCCTGATCTGGAACAATGCTCAAAAAGGCAGACTTGGTCCACGTTTCTGTTCGAGAAGCTTTACTATACATGACTGACCCCCTAGATTATGAGTCCAGACACCTAAATTATCAGTCACCCTGGTCCCAAGGAAGAGAAAGGGTATTTGCTCTTTTGCTAGCTCTTGGAGCTAAGAATGGAATTCTCAATAAAATCACTATCCAGTGTGATCTTGGGCAAGTGATTAAACTCTACCAGATCTCTTTCCTCATATTATGAAAGGAATTTATCACTTTTCAGGAAATCTGCTCTGCAAAGCAGCACCTGCATCCTTCCAGTCTCCAAAGGCATTTGAGAATCCGTAGAGAGATAGGGCAAGGTGGGAAGAGGAGAGGGCTCAATACGCATTTGGGCCTGGGCCACAACCAGTGCTCTTGGAGAAGACAGCCAGACCCAGGTATGCATACACGTTCGTTCTCTCTCCCTCTGTGTCTCCGTCTCTGTCTCTCTCTCTCTGCGCCCCCACCCACACACAATGTATACTTCTCTTATTATAATACTCTGAGTAGATATTACTTCAACATTTTTCCTTGGAATCACAGAAGGAGCGGGCGAGAATGGAAGAATGGCTTCGTTACGCCTACAGAAGAAAAACTGCCTCTAGCCAAAATCTTCTTGCACACCATGTGGGCTGACGTGAAAGTGGCATGGTTTTTGACTGTAACACGTTCCATGTTTAGCTCTGGTTTATAGGTGACGGCCCCACAGGATGAGAAACTAGCCCAGGAAAAGGCATTTCAGTGACCTTTTATGGGGTTGGAAATCCCACACGGGGGCCTGCAGCACATTAATAAGAACACCTTGTTCCACTGTTTTCTCGGCCCTGAAAACATGGAGCACTCAGGTTGACAGATTCCCACGAAAGAAAGTCAATTTACAGTAGGTCGACCCCGAGGGCAAAGAAGGTTAAATTGAGGTAGACTCAGTGCCTTTAAAATACACATAAATCCCGATTGACTTATCATATGATCTCCCTGATATGAGGACATGGAGAAGCAACATGGGGGGGTAGGGGGATAGGAGAAGAATAAATGAAACAAGATGGGATTGGGAGGGAGACAAACCATAAATGACTCTTAATCTCACAAAACAAACTGGGGGTTGCTGGGGGGAGGTGGGATTGGGAGAGGGGGAGCGGGCTATGGACATTGGGGAGGGGAGGTGAACCATAAGAGACTATGGACTCTGAAAAACAACCTGAGGGTTTTGAAGGGTCAGGGGTGGGAGGTTGGGGGAACAGGTGGTGGGTAATGGGGAGGGCACGTTTTGCATGGAGCACTGGGTGTTGTGCAAAAAGAATGAATACTGTTACGCTGAAAAAATAAATAAAATGGAAAAAAAAAATACACATAAATCCAATGGACCAACAGCAGAGGCTCCAGACCCAATGCTGAACACAGAGGGGAGGAACAGGCAGACAAATGCCCAAAGCCTGAAAAGCCGAGAAGGTAACTTGTGGCTTCCAGAGGTAATGAATAATGATTTCACGTGGTTTTCTCCACTTTGATGTTTGCACGGAAAAGCCACATGAAAATGCGTGTTCTCCACGCTATTATTTCCCTCATCTGAAACTGTGCCAAGCTGCTTTCGCATTAGGAAAACTAAGTCCACAGAATCGACAGTTAGAAACTGGATTTTAAATTTCTTCTAAGCTCGTTCTACAGCCTGCCTGCCCGTCCAGGGAAATGGTAAAGACACCAGAGTAAGCTGGTCACTGCTAATTCCCTCTCTACCGCCTCCTAGACAATCTGAGGGAGACCAGGCTCGGGCTTCTGGTGGTGCCGAGGGTTATTTTGGGAAGCTCGCACTTGGCTGGGTTTCCATAAAGGGCTGATGACAAAGACAGAGAATCACATCCCGAGGTCCTGTAATCCAGGCGGGCTCTCACTAATAGAAGTCTCTTACGCATTTCTTGCTTCTGGCCTTGACAAGCCTGGGTCAGCGGAGAAGGGACCGAACAGGGACCCAGAGGCACACCAGACACTCTACGCCTGAGGCTCAAGTTTTTAGAACCTGTCTCCCCTTAACTTCCGGTCTGGCTCCCGGCAGCACCTGAACTCCCCCACCTCAGTTTCCTCCACTGAAAGGTAGGGGCAAGGCCTTTGTGGCGTCCTATCAAGATGGCAAAGCCCGTTGGGGCGCCTGGGGGGCTCAGTGGGTTAAAGCCTCTGCCTTCGGCTCAGGTCATGATCCCAGAGTCCTGGGATCGAGCCCTACATCGGGCTCTCTGTTCAGCAGGGAGCCTGCTTCCCTTCCTCACTCTCTGCCTGCCTCTCGGCCTACTTGTGATCTCTGTCTGTCAAATAAATAAATAAATAAATCTTAAAAAAAAAAAAGATAGCAGAGCCTGTCATGTTTTCACAATTGCTCTAGACATTCTCAACAGTGAACGTGCGCTAGCCACCAAACACAGCCCGTGTGAGGCAATCTGGTGGAAAGGAGAGCTGAGAGTCCCCTCCCATCAGTGGCCAAGGGGCCTGTGGGCTCTGAATAATCCCTTTCATCTCTATAGGTATCTCTCTATTTCCGTTAAAACATTCTGTCCTTTTCCAGGTAATCCTCTGTCAAATACCATGCCTACAGCCAACATACGATCACTGTTTCTCAGGACGTCTGTCTTAAAAGTACGGAAGGCCAGGGTTGGTCTGAGGAGAAGCCAGACTGTCCTGCGGAGGCAGCCCAGTGCCCTCGGGCCGCCGGCACTGGTCACAGGCGGCCCACGCCAGCTGGGCCCCGGGGTGCCGCGGGGTAGATGAGCTCAGCTTTCAGAAGCGGCTGGATCGGCCGGGACGGGGGTGCCCCGCCACACTCACTTCCTAGAGCACAAGTTCAGCCAAAGCCACATTAAAAGATGGTTGCTTCACGTTGGCAGAACTCCTCAGGAGGCACCAAATGAGGCTGTGTGGGTGGGGGAGTGGGCAAGCGTGTCATAAAATGACGAAGCCGAGCAAGCGTTTCCTGTCCTCGCATTTAAAATCTCCGATGGGGGTGGGAGGCAGCCTCAGAGGCCCGGGGCTTTCCTGGAGAGACTATAAAAGGAAGGAATGATAAAAGGAGCCAGGGGTTCAGCAGGCTACTACCAGCAGAACCAAAGAGGGGGAGAGAAGGTTCCTGAGGCTCGTTTGCTGAAGGAAGCTTTTCAGAGAGGGTGTGGGGTGTGGGTTTGTTTCTGGGGTCGCTCTTCTATCCTCAGGGAGTGGCTGCAGGTCTCAGACCTTATCTTCTCATGCTCCCACCATAGAGAGATTGAAGAAGTTAAAGGGGAGTCTGTTTGGTGCGTCCCACAGTCCTCGTGGTCTCCACCAAAATGTGTTACCCAATGTATCACCTGGCTCTCTGAACACTGCTGCTGGAAACCGTGGCAAGAATCGAGTTGGACAGGGGCCATAACCTAGAGAGAAAGCCACTGACACAGCGGATACATAGCTTTCTTTCTCGGGATTTCCGGGACAAGGGAAAGTCTTGGAGCCTTCCCTCTGACACCTGTCAGTTTTCACTCTCTCGTGTCACGACCACTTAAACCCTGCAAGGTCAGATCCCGCACGGGCAGGGCCTGAAAGACCCATCCCCTAAGAAGAAGAGAAGTTCCCCGAGTGTTTTCAGCATCTGCAGTCCTCGGATGGGACCGGCCCCGTGAGAGCAGGCCCACGGAGCTGATGTCTGTGCACGGTGCACTTTAAAACGTGGCGTGTAAGGCGGTCTTCCGAGAGCTGCCACGCATCTTCAGAGCCCCGGGAATTGTATTTGACTCACGACGTTCAGAATTCTTCACCCACTCATCAGTGTCATCATCTCCCTTGTCCTTGTTCTACCTCCTCTAGAAATCCAGACACATGCAGCTGCCTACAGCAGCCACAGAGTTCCCAACAAAGTGAAGTCCAACAAAAAGAAAAAAAGAAGACAAGTTTCAGAGAGTCTCCGAGTGTTCGTGGCTCTGGGGTTCAATCAGAGTAACCTGGGTTCCAGCTCTGATTCTGCCAACAATCAAATAATGAAATACACCCTTGATGGATTGCAAGTTCTTTAACATTAGGTAATTCTTTTGACCTTCATAACAAACCTCTGATGGAGAAGGGGAAACTTCGTCATCCCTAATTTGCCGATGAGCGATCCAAGCCTCATCTGCGTAACCTGCCAAAGGTCACATTCCTGTATCAGCCGAGCCATTGGCTCAGTGACCATGCATGTGGCCTGAGCTCCCGTCTCCCCAAGTCGTGGCCTCTCTTACCTGAACACACATACCCACTCCCTCTCCACCTCTCCGTGGTAAGCTCCTCTCCGCCACTCGTTACTCATCTTAGTGTCCCTCAAGGCCAGAAACTCCGCTGAGGGCAAGGAGCGCGTGAGGCCACCTCTGCTGGTCCGAGGACACAGCACTGCACGCCTCTTGCACAAATACTTGGCAAGTTAAACCAAACTGAAACAATCTGATAAAATTGCAAGACAGGTAAATCGTGGGCATTGTCCTTCCTCCTGTAACTGCTCGTTCTCAACCGCGACTCCTGCCAGTCGGAGCCTCTATGCCCAGATCATTCAAACCCATAAACCGCATGATTGACAGGAACTTAAAATGCTGTATATCCCTGCAGGGAACCCTTGAATCCAGGGGCTGTGGCTCTATTTGATTTCAGGCACAGGCAGCAAGTCTGGGATGGCTTGGGAGTGTCGGGGCCTTCCTCGCAGGCCAGAAATGCCACTTAGAACTCACTGGAACTTCAGCTGGTACCGAAGTCACAGGCGTTCACAGTCACCCACCTTTGGTTTTCCTCATCTATGAGTTGAAAAGTATGAGTCATAAACTGTTGGAAGTATTTTTAACTCACCAATTATTTGGATAGTAAAATGGAACGTTTCAACCCTAACTGAATGCTAAGGACAATCTTAGCCACGAGTTAGACAAAGTCAACTTTGAAATCGAAGAAGAAATCCGCGAGAAAAAGGGCAAGCTCTCTAAAAAGATGCTGCTGATATCCCGACAAGTATAACTCAAAGCACCGGTGAGCCTTCCACACAAATAACCAGGGGCCAAGGCCACTTCCTTTTTATGGGGACGACGCGAGGAGGCCCGACCCTGAAGGAGACTGCATCTCCAGCACCCCTCAGCCCTGACCTTGAACTTCACCGACAGATGGACACGTGCGAAAGTGTCTGCACTCCATCCCTGAAGATTCCGGAGACAGATCGGAGGTGAGCCCACCCCCTTGGCCTCAGCCTTTGCTGTTCACCCTCTGGAACCCTTAGTGCTGCCCCAGCCATCTCCTCCCCGCGGGTCCCTGGAACAGCCTCTGTCAGGCCACTTGAACCTGCATGGCTCATCCCATGGACACCGCCCTTCCTCTCCAGTGGCCCCAAAGCCCTAACGTACCTTGCCCCTGCCATGCCAACCCCCTGCCCTTCAAGACACAGCTCACACGACCTGGGAAGTCTTGACTGACTTCCCTTCTTCCTCTGTTTCCCCCAAATCCTGAACATACATCCAGCACAACATTAATGAGACCACAGAGTAATTCCTGTTCACATCTCTGCTTGTGCCCTCAGCGGTCCGGCAAACATCTGGCACACAGGAGAACCGAAGAAAGAATGTGCTGGCTGACCAGCTAATGGAATGATTCCACAGCAATAAGGTGGCATGGTCTAGCCATCACCTCGGACCACCAGGAAGAAACGGCCCAACGTTCTCCGAGATGCTCCTCAGTGCCTACCATGGAGCCTGGTGCAGGTTACCAGTTAGCCGAATGACACCGAACCACGTAATTCTTCCCCTGACCAATCTTTGTTCATTCAGCCATCATGTATTTTTTAAAAAGATTTTATTTATTTATTTAGTTAGTTAGTTATTTGAGAGACAGACAGACAGAAATAGTGACAGGGAGCATCAGTGGAGAGGAGAGACATAAGCAGGCTCCTCACCAAGCAGAGAGCCTGACAAGGGGCTTGACACCAGGACCCTGGGATGGTGATCTGAGCTAAAGGCAGATGTTTGACCTACTGAGCCACTGAGGCATCCCCAGCCATCATGTCTGGACCATCTACTACATAGAAACATTCACCAGGCACTGGGGAAGAAATACCAGCCAAACCGAGGGTCTGGAGAGGTCTGGAGTCAAGACAAGCAATAGATTTATAAACGGGGAGAGTCATCCAGGTCTGAGGGAACCAGCAGCTGCTCTTTGTAGGGGAAATAGGAAAGATTTAGCCAAGGAGATGAGTGTGGAGGCATATCTTAACCGATGTGTGCACCAAATATATTTTTTTGACCCTGTTTAGCTGTGTGTGTGTGTGTCTATGTGTGTGTGTGTGTGTGTGCACGTCTGAGTGTGTTTTGAATCCGTGCTACTACGATCCACAAAATACACTGGTACGAATATTTATGCAAATGCTAATTACACACCAATTACACACTATCATCTAAAACTCCCCTTAGTAACTTTCTGCCGACACAACATCCCCTCGCACGTCTCTCCCATTTTAGCTTTTCTTTGGATGACAGTGGTTTTAACATTCCGCAGACCCTGGCTGGCTTACCAGCCCCGAAAACTTCCTCTCCCGAGCCCTGTTAATCGCTCATGTTTATTACCATTTTTTTTCAGCCGCAGTCATTGTGAACAGTGGCATGTTTTCCCCCACAGTAATAAATATTCATGTGTTTATGAAGGAACGAAGAAAATGTTGCCGAGCATGAAGAGTTGATGTCAACAGTCAGGAGTGAATGAAACACAACATTAAAGCTAGTAGCATTCCCACATCTTCCTGGAGGCTTAATTGTTTCAGACAAGAGGAGGAAGCTCCAGAGGTTGGAGGTTTTGATAATGACTACAGGATGGGAAGAAAAACAGAAAATACAATTGGCTAGCCTCGGCTCCCTTGTCATTTCTGTCTCACAATAGCACATGGGTAAGAAGCCTTTTCACATCATCTGATTTATCCCTTGGTCACTGGGATGGTCTGTGAGTCCAAACCAGAGATAAAGCCTGGGCGGTGCTAAGCAGAGCCCCACTAGGAAATAAGGGGTTGCCTGTAATGGGGACTCTGGGTTTGAACTCCTATTTGTGACTGCAGAAACCCACTTGAATGTACCTCCTGACTCAGCGACAGCTACTGTAATGACCCAATTGTAAATTTCATTTTCCACTATTCCCATCTGATGATGCCTAAGAAGCAGTGCAAAGTTACCTTAAGAGTGCTTTGAAGATGTTGCTACGGCTGAGGTCGAAGAGGTTGCTGCCTGCATTCTCCTCAAGGATTTTGATGGATTCCTTTCTCACATTGAGGTCCTTCATCCATTTGGAGTCTATTTTCATGTGTGGTGTAAGGAAGTGGTCCAATTTCATTTTTCTGCATGTGGCTGTCCAATTTTCCCAGCACCATTTATTGAAGAGGTTGTCTTTTTTCCATTGGACATTCTTTCCTGCTTTGTCAAAGATGAGTTGACCATAGAGTTGAGGGTCCATTTCTGGACTCTCTATTCTGTTCCATTGATCTATGTGTCTGTTTTTGTGCCAGTACCATGCTGTCTTGATGATGACAGCTTTGTAATAGAGCTTGAAGTCCGGAATTGTGATGCCACCAACTTTGGCTTTCTTTTTCAATATTCCTTTGGCTATTCGAGGTCTTTTCTGGTTCCATATAAATTTGAGGATTATTTGTTCCATTTCTTTGAAAAAAATGGATGGTATTTTGATAGGGATTGCATTAAATGTGTAGATTGCTTTAGGTAGCATGGACATTTTCACAATATTTATTCTTCCAATCCAGGAGCATGGAACATTTTTCCATTTCTTTGTGTCTTCCTCAATTTCTTTCATGAGTACTTTATAATTTTCTGTGTATAGATTCTTAGCCTCTTTGGTTAGGTTTATTCCTAGGTATCTACCCTATGACCCAGCAATTGCACTACTGGGTATTTACCCTAAAGATACAGACGTAGTGATCCAAAGGGGCACGTGCACCCGAATGTTTATAGCAGCAATGTCTACAATAGTCAAACTATGGAAAGAACCTAGATGTCCATCAACAGATGAATGGATAAAGAAGATGTGGTATATATACACAATGGAATACTATGCAGCCATCAAAAGAAATGAAATCTTGCCATTTGCGACGACGTATCATGCTTAGTGAAATAAGTCAATCGGAGAAAGACAACTATCATATGATCTCCCTGATATGAGGACATGGAGAAGCAACATGGGGGGTTAGGGGGATAGGAGAAGAATAAATGAAACAAGATGGGATTGGGAGGGAGACAAACCATAAATGACTCTTAATCTCACAAAACAAACTGGGGGTTGCTGGGGGGAGGTGGGATTGGGAGAGGGGAAGGGGGCTATGAACATTGGGGAGGGGAGGCGAACCATAAGAGACTATGGACTCTGAAAAACAACCTGAGGGTTTTGAAGGGTCAGGGGTGGGAAGTTGGGGGAACAGGTGGTGGGTAATAGGGAGGGCACGTTTTGCATGGAGCACTGGGTGTTGTGCAAAAACAATGAATACTGTTATGCTGAAAAAATAAATAAAATGGGAGAAAAAAAAAAAGAGTGCTTTGAAACACTACTTGCTTCCACCGTGCGTGTGCTAACATGGGGGCAACTCAGAGATTAGCGTGGTCCCCGCATAAGGACGGCATGCAAAGGTGAAAGCGTTTTATATTTTAAAAGAAGAAGAAGAAGAAGAAGAAGAGTGCTTTGAAATATTAACAAGTATTTATTTGCTGGACCTGGGTGCATGCGGGTGAGCATAGAGTGCACTAAGCAAATGCCCCTTAGATGTATGGTATCAGACAGAGAGAAGAGGATGGTTGAGGACACTCCTGTTATCAGGCGGTAGACCAACAGTTTATACTCAGGAGGGCGCTAGAGTCCCAGCTCTGCCACTTACCAGCCATGAGACCTTAAGAAAGCTGCTGGACTTCTCCAGGCACTCTTAACTGGGGCAACTGGTAGGGGCTATTTGAAAGCAGATGGCAGTGTCACACCTCGCCCCTCCCAGCGGTACCTCATAAGTACTCATCTTGCACCCAGTGCTGACGTCCATCTTTCCTGAGACCAAGACTTATGTGCTGGTCAGCACAAATGTAGGTGATTTTCAAGCCAAACCCACTAAATGACCAGGTGACCCAGGGGCAATCTAAGCCCCCCAAAATGTCACTCGGCATGTGGTCCAGAATCATCCTGCTACTTTTTGAAGTGAGGTGCTAATTTTATCTTAGAAAGTGCAGCACCATTTCCTAGCCAGCGACACCTTCTAAGAGGAGCGCTAATGGCCACAGATGGCAAACATCATTTAATGTCTCCTTTGTTTTATGTGTTTAACGAGACCAAAAGAGGACACATTCCTATCTTGCTCACTGACTTCAGCAAGGGCAGGGTTCTGTTTAGAGACCAGGAAGAACAATGTGGAAATTGTTCACTAACAATGTGAATCGTTTTCAGACAATCCCCAGAAAATCTGGGATAAGTTAGGTGGAAGAGAGATAGATGACAGTATGTGGAAAACTTTATTTATGAATGTTAATAAAATTTCTATTGCAAAGGAAATACTAGAGACAAAACTGAAAAGCCCTACATTGAGAATGCAGCTGATTCCAGCCTGACTCTGAGATGCAAACAAGCCAAAGACCGATTCATTAAGTGCCAAGTTCAAGGGAGGGATGGCAGGCCAGAGCCACAGCTGGGGAAGTTCCCCTCCTCAGGGTTTTGCCAAGAGCCGGCTCACATGCTTTGCAAACCAGGATAGATACGTGAGGGCGAACCTGACATCCGTGCTGAGCCTTCTCAGTGTCTGCTTTCTGCAGCATGGAAACAAGCTGGTAGGTTTGGGGCGAAAGGTAATCTTCCACATTCACACTCGGGACCTTTGACAGAAATTTTCAAAATGGAAAGCAAACATGGCAGCCCGTCAAAATCAAGATCATAACGTTTACAACATCTGGAGATCACTTCTGAGGACCATGGCCAATAAAACCAGAATGGGCGGGGACTGCTATGAAGAAGCACCCCCCAAAAACATCCAGGTATGGGTTGGTGACATCGTGTAAAACGACGTCCTGCATTTGTTTGAGCTGTGGGAACGTTTTTCAAAAAGTGTCGTGAAAACAGAGCAGGGCAGAGTTTCTGTGAGGGCTTGATACGCTGACTTCTATCTTCCACAGGTCGGAAGGAAATTGCTTTAAAACAGTGATGGAAGGGGGCGCCTGGGTGGCTCAGTGGATTAAGCCACTGCCTTCGGCTCAGGTCATGATCTCAGGGTCCTGGGATCGAGCCCTGCATCGGGCTCTCTGCTCCGCAGGGAGCCTGCTTCCTCCTCTCTCTCTGCCTGCCTCTCTGCCTACTTGTGATCTCTCTCTGTCAAATAAATAAATAAAAAATCTTTAAAAAAAAAAAAAAAAACAGTGATGGAAGGGCATACTACTCCTCGGATCCCTCCAGACCACGGAAAGAGGAAATATTTGACCTGCATATAGCAACTAGGATTTGTGAGGAAGTATCAGTTAAGGGGTCATCAAGGTAAGAGGAAGACTTTGAAATTCTACCACTGAGGAGTATGTGGGACTTCGGGCTCAAGTAAAAAGCTAAGCTCTCCAAAAGCTGGCTCATCTTTATTTCATGATAATATTTTCCAGGATATTTGCCCAAATGCTTTATACTCATTGAGAGTCAGTATAACATGGGAACCAAACAGTGTGACCTCTACAGTCCAAAGGTCTGGGGTCAAATCCCAGCTCTGATGCTGTGTGTCTTTGAGAAACTTACTTAACCTCTCAGATCTTCAGCTCCCTCATCTGTTAAGTGGGCATCATAATGCTACCTGCCTTACAGGGTCATCGTATCACACATTAAATGAGTGAATGCTTGCGAAGCATTTTGAAAGAACAGTGCCTGGAGTATTTTAAGCTCTCCATCAATTCTGGCTTTCCTCATCTAATTGCATCCTCACACAGACCATGTGAAGCAAGTACTATCCATCATTCTCGTCTCACAGATGGGAAAGTGACGATTTGATAGGTAACTTCACTTGCTCAGGGACAGACAGCTCAGAAGTAGTGAAGCCAGTACTTGAAATAACCTGTTCTCAGGCCAAAGCCAAGCCCACTATATAATGTGTCTGAGAATAGGACCATGGAGAGGAAGACGTGGTCTTTGCTACTAAAGGAAATAGCTGCCAGGGCCAAAATTAGGAAAATTCCTAGTCTGGGAAGTAACTCTCCATGACAGTCTAGGGGGCATCCTTAACTCCCTTCCTCTCTCCAAAGCACTTGGAAAAGCGGGTGAAGAGGCGTGAAGACAAAGATGACCGCAGGCAAAACCCTTCTGCCCTTAGTTTAGTCAGGTCACTTTCTTAACGCTTAGCACAAAGCGTGAATATTTGAAAGTCCTTCTCTTCCCTCTGTCCCAACAGCCTTCCCGAGAACGTGCATCTCTCATCACCACTGGATCTGCCATTGGTAGAATTTTGCTGCCTGACTGAATTCCCGTTTGCCTTCTGGGTGAAGGCAGAGAGGCCTAGCAGGTTCTCACAGGACTTTAAAAGGCAGGTCAGTGTCCGTGCCTGAGCCTTATCTGCACCTGTCCTTCTTCTGGACCCGCCCTCACTGCCACTGTCCCTGCCGGGAATCCAGGCTCCCTGAGGTGTTCTCTGGTCAACAAAAGTGTCCACAACATAAATTTCATGTCTCTGTTTTTCTCATCCAGTTTCCCCTCAATGAAGGCTCCCATCCTCTCAGTACATATTCAAACACACTTTTTCTGCATTTTCAGTGACTGTACCAGAGAAGCCCATAAAGCAGGACCTTCAAACTTCCCAGTGTTTGTTGTTGCTGTTCTCTCGAGAGCTCGAATACCTTCTTCTTTCCTTGTCCTGCCCCACGACAGTGTCCACGACGATGTGTCCCGTTAGCCTGCAAAACTCCTGCCCCTCCTCTAAGGGGAAGACAAGCGCCACCCTCCATTGCAGATTTCCCAGCCCACATAAACATCTGTGTCCCCTTGCAAGGCAACATTTTCACCTTCTTTGCATTCTTCAGTTTCTCATGAGCCTATCACATTTGGCACATGATCTTTCTCTGTTCAGTACCTAAGACAGTCTTGAGATGTAATAGCTACTCAACAGGGTTTACTGAGAAAAAAAAAAAAAAACATTAAAAGGTGACCGCTGTAGGTGAGGCAGAGTGTAGGAGAGGTGTAGCGAGAACGAGTAGAATTTTTGATGTCAGACGGATCTACATTCAAATTCTTGTTCTGTCATCTCCTAGCTATATGACCATAAGCAAGACCCTATAAACAAACCTCTGTTTCTTCATCTGTGAAACAGACAGTATTGATGCAAGACGTAAATGAGAAAGGAAAGTAAACATCTTTGCTACGTGGTGCACGTTCAACAAATTTTTGTCTCTCTTAAATTTTGCACACATTTTCTTCTCTTTATATTCTTCCACTTCTCCTCAATCCACACACTATTTCTTCTTATGACAGAGGAATGTAGCTGTTGAAAGTTTGGCTAAGGGAATTATAATGACAGGTTTTAGGAGAATCCCTCTGAGCAGTGCCTAAGACTTGACTTGAATATCACAAACCTGATAGCAAATGTGGCCTTAGTGTGGAGATGGATGTAGGAATTTTTAAAAGATTTTATTGATTTAGTTAAGGGGGGAGCATGAGAGAGGGGAGGGGCAGAGGGAGAAGGAGAAGCAGACTCCCTGCTGAGCAGGGACCCCCCCTCCCCTAACGCACAGCTCGATCCCAGGATCCTAGGATCATGACCAGAGCCAAAGGCAGATGCTTAACTGACTGAGCCACCCAGGCACCCCTAGGTGTTGGATCGTAAGCCAGTGGTCGTTAATATTTCTGGGCCCACTGACAAAGTCATCATCATTATGGAGTAGATATCAGGCTATCTTGGTTTGGCTCCATTAAAATTTTAATATATCTAACATGATTTTTCTGGTCCCACTCTCACCAGAAAGCTGGGCCTGCCTTCTGGGGAGAATTGTGGATCATGCTGATTTGACTCTTTCCAGACCCCTAAGGCTGTGATATTTCACAATCAGGAAACAGCATGGCTTCTGATTATGAGCTGCCTGTCAGGAGAAAACTTCTGGTCTTATTTCAGTAAGTTGCTCAAGTAAATTAATCAGTTTTCTGGAGCCTACCACAAAACTCATATACATTTTATCCTACATGAGACAATATGATGCATTGACCTAAACACAAACATAATTTCTGTCATCCTCGAGGAGAAGTTCAGGTCACTTCAAGTTGTCATTTAGCTTTGTTTTCTCCCCTGTTCCTATAGATTTCTTTGGTATTCTTTGAGATCCTCAGTTCTCTAACAGAAAGCAGTTCCAATCTCAGTTTTTCCTATGCCCTCCCTCCTCTTCTGTCTCCAAGAAAAAAAATCAGAGAGCCAAATGCAAAAGGTATATTTGATCTTGATGCGCTATTACTTTTGCTATTGGAGGAGAAACAGACCTTCTCAGTGATTTTTGGCCAAAATCTTTAAGTCCTGAAGATTCCAGCTTAAACATTTGTATGGATGAATCTCTCTTATTAATTCATCCATGTGACTTACAGTAAGACCTAAGAAAATGTAGCTTTTCAGTAACCAATACGTAACATAATTAGTGACGGGGAAGAAGTCGGCACTTAAGAACAATGACATCTGATTTGTAAAGCATATTTAAAGGAGACTGGAGAGAAAATCTAAGGCCTAAAACATTTTCTTGTTTTAAACTCTCTTTTGAACAGAAGTCAGCTCACATCACAAAAATGTTCTTGTTCATACATATAATGATACTGTAAATACAAGTTTTAAAAAGAGCTTTAAGGCAACAGTCGCAGACAACCGAATTGTAACCATTATGTTTACCATCTTGGCCCATATCCCAAGCTCCACATGTTTTGGGCATTTCTTTTTTTTTTAACTCGACAATAAGGGCCAAACTATGAAGATTCCCTTTTGTTGCTATTCCAAATGCATAAGAGAACAAATCCATTTATCTAAATATGAATTTGAAACTCTTTGGAGTATGGTGACCATATGCATCCATCCTCGGAAAGTAAAAGCAAAATATTAACTTCCCTTTCTGTTGGAACACTTTAGATTTCTGACATGAGGAACTGATCCTATTAGTGATAATTTACGGTGGCTACTTATTGCTTAAATGTGGAAAATCCACGGGGGTAGACCAAGGGATTAAGGAAGAGAGTAGCCTGAGTAAAATAATACGCACAGCGAATCCTCCTCATTCACGCTGCATCGTGCTCGTGCATCCAACTCTCTACCCACTGCCTCACCTTCCAGTCCCACCACAGCACCCCCAGCCACTCAGTTAAATGAGAAATGTCTGGCAGAGTTTGCTACGAGAGTGTGAGTTGCAGCAAACAGACTTGGTCTATTTATAAGAAATGATCCTTCTGCATGGTTTCCTATCATTCATACCACAATTCCAAGAAGTTCCCCTGCCTTTACTCTATGATGCCTTTCACATGGAGAATGAAGGAACTATGGATCAAGGGCAAGTTTTGTCTTTATGGGGACCCAGCAAACCCGCAGCAGAAAGGCTCCGTCTAAAATCAGATGATGGTTGTTCCATTAAGGTTGTTAAATTATTTCATGAGCAAGTTTCTCATAATAATCTTTCTTTTTATTTTTTTATTAACATAGAATGCAATATCTGTTTCAGGGGTACAGGTCTGTGACTCACCAGTCTTACACAATTCACAGTGCTCACCACAGCGCATACCCTCCCCAGTGTCCATCGCCCAGCCACCCTCATGATAATCTTTCTTAACCTTTGAGAGTGACATTCTAAACAAACTATACTGCTCTTTCTTGGCTTGACAATCTATGGTTTGTGTGTGTGAATGCAGACATAAAAAGGTAAGAAATACTGCCTTCCTGTTATTTTTATTTTCCCCAGAAGTTGGAGACCCATCACTTGCCATGGACTGGACATTCCAGATCTCTAGAACAATGAGATGTCTGCTCCAGCAAAGTCTGCATTTTCGATTACTCGATAGGCTTAAAATGAGTAAACACACAGAGAGAAATGCAGGGTGGTGGGAACTGGAATACAGAACGATTAGTTTGTGGCTTTCTGAGAAAGTCTTGCTTACAGTAAGTTTTAAAGAAATGTAAAGTTGGGTCTTTTGCTCACAGAATTAAGTAAATTTCTTCCTTTCCTTCCTTCAGTGACAAAGTGTACAAGGAGGAGACAACATATAAAACTCCCACTTTGGTCCCACAGTCCCATAAATTAGACTTTAAGTAAATCCATTCATTCCATTTCAAAATTCCACAGGGGGACCTTCGAATTTACTGAAAATATGAATATAGAATTTAAATACTTCATTTCATCTACAAATATGCCAATTTTGATTTAAGGTAAATGTATGTTTATCATATAAATTATTATATGAAAATATGATATATATATTACATATAAATTACTTATATTACATATAAAATATTTATAAATTATTTTTTAACTAAAAGAATAAAATTTCATTATAGTAAATTCAGGAAATGCAGAAAAATTTTTATAAGATTTTATTTATTCTTGGGAGAACGAGCACGCCCACAAGCAGCAAGGAGGGGCATGGGAGAAGTAGACTCCCCACTGAGCAGGGATTCTAATGCGGGGCTTGAACCCAGGACCCCGGGATCATGACCTGAGCTGAAGGCAGATGCTTAACCAACTGAGCCACCCAAGAGACCCCAGAAAAAATTTTAAAAGGAGAAAATTTACCCATAATCTCCTTCCCAAACACAGTTAGTATTAGCATCTGAGTATATTTTTCTTCCAAAACTTTTTATTTTGTGTATTACTGTTACTATAATTGTGTTCAAAGTGCACTAGGAATTTTGTCTCTTGCTATCATCTCTGAAATATTATATACTTTTAATGGTTTGATGATAATCTATTATTTAGATATAACTGCTTTGGGGCTATGGAAGTTGTTTTTAAGTTTTTATTATTAATGGTATTTGGGGACAAACATAATTTCAAGATAAATAAAAGTGCCAGGGCAACTATCCCAGTATTTGGGAACAATACCTGGTGTTCAAAGTATTGGGACAAACTGGAACTCAGAAGCACAATGGCTAGCAGATCTCGAAGCAGCTCACTTTAGATCTCTGGCAACAGAGACCTTTTTGGACTCTGCAGATCCAGCTGGAATTGCGGTAAGAGAGGGAGATTGGGTGGCTAATGGCATCCATATTGTCACATGGACATGAGCAAGGTTAAGTCTAAGAGTCATCATGCCATGGAAGGCCAAAGGTCTATACTTACGTAGCACTAACATGTATGTACTCACTATAGCACTAAGAGTACTACTTTGATTTGATATTCCTATAATACCTGCCAGGTAGGTCTTAACAGCTTGAAGGTTCAATAAATGTTATTAAAGGATGAACAGCTCCATATTACCAAATCACTTCCTTGGTAAGCAAGTTCATGGGCAAAACATATCTTTTATGTCCAAAACACATCTGGAGCCAAAATTAATATTCAATGCAGGGAACCAGACAATTAAGTAAAAGTCTGCATGGCAATCATGAGATTCCCTAGCCTCCTTCCCCAGCTTGACTCCTAGGAAACAGATGACCAGGCTTAAACCCCACAGGCAGAGATTTGTAGGATTTCTTTCTAGAGAATTAAACAGACCAAGAGAATAGATGTGTAGATGCTGATATTTGGGGGTCCCCCAAAGAAAGGGCTTCTTATCGGCCTGCATTCAAGAAGCAATCAGTCCACAAGTCCTGCCTCACCTACAAGCTTCCAGCTAGCCTTCTGGTGTCACCTTCTTCAATATGAATAGACCCAGCGCTATCTTTCTATGTGCTAAGCAGCATTCAAAGCATATTTTCATTTTTTACACAAATTTGCTTATCTATTCCTTTAAATATGGTATTGTTTTGCACATATAAATACATACAAATGTATTTAATACATATGATGTATTTAATCATCATAACGATCCTATAAGGTAAGTACAGTTATTGTTCTCATTTCTCAATAAGGAAACTGAGATACCTAAAGATGAAATAACTTGCTCGAGGTGACAAGCATTGAAGTGGTGTGACCAGTTTCACAGTCTTTTGGTTTGGAACCAGAGCCCATGCTTCTAATCTCTACATTATAACACCTTGAAATAAATGTAGAGACAAAGGCAAACACGGAAAAGGGAAACAATGAAAACAGGCAACCAGGGGCCAAAAGAAAAGTGTAAATCAACTATAACACACTTATTCAATTTACTCATTGCACCCATTTAAACAAAACTAAACAAAGCACCAAGATGCTCTCTTATTCAGAGAACAAAAGAATATGGGAACAGAAAATTCAATAGGTGAGTTATAAAATAGAATTATAGAAGGAAAAGACAAAAACAGAAAATTGGAGAGTTTTCTCTAAATCTATCTAGATCTATCTAGAAAAGACAGAGTAAGCTGTGACTATGAAATTAGCAAAGAAATAATACAAGAAAACCTCCAGATTAAATGAGCCTGTGAATATCCAATCAGCATAATAAATGATAAGAGTCATACTAAGGCACACAACTGGTAAACATTCAGCCACCAAATATAACAGAGTATCCTGGAAGTTTCAAGGGAGGAAAGCAAACACGAAGAAGATAAAGGAATGGCATTAGGCATCTCAACAGTGACTCTGAAAGACAGAAGACAATGAGTAGCACCTAACCAAGTATTGACCAAAGGTGAAAACAAAATAAAAAGTCTTTCCAACATGTAAAGTCTCAACAAAATTATGTCTTTTGTGTCTTTTTTCTGATAAGAAGACAGGATTCTAGAAAATAGCCCCACACTGGTGATGCAGATGACTTCATGAAGTCATCTGACAATAGAACTAGAGAGATTTAATCCAAATCAGAGCACTCAGAGGGAGGTCTTTGGATCAATACTCGCTGATAATCATCTGTTTTTTGTTGTTATCACTGTTCACCTTACAGTGGAGTTTAACAACTCCAATGAAGAATTTAAGTTTGAATTACTACTATAAACACTGAAAGCGAAGAAATGGATAAATAGGACAGCTGTTAAATTCAGGAAAATGTAGGGGTTCCTGGGTAGCTCAGTCAGTTAAGTGGCTAGCTCCTGATCATGATCTCAGGGTCCTGGGTTAGAGCCCGGTTGAGTTCCCTCTCCCTATGCCGCTTCCCCCACTCACACGTGCATGCTCTCTCTCTCGCTCTCTCTCTCTCAAATAAATAAATCTTTAGAAAAAAATTTAAAAAGTAAAATATACTCATAAAACAGTATGTGTCTCAACTGTGAGAAATATTTATTTCCTCATAGTAATGCAAACACTGGCTATGGATTTAACCAAAAACAGTCACCAATTATGTTGGAAAAGGATGAGGTGAAAAACAGGTTGTGAGTTGTGTGGGAAATGATTCCAGAGAGCTAAATCCTCATTGTCTACAGGACGGAATAAATATATATCTACAATCTCAGGAAGTTAGGAGATAGGGCTCTGTTACTTAGAAATGTGGAGGTAATTAGAAGAAACAACGTTTAGAGTTTTCAGAAAAAGAGAATCTGGAAGAGAAGATGATGGGGCAAGAGGATGTTGCTTTTCACTGTAAACCTATGAGTTCTACTTGTTTCTTCAAAGCACATGTATGTATTACCTTGATAAAATGATGTTTTTTAATTATAAGGAAGAATATTAAAAGGGTGGATTAGAGTCTCAGAACTGGCCTCCAAGTAAAACCTCATGCTTTGGCATTTCTATTCCCTAGCCACACAGAGACTGTTAGGTCTCCAAACATGACATGTCCTCTATTTCCTGTAATCTGTGATGTTTCCTTAGATCAGAAAAATACAGATGTAATTAAGGTTACAAGCCTTGATATGGGAAGATTATCCTGGATTATCTGGTGGTCCAATTCAATCACATGAGGTCTTAGGAGTGGAGAACCTTTACTGGCTGCAGCAGAAGAGACACAACATAAGAGGGCACAACCCACCCTTGTTAAATTTGAAGGTGAAGAAAGAGGGCCATGAGCCAAGGAAGGCAGCAGAGGAGTCCTCAGTCGATAATCAGCAAGAAAATGGGGACCTTGATCTTACAACCATGAGGAAATGAATTTGCTAACAGTCAGGATGGACAAGGAAATGGATTGTCCCATAAAGTCTCCACAGAGGGATGCAGACTACCGACATCTTGGTTTTAGCTTGGTGAGACCCATGCCAGAATTCTGACCTACACAATTTTTTGATGATACAGTTGTGTTGTTTTATGCCACTACATCCGTGGTAATCTGTCATGGCAACAACAGAAAAACTAACATACTGCCAGTTTCTAAACCAACTCACGCACTTACTACCACTGGGAAAATCTGAGTGGAAGTCTGAGAGTGTATGTGGACACTCAATAGGCTTAATAAACCCATAAACTTAAAATTCACCAGAAAGGTCATCTTATCTTCTCAATACAAGTGACTTGGGTCACCTGTGAGTCAAGCAATGGAGAACCCACCTACCCATCAAACACTGATCAGTACTTTTGAGCATGGCCAAAGGTCTGAAGGTTCCCACCATGGAGAAGGAAGCTTCAAACATCCAAACTTCTTCCATATTCTCCTATTAGAGCCATTCCTATCAAATGCATCCAAGCCAGTGGGATGGGTTTATGATGGAATACAAATATTGGTAAACACCCAAGATAAAAGCAGAGTATCTCACTTCACAAGTAGGCACTGCAAAAAGAAGAAGGCAGTCTTGAGCACAGGTGAGCATCTGGAGAAACGGACCTGCTCCAACAGCAGTCTCTGTAGCAACATCAACAAAAGTTTCAAGCTAACTTATATTTAACTAAAGGCACAAACTATCTCTAACTTCAACCTGAGAGCCAGCAAATGAAGAAGACCATAGCTTTGATCTTTCTTTTTTTTTTCTTGTTGTAAACTTCTTTTTAAATTGAGATATAATTATCATATAACACTGTGCATGTTAAGGTGTACAACATGCTGTCTTCCTACATTTATATATTGCAATACCATAGTGGTAGCTAACACCTCCATCATGTCACATAATTACTGTTTCTTTTTGTGGCGAAACTTCAAGATCCATTCTCTTTGCAACTCTGAAGTATAAAATACAGTATTATTGATGCAATGCTATGCATCAGACCTCCAAAACATATTCATCTTCTAACTGTAAGTTTGTACCTTTTGATGCGTGACTCCTCAATTCTGCCACTGCCCCCCACCCCAGCCCCTGGTAACCACCATTCTATTCTATGCTATTTCTATGAGTTCATCTTTTTCATATTCCATATATTTGAGATATCATACAGTATTTGCTTTCTCTGTCTGACCTTTCACTTAATATAATTCCCATTATGGTCCATCCATCCATGTTTTCACAAATGACAGGAATCCCTTCTTTTTCATGGCTGAGTAATATTCCATTCCAGTAATAGTCCTGAGGCTGTATTATGTATCACATGTCTTGATTATTGTAAATAATCCTGAAATAAACATGGAGTTCAGATATCTTCTTGATATCTTCTTTTCATTTGCTTTGGATAAATACCCAGAAGTGGAATTGCTGGATCATATGGTTGCTCTGTTTTGAGGTTGTCGAGGAACTTCCATATTGTTTTCCACAGTGGCTGCACCAATTTACATTCCCATCCAACAGTGCAGCAGGATCCCCTTTTCTCCACATCCTTGCCAACATTTGTTACTTCTTGTCTTCTTGGTGATAGCCATCCATCCTAACAGGTGTGAGGTAATATCATCATTTCCATTTCCCTATTGATTGTGATGTTAATTTTTCAGGATCTTTTCTTACTACATTAAAGCCTTATGAAATTTACACAGAATAACTGGGAAATTGTTTTTATTATAATTTCTACTCAGAAAAGTCTAGGGTTTCTTTAAGGAGGAAAGGCATCTAATTTAAAATTTTAGAAGAGTAAATTACTGATATAAAGTCAGGGAAATAAACTGACAAACTACAAAATACAAAAAGAAACCCCATTTCCACTACAGACAGGCCATAAGGTCCAAAACCCTTTAAGAATAGCAATAATACAAATGGAATTGATCCTTTCAACTCTTGCACTACGGACATTCTTCAAATCCTTTCCTTTTGGAAACATCAAACAGACTAGAAGAAGAAGAATATAACTTATGTCCTCATTTGCAAATCAACAAAGAATAAAGACTATTTTCAAGCTAGGTAAAAACAAATAAGATATGAAATTCTCTCCTTCCCCCTGGGGAGAGTAAGAGGATTTATTTTTGTCTTTTGTCTCAGCTTTCTATGTAATGCCCTCAAGGTGCCCTGTACTTAAAGTGTATTTACAAAGGGGGATCAGGACGTTTTGAGATTAATGTCCCAAAGGAAGGCTTCAGTTGACCTCTTCTGTGGAAAGTGTAAGTTCTGCTTAATTTAAAGAAAATTCAGGGCACCTGGGTGGCTCAATGGGTTAAGCCTCTGCCATCGGCTCATGTCATGATCTCAGGGTCCTGGGATCGAGCCCCGCATCAGGCTCCCTGCTCAGCAGGGAGCCTACTTTCCTCTCTCCCTCTGCCTGCCTTTCTGCCTACTTGTGATCTCTCTCTCTGTCAAATAAATAAATAAAATCTTAAAAAAAAAAAGTCATGGGCTTTCCTAATGGAAGTGTGGAGGTTATCTGATGTTGAAATGGGTCGTGGTAATGAACTGAACATAGTGCTTCATCTCTTTGCTCATTACTATTTCTAGAGTCTCACTTATTACACTACTACTTAACAGATCCCCATCTCCAGGTAGCATGACCATGGCTATACTGGTCACACATCCCAGATTTGGATCTGGAAACTATGATCACCATAACCAAAGAGCGTATAGAAAATGTAGAGAGGAGATTTCCAATCATAAATGATGTCAAGACTCCCTCCAGATTGGAACTTAACCAATGTGAAATAGAGATTTTTTTTTTTTCCCTACAAAGCTTCATGAAACAAGGAACATCCCTGGGTGGAGGGTGGGGGATATAATTACCTTTGACAATAGAATGTACCCTGGGACTTTCAAGGCAAAACTGTTAGGTCTTTTATTTTTCTTTTACTTCTTTTGTGGGTGTGCAATCCTTTCTTAAACATTTGGTCTACATATGTATAGACCTGTGATTTTAAATGGCCTAATGAGCTTCAGACGGACTTCTAAGTAACACTCATGAATAAGCCAAAGAGAGAGTCTCAGATGCTAACATTTATTGTACTAAGAATTTTTTTTTATTTGCTGATTTTTTCCCCTTTTAAAAAGTTAACACTTATTGAACATAATAGATTCTGAATCTTTTGCAGGTGTTAAACAGCTGACTTTAATTTTTTAAAGAACCAAATCCATCTATTACCAAACAACAACAACAAAAAATTAGCTCTATTTAGTTAGGTTATTTTGACAGTAAATCCTTCCTCTCTATTCTGTCCCAGAAATAAAAAAGTTGTATTTCTCTGTAAAAATAAAGTCTCTGTGAAGAGAAAGACATGACCTCATGAGGACTTGGTCCTTAAAAAGCCAAAGGGTCCAAAATGTGGCATTACATTTTTTTTTCTAGACCTTTAATTTAGGATGGAGGAACACATACTAGCAATACTGGCTTAAAAATGAAATAGCAAAACCCTAGGTGTTGTGCAAAAACAATGAATACTGTTACGCTAAAAAAATAAATAAAATGGGAAAAAAAAATGAAATAGCATATCTTTCTATCATGGCATAAAATGCTATGGTATGGCAAGTTAAGGCATTCCCTAGGCTGGATATGAAATTCCCATCATGGGGGAATACTGGAGTGTGTGTTGGGGATCCATCACAGGACAGCAAATGAGACTGGAAAAAGGGAGGGGAAATTTAACAAAAGCAAACTAAAAATTTAATTCACGAGGGTTTTGGCCTTGGACTCAGGACCCTATCCTAACATCTGGGTTTTTTTCTTATAAATTTTCCAGTGTTATCACTATTTTATCAACTTGTTATTTTCTGTTGTCCATGCCAGACAAAGTGGTCACTGCTTCCAGCCACCAAAACAGGGGCCAAAGCAACAAAACAGGAGCACGTAGAAAAGCACCTACAGTGCGACTCACTGTTGTTAATAAAAGATCTTGATTTCACTGAAGGACTAAGATGGCACAGATGTATGCAGTCGGCTGAAGCCTTGTCCAGATTTCCAGTGAGTGGTTGTCACAAGATTGTAGCCTTCTTTAAAATACTCCAGGATAGATACTGATGTATCTACGCATATTAGCTTTTATTGATATCCTTGGGCTGCTCATCTGCACTAATCAGGGGTACACATTCCAGAGCTGGTGAACTAGCATGGGAAAAATCTTAATCAAAAAGCCAGCTCCAAATAGAGTCACCACAAGATAGTCTTCAGCAGTCTTCAAACCTGATAAACACCAGGGGCTTTGCTCATTAACAGATTGAATATTAGAATTTTTTTTTTTTTAAGAGAGAGACAGAACATGAGTGTGGTAGCAGGGGGATGGAGGGCCTAAGAGAGAGGGGAGGGACAGAATCCCAAAGCAGGCTCCACACACAGTGCAGAGCCTGACGTGGAGCTGGATGTCACAGCCTTTAGATGGTAACCCAAGCCAAAACCACGAGACACCAAGTGAACCACCATGCCCCTAGAAATAGTCTTTAATCATGATATTAGTAGCAAAATATGTGATAGAAATATGGTAGGGGCATTTCTACCTTCTCATAAAGGACATTTGGGAATCTGGTAAGCCCAATAGCCTGTACCTTTCAGAATGGTGGCCTAGGCTCCCTGACGAAGTCTTGTATCCAGCCTCTGATTTGAACAATTGTTGGTCACCACTATCTGGAGCTCTAGGCAGTTATGAAAACCAACCAGAAAGGACCTAAAGGTTATGAATAAGCAAGCTGGCTAAGGTTCCTTTCCAATCAAGAGACTTTCCTAAAAACTTGGGGCAAGTAAACCAAATCAGTTGTAATGGAAGGTTAATTGAACCAAATTGCCTATATTTTCTTCATGTGAGAAAACAGTATCTTTCTTAAAAGTCCGAAGTTGTATTCAAAATTTCACAGTTCCTTGCCCCTAGGTCTCAAATACCATGTGAACTACTCACCCCTAGAAAAACAATTCATACCAACCACTCTATGTTACTGTAGTGGAATTTTTTTCAGTGCATTTACTCAGAAAGGGAAAGCCAGAGTTGCCATGCATGCCTTATTTGTGGATTGTTTTCTTTCTTTTGATGACTGGCAGTTCAGAAGGATTTTTCTGGTGAAGTGAGGAGGTATGGATAATTATCTCTTGACAGCTAAATGTAACTCTAGATCAAGCCTCTTTACTTCACACATTCATTCATTCCTGCTCACAGATCAGGAGGAGAGAAAACTGTAAAAATGTCACCGTGGCTGCCAAGAAAACACTCTGAGGCGAAAGATAAAATAGGAGCAATAGCTTAGATCTTTGCTGCTGGGGTAGCCAGTTTCCAAATGGCAACCAATTATCCTTGCTTTCTAGTACTCTTGCATTTGTGTGGCCTTCTCTTATTCGGAAGAAGGCTGACTTGCGTGATCAATAGAATACCACAGAAGTGCTGGTACGAGAACTCCGAGAGTAAGTCATAAAAAGGACCAGAGCTTATGCTTTCTTGAACCCTTTGCTCTGTGGGAAGCCAGTTGCTGTGCTCTCTGGAGAGGTTTCTTGGAGAGGAACTAAAGCCAACCACCAAGAGCCAGCACCAACTTGCCAGCCACGACTGTGGGGCATGTTGGAACAGACCCTGCATCCCCGGTCAAGCCTTCAGATGACTGCGGACAAGGCCAACTTGCGACTATAAACAACAAGGCAAACCCACCCAGCTAAGGTGTTCCTGAATTCCTGACCTACAGGGACTGTGAAAGAAAATATGTCACTTACTTATTTTGTTTCAAGTCACTATATTTGGGGGTCATTTGTTATACAGCAAGCAATAGGGAGCTAACTGCCTACAGCATTTTCAACTCCATTCTCTTTTGAAAGTCTCCTATCATAGAGGTTTTAAAAGCAAGATACTGATTTTTATTTGCTTCTCTTGTAGTTAGAAGTGGTCATGGAACCTGTTCTGACCAACGAGACCAAAGGGGTAGTCTACTAAGGGAGATTTCTTGGAAAAGGAACAGGTAAAAGCAGAGAGTTCCCTCAAACTGCTCCTTCCCCCCAAGTTTCTTCTTTGAATGTAATGATGTCTGGAGCTGAGGCAGCTATCTAACAGTGGGATGCAGCAAAGGAGCATGGAGTAAAAGAAGAGAGGTTAGGTCCCCGACAACACCGTTGGTTAGATGAATGACTGCCAGCTACATCTTCCCACATTGGAAAGTGACTAATATAAACCCAATTTTTGTACCACTATTAGTTGGGGTTTCTATTATTTACAGCTGACAGCATTCCTCACTAATGCAGATTTTGGAACCAAGAGGGAGTGCTTTACATTACAGACCCTAAAATGTAGAATTGGCTGAGGAGAGAGGTAGGACAGGCTATGAGGTTCAGCTATCTCTGGAAAGAGGATTACTCTGGTCATGCAGTGAGGAAGCATCTGTTTCAACTGTTGCCTGCTGGGATACAGACTACGTATTGAAACAAAAAAATGTTGTGTTAGGGGAAAATGCAGAAAATCTGGTTGCGATAGACTTTTCTCTGTACACCTTTCTTGGCTGTTCCAGAATGTTTAGGAAATTCACATGGGGAGGTAAAGGACCTTTGTGGACACCTCAGGGCACGACAAGTCAAAGAGGATACATACACACCAAGTAGTCATTCTGAATGCTTTGGGTTTGTACATGTGGTTTCCCATAACAATTGTGTGAAACTAAGCAGGCAACTTCAAAGCATAAAAGATTTTTCTCCTTTTGTCTTTCCTCTGCTTTGATAAATAACAAGCAAGCAAACCTTTTGTGGATTCAGATATATACTTTTCCCAGTTAGCCCACAAATGGGAAATAACAGTTGGCAGGCCTAAAGACCTCATGAAACATGTTTATTTCACTCTTTGTCCTATGATAGAAAAGAAAGGTAGTTATAACCACATATCAAGCCTGCAGAGGCTTTAAGGCACATTATACACATTACTTTATGTGATCTTCACAACAACAGTCCCTTTGCCAAAGGAGAAAACTGAGAATGCTTATAAAGGAAGCCCAGCCTCGTTTGGCTACAGAGCTTTTACTCACATCATCATGTTGTAATGCCTCTGAATGTTTCTGTTAATTATTTATTTAGAATATTCCTCAATGTTGTCTGCTTTCCTGATGGGACTGGCCTCCACCTCCTCACTGGTGTCCCTGGATCTCCTCCAATCCGGCTGCAGCCACAGACATCCTTCTCAAGTCTACACTTGTTCATGTTTATACATTATTTTTTAATGATTTAAGTCAAAACTCCCTGGCGTGACACCTCAGAGCTCTGTGTCACTCACCCACTCCCTGCCCGCCAGCCTCAGCTCCCGGCATCCCCCCGTCTTGACACCTCTTTCTATCTCCTAGCTCTCCCAGCTCATTTCATGTCCTCCTGCTTCCTTTTGCTTTCAGAGCCATCTTTGCTTTCTGTCCCAGACTGCCCCATCGGCCCGAGCACTTTCTCTAACTGTTTTGGCCCGGCGACCTCTCACACGTCCTTCATCTCAGATATCACTTCTCAAGCACCTAGTGCTTCTATAAATTTCAGTCTTCACTGTCTTGTCTTTCTCTCTCTCTCTTGGCTTGATTCTGTAGGTAATTTTCATCCTTGTGCTCCCAGTATTCAATACATGTTCAGTTTATTCCTTTAAAAAATGTCTGCATGCTCATTTAAATCAAAATTGGTCAAGATACAACCTACTCTAAAGAGCTGACAATCTCTAATAAACAAAAGTGAAACTGCGTTCTGTCCATTAATTTATATCACAACTAGCACCAAATTATCACAGTAAAACTTTGTTGGCACACTGCACGCTACCCACATTTATGTAATTATAGGCAATATTCTGCTAGTTTCACAGACGCAACAAAGAACCCAAGCGCCTGGTCTAACTAAACTTGCACATTTAATTACTCATTCTGCTCATAAAATACACCCATTTTCTACACATGTGAATGATGTGTATTTTGCACATATATTAGATGATGAGTAATTATATATTAGAACATTCTATATCTACATCTATAATTAAATATAATTATTTAACAGAACAAATTCCCTTTCAACTTTAGAATGTTGTCAGTCTAGTTAATATCCTTTACCACACCTTGACTCTCTAAGTAGACTAAGATTCACTCAAAAATTGCTTTCCTAATATTTACACCCACCTCCCCCTTCTAATCTACGGATGAAGGAACTTCTCATCTGTCTTTACTAAATCGCTGATTTGATTTTCTATAGTTCTTTACTATCACCAGTTAGATTCTAATAGTGCTATATACCTAAATATTTTTTTTGCAGATTTTCCCCTATATCAACTGCCTTCTCTTTAAAAAAAGGCAAAAACTAAAACAAAAACCTATCTTGATCTCCCCTTATCTATTTTTAAACTATAGTCATTTTTCTAATTTTCTACTTTGTCTTTAGGGTTTTGTTTTTTTTTTTAATTTCTCATTGCATGAAGCTGCCCTTTTCCAGAAGTTAAAGCATGCGTGTGGAGGCCACAGATTCGCGTCTCCATCCAGTTTGGTTTTTTTTTTTTTTTTCCTTCTATGGTTGATGGAGTTCCTCCAGTGGCTATCAGATGGCTCACTATTGTCATTCTTTTCATAGCTGTAAAAGTTCCTATGTCTTCATAAGTCTTTCAGTAGAAAGTTAAGAAAGGGCACATTATGAAATATGAATATGATGCCATTCTGAACCAATAAGCCCTGCCTGCCCTTCAAAGGACTTCTTCTGTCTCAGCTGGCACAAACCAGCTGAATTTCTTGGAAGTGAAGTGTCAGATTAAGTAACAGGCTGTAATAGGGAGCTTGCACTACAAGGTACATGAAGTTTCCATAGACTATATCCTGTGGTAAAAGTCTCTGTTCCATGCAGTTACTCCCTACAGAAAATTCATTCTTTCCAGGAAGAAATACCATTTAGTACTGCAATGACAAACTTGTTCTTTCAGAAAAAGAAAGAACAGTCTCACATTTTAAGGCTTTTGTATTTATTTCCTTATTAATTCAGTTTAGTCTTCAATCTACTCTCCCTCTTTATCTTAATTTTAGAACTTTAAAATGTTTAAAATCTGGACTTGGTTTTCATTGTTTTTCTTGTTGTTGTGGTTGTATGTTGTTTTAAATGACTTTGGCAGGAAATGAGTTTGGGGTGTAGAAGAGGCTTCTAGATATTTGCAGTATCTTTTAAGGTAGCAAAAACTGCGTGTAAATTTGAGGGAGGGATTCTTTCTCCCCCATAAGATAGCAAATTCACAATGCATGCAAATTTTGGCCATGAAACTTAAAACTGGCTCCAAAACACAGGTAAATTTGTCTCAAACATTGGTTCTACAACAACAACAGGAAAAATGTGATACCTATGATTCCTTTATATTTATTAAGTGACAGGTGACCATAAAAGAAGTTTACGAATTGTAAATCCTCCATTTGTATGTTTTATTTCAGTCACAGACATTTTATGGGTGGTTATATAATATTCTTCGGCTTTACATAGTGCCCTTAAATAGAATCACAAAATTCCTCACTGAGAGCTTCATTCATAAATAAAAAAAGGAAAAAAAAGAGCTTTGATGCAAGGTTTAAATAGAGGAAGTGACTCAGTGATTCAGGAGGAGTGTTGGCAGAAATGGAATAGCATCCAAGAAGAAACTAAATTGTAAAAGGGCATAGGAGGTTCAGATTTGGGAACAGCAATATGAGCAGCAGGACCCACAGGTAGTATTCGAGAAATATTTAAGCAGATATTTGGATACAGAAGTATCCAAATCTATATTCACATTTGGAAAACATGCCACTCTGCAGGAAATCAAATCAGTGATTTAGGGGATAGAGATTGAAAGTTCTCTCATCACATGAAGGAAAGAGACAAAGAAATGCAAACAATGTAAGAAAGAAAATAGAAGATATGGAGGACAGAGATTCCCAAGTGTTCATGGTGGCGGTTACACAGCTGTATACCTTTGTCAAAACTCATCAAACTATACACATAGAAAAAATGCATTTTAGGGGTGCCTGGATGGTTCAATAGAGCATGCAAGTCTTGATCTCAGTGCCGTGAGTTTGAGCCCCATGTTGGGCATGGAGATTACTTCTAAAAAATGCATTTTACTGTATTATAAATTACCTAAAGTTTACTTTTAGTAGAATTTTGATTTTGAGATAATTGTTCATTTGCATGCAGTTCTAAGAAATAATATGCAGAGATCCTAGGTACTTCTCACCCAATTTTCCCCAATGGTAACATCTTGCAAAACTATGGTACAGTATCACAACCAGGATACTGACACTGATACAGTCAAGATACATTCCCTCACCATATTTCCATAACCACAAGGATCCCTGTTGTTACCCTTTGATACCCACACACACTTCATTCCTGTCCCTACCTTTTCCTTAAACCCAGGCAACCATCAATCTGGTGTCTATTTCTATAAATTTTGTCATTTCAAGTATGTACATTTAAAAGGAATGATAAAATACATAAATTTCTGGGATTGGCTTTTTCACTCATCACAAGTCCCTGGAAATCAATAAAGGTTATTATATGCATCACAAGTTTGTTGCTTTTTAAAAAATGTGATAAAAACACATAACATGAAATTTATCATCTGAACCATTTTAAGTGTACAGTATAGTAGGGTTAACTATATGTACATTGTTGTGCAAAAATCTCTAGTAGAACTTTTCCATCTTGCAAAACAAAAATCCTATGTTCATTGAACAGCTCCACATTCCCCATCCCCACCCCAGCTCCTAGTAACCACCACTCTACTTTCTCCACATCCTCACCAAAACTTATCAGATGTCTTGCTTTCTCTCTTCTCTTCTCTTCTCTTCTCTTCTCTTCCTCTTCCTCTTCCTCTTCCTCTTTTCTTTTTTGATAGTAGCCATCCTAAAGGGTGTGAAATGATATCTGACTGTGGTTTTGATTTGCATTTCCCTGATGACTACCTAGGTTGAGCATCTTTTAATATGCATTTGTATATGCATATGTACATGTTTAAATGACCATTTGTATATCTTCTTTTGAAGAAATGTCCGTTCAAGTCCACTGCCCATTTAATCAGGTTATTTTTGTTGTTGTTTTTGTTGAGTTGTAGGAGTTGTTTTCATATTGTGAATAATAGCCCCTTATCAGATACATGATTTGCAAATATTTTCTTCCATTCCATAGGTTGTTTTTCTATTGTGTTTATTTTGTGTTTATTTTGCTATGCAGAAGCTCTCAAGTTTGATGTAGTCTTATTTGCCTATGTTTGCTTTTGTTGATTGTGCTTTTGGTGCCATATCCAAGAAATCATTGCCAAGTCCAACTTCATGAAGGCTTCTCCCTATGATTTACTAGTTCATTCTTCTTTATTGCTGGGTAATAGTCCATGGTATGGGTATACTGCTTTGTTTATTCATTCATCCTTGGGCTGTTTCCAGTTTGGGATTATTGAGAATAAAGCCGTTATAAACATTCAAATACAGATTTTCATATGAAAATAACTTTTAATTTACCTGGGATAAATGCCCACAAGTAGAATTATGGGGTCATGTGTTAGTTTAATATTCAGTTTTTAAGAAACTGTCAAACTTTTCCAGAGTAACTATATCATTTTTATTCCAATAAGTAAGGTACAAGTGGTCCAGCTTCTCCATATCCTCAACCAGCATTTGGCATTATTACTATTTTTTATTATTATTACCTGATAAGTGGGTAATAGTATATCATTGTGGCTTTATTTTGCATTCCCCTAATGGGGAATGAAATATCTGTTAATGTCTTTTGCCCATTTTCTAATCAGATTTTTTTTACTGTGATATTAAGCCTTTTTTTTTTTGCTTTTGTAATTTTTTCCATTTTTTTATTATTATGTTCAATTAGCCAATAGATAGTAAATCATTTTGCTTTTAAACTAGGAGTGCTAGTCCTTTGCCAGATAATGTAGATTAGAAATATTTTCTCTCCTCTGTAGCTTGTCTTTTATCTTCCTAATAAAGTACTCATGGAGGAAAGTTCTCAATTTTAATGAAATTCAATTTATCATTTTCTTCTTTTGTGGATTGTGCTTTTGCATTAAGTCTAATAATTTTCTACCAAGTCCTAGATCCCAAAAGATATTTTCCTGTTTTTTTGAAGGTTTTATAGTTTCATATTTTAGATTCAAGTTTGCAAAAATTTTTGAGTTAATTTTTGTCTGAGGTGTGAGTCTTACACTTAGGTTTATTTTGTTTGTTTTTTTCTCATGGGTGTCCTATTTCTCCAGCACAATTTGTTGAAAAGCCTGTCCTTCTTCTGTTGAATTGCTTTTGTACCTTTGTCAAAAATAAGGTAGGCATATCTGTGGGAGTCTCTTTCTGGGTTCTGTCTTCCCTTCCATTGATCTACATGTTTAGCTGCCTTCCTATTCCAAAGTCTTGATTACTGTAGCTATGTAAGTCTTGGAACTGCCTAGAATTTAGATGTAGGATAAAATTTGGAATAAGCTTGTCTGTATCTTGCTGGAATTTTTCTAAGAATTCCATTAAACCTGTATTATCAATATGACGAGTGACATAGTCCCTATGTTGAGTATTCCAATCCACAGACATGGCATGTCTCTGCATTTATTTAAATCTTCTTTTATTTCCTTCATCAGCATTTTGTGTTTTAGAATACCAGTCCTATACACATAATTATTTCACTTTTATTTTTCAGAGAATATAAACGATACGGTATTTTAAGTTTGTTGTCCTGTCCACATGTTCATTCTCAGTATATAAAATGAAATTGATCTTGGTATGGTTAACATGGATCCTGATATCTTGCTGAACTCACTCATTAGTTCTAAGTATTTTCTGTAGATTTTTGAGGATATTCGGTATAATCAGTTATGTCATCTGCAAACAAAGACCATGTTATTTTCTTCCTTTCCAATGTGTATGCCTTTTATTTCCTTTTATTGTCTTATTGCAGTGGCTAGAACTTCCAGAATTTTGCAAATGTTCTTTATCAAGTTGATGAAATTCTCTTCTATTCCTATTTTTTAAAGTTTCTTCATAAATGGGTTTTAAATATTTCTCAAGTGCTTTTCCTTCATTGGTTGACATGATATGTCATGGGTCTTCTTTAGCCTATTAATATAGTGAATCTCTGGTAACCCATTGATCAGAAGACTCAACTCTGGAAACATGTTGATTCTCCCAATTTGATAAATAGGTTTCACACAATTCCTACTGTAATCCCAGCAGGACATAGACAAGTTTTGATTTCTAAATACTATACCTAGCATCTCTGCAATAAACTCCACTTCGTCATTCATATAATTATTCTTACATATTGCCAGATTCTGTTTACTAATTTTTATTTAAGATTTTTGCTTCTACATTCATGAAGGATATTGGTCTGTGGTTTTCTTTTCTGTACTGTTTTCTCTGGTTTTGATATGAAGGTAACGTTATCTTCACAAAATGAACTAAATAAAATGTGTTCTAATCGCTAATCTCTAAAATTAATTTCTGGAAAAGATTACATGGAATTGATGTTAATTCTTTTTTAATATTTTTCGGGGGGGTTAAAATTATGACTTAAATTTTCTTAATTGTTATAGGGCTGTTCAAATGATTTATTTGATTATTTAAGTATTTCATATTGGGTGAGTTGTGGTTGTTAGTGTTTTCTGCAGAAGTGATCCATTTAATCTAAGTTGTTGAGTTTATGTGCAGACAGTCATTATTTTATTATCCTTTGGATATAATACCCCCTGTTTCATCACTGACCTTGGTCATTTGTCTTCTTCTTCTTCTTCTTCTTTTCTTTTTAAATCTTTGTTAGTCTTTGTAGAGGTCTGTCAATTTTTTTTTATTTAAATTCAGTTAATTAACATACAGCGTATTAGTTTTAGATGCAGAGCACTACACATACAGTGCATAGTCTTAGAGGTAGGGTTCAGTGATTCATCAGTCTTATATAACATCCAGTGCTCATTACATCCCGTGTCCTCCTCAATGTCCGTCACCCAGTTACCCCATCAATTTTTTTTTTTTAAAGATTTTATTTATTTATTTGACAGAGCGAGAGATCACAAGTAGTCAGAGAGGCAGGCAGAGAGAGAGGAGGAAGCAGGCTCCCTGCGGAGCAGAGAGCCCGATGCGGGGCTCGATCCCAGGACCCTGAGATCATGACCCGAGCCGAAGGCAGTGACTTAATCCACTGAGCCACCCAGGCGCCCCTACCCCATCAATTTTATCAATCTTTTCAAAGAAACAGTTCCTTGTTTCATTGATTTTCTCTATTGGCTTTTCTATTTTTACTTTCATTGATTTCTGCTCTTACCTTTATTAATTCTTTCCTTCCATTTGCATCTGTTTTACTTTGCTCTTTTTGTAGGTTCCTGTGGTGGGAGGGTAACCTTATTGAGCTGAGACTTCCTCTTTTCTGAGGTTCACATTTAGTGCTCAAAATTTCCCTCTCCTTGCTGCTTTAGCTGTGTCCTGCAAATTTTGATAGGCTGTATTTTCATTCTGTTCAGTTAGCTTTGTTTCTCTGTTTGACCTCTCTTAGTTCTCTTTTACCCATGAATTATTGATCTGTGTTGTTTAGTTTCCCAATTTTTGGAGATTTTTCTATTACCTTTCTGCTACTGATTTCTAGTTCAATTCACTGTGGCCAGAGTAAACTCTATGATTTTTACTTTTTTAAATTGGTTGAGGTGCTTCCTGTGGCCCAGGGAATGATATATATTGGTATATGTTCTGTGGACACCTGGGAAAATATGTATTCTGCTGTTGCTGGATGTCAGCTGATGGTTATTGAGTTCTATTTCCTTGCTGATGTTCTCTCCAGTTGTTCTCTTGTTGTTGAGACAGGAGTGTTGAAATCTCCAACTATAATTATGAATTTGAGAATTTCCCTTTGAGTCTATCAGTTTTGATTCACACATTTTTCATTCTGTTGTCTGCCGCATACACATGTAGAACTTGCTCTTTTCTTGGTATATTTACACCTCTGTCATTATATAATATCCAGCTTTCCTCTGGTAATTAGCTTAGCTCTGAAGTCTACCTTACCAGATATTAATATAGTCAATCTCATTGTCTTTTGATTGATGTTTCATGATCTTTTTCCATCCTTTTACTTTCAATCTACCAATTTCATTGAATTTGAAGTAAGTTTCTTATAGATTGTATACAGGTGAGTCTTTAATTCACTTTGCTAATCTTTGTCTTTTAATTGGTATATGTAGACCACTTACCTATAATAATAGGTTTTTTATGTTTTAGAACTTAAGTCTGCCATTTTGTGTTTTCTGTTTTCTTGATTTTTTTTTCTTTTTCCTACCATCCTGTGGGTTAATCAAATACTTTTAAAAATTCCACTGTAGTTTAGGTATGATATTTTCAAACTGTGTACCTCTGTGCAGCTTTTTAAATGACTGCTCTAGATATTATATTTCCATATTTTATAGCTGTCCACTTCTATCACCATTTTACCAGTTTACTTTTTTATCATTTTAAATGGAGTGTAGAAACCTTACCTCCTTTTACATGTTTATCCTCCCTTATTTATAATTGTCTTGAATAGTTCCCTGACATACATTTAGAACTACATCAGTGTCTGACTTTTTGCTTCAATCTTCAAATATGATTTTAAAAAATTCGAGAGAAAGTCTATTGTAATTACCCATATTTTTACTCATCATGTTCTTTCTTCCATCCTTATGTTCCAAGATTCCTTCTTTTATACTTTTTTTTCTATTTAGAGTTTCCTTTAGCCATTCTTTTAGTCTGCTAGTGACAAATTCCCTTTATTTTCTTTCAACCGAGAATGTCTTCATCTTCATTTTCCCCTTCATTCCTGAAGCATATTTTTGCTGTTTATAAGGTTCTGGGTTGACAATTCCCTTCTTTCTGTGCTTGAATCATATTGTGCTACTTCTTTCTTGGCTTCCATGATATCTGATGAGAAATCTGCTGGTATCTGAATTGTTTTTCCTCTATAGGTAAGGTGCCATTTTTCTCTGGCTGCTTTAAACAATTTTTTCTGTCTTTAGTTTTTAGAAGTTCTCAGAATTATGATGTGCTTTGGCATGGATTTCTTTGTTTGTTTTTCTTCAGGATTTGCTCAGCTTCCCGAACCTCTACATTTACATCTCTTGCCAAATTTTGGAAGTTTTTAGTCATTATTTCTTCCAGTACTTTTTCAGCCCCACCCTTATGATTTTGTCTCTCTGGGACACCAGTAACAGGAGTGTTAGATCTCACAGGTCCCAGATGCTCTGTTCTTTTTTCCCAGTCTATTTTCTCTCTGTTGTCAATATGAGGCAATTTCTATTGTTCTATCTTGAAGTGTACTGATTCTTTTCTCTTTCCCCTCTGCTCTGCTATTGAATCCATTTGTTGAGTACTGGGGTTTTGGTTTTTTTTTTTTTTTTTTTGACAGGTTTTTTATTATTATGTTTTTCATTTGTTCTTTTTTACATCATCTGTTTCTTTGCTGAGACATTCTATTTCTTTACTTAGATTTTTTTTGTTCTCATTTGTTTCAAGCATATTTATAATTGTTAGTTTAAATATTTTAACTATGACTGCTTTAAAATATTTGTTAGATAATTCTGGTATCTCTATCGTCTCGGTTTTGGCACCCATTTATTGTCATTTTTCATTAAATTTGAGGTATTCCTAGTTCTTAGTATGACAAGTGATTGAAACCTGCACAGTTTAATATTATGTAATGAGACTCTGGATCTCATTTAAACCTTCTATTTTAGCTGACTTTATTTAAATCTGATTCAGCAGAGCCACCTTCCTTCCTTCCTACCTATTTACTGTATTTATGTTTGGTCTAAGCCATTCAGAGTGGCTCCTCTACCCTCATCATCATTACAGATCTGGGAATGGGCACACAAACCAGGCTCAAGCCTTAAGTACCCAGTGTTCCTTGGGCCTTAGCTATAGTTCAAGGACAAGCAATTTCACAATTAGGCCCATTCAAGCTAAGCAAGGCATCCTCCATCTCTGGAGAGGGCTGAGGAAGCATGCAGCCATGACTGAAGTCAGCAGAAGCTGTTGACATTGAAGGAAGTCATCTGAGGACAAATCACACATGGAGAGCAGAGAATCAAAGTCAAAACCCTGATTCATCACACTCAGAGCCCACACTATGCAGGACTTTTCAGTTACTTAAGTCAATAAATTGGTAGATCTTATCCCTGGTCGCCCTTTAGATTCTTCTGGGAAGGCTACTGATACCTGAAACCCATCCCAGAGAGTCTTACTTATGTGTTCTGGGTTGTGCCTCTGACAGCCATATTTTTTAAAAACTCTCCAGGTGATTCTGATGTGCCACAAGCGTTCTGAACCACTTCAACCAAACCTCTTTATTGCTGCTGACTATTTAAGTTAGGGTTTTCCTTACTTACTCTTGAAAGCATTCTAACTCCATGTTTCCAATGTGCATAAAACTTCATGTTTAAATGTGCATAAAAATCAATTGATTATTTCATTAAAATGCAGATTCTGATTCACTGGTCTATAGTGGGAATTAGTTTGCTAGGGCTGCTGTAACAAAATACCACAAGCTGGGTGGCTTAAACAAAAGAAATGTGTTCAAAATTCTGAAGTCAGTATGTATAAGATCAAGGCATTTGCAGTGCTGGTTTCTTCTGAAGGCTCTAAGACTAGGGTCTGTCCCAAGCCTCTCTCTTGAGCTTATGGATGGCATCTTCCCTCAATTCAAATTTCCAAATTCCTGTCCAAATTTCCCCTTTTAATAAGGACACCAGTCATACTGGATTGGAGTCTACTGTAATGACCTTATCTTAACTTGATAACTTCTGTAAAGGCTATATTTCCAAAGGACACATCACTGGGGGTTAGGCCTTCATATATAAATTTGGGTGAGACAATCCGGGGGTGGGGGATTAATAATGTGGATTTCCAACAAACCTCCAGGTGACACTGATACTCCTAGTCCATGGATCACACTTTGAATAGCAAGGCTTTACTGATATGTTTCCTATGCATTAGACCCTCTTATTCTAGATGAATGAGCTTGAAATTACCTAAGGGATAACCAACTGGTGGCCAGAGTGCTAGAAATGGGTTACCGGTCATGACTATGGTATGGATTAATTTAAGAACATGTGTACAAGAGACCACCCTGCTCACAGAGGACCTCCAAGAGAGACTAAGGGGTAGGGTACTTTAAGTAACTAAGCACACATATACATTACACCAAAAGGTCATAAATAATTTTCTCTTGCTGGCCTTAAAAGTAACACTTTTACAAAATTGTCTTTTTTATATAAATTTTCTGAATTTTATACTTATGTATTACAAGTAGGAAAAGGAAAAAAATGTTGTTTTTCAAAGCATTATCCTTAATTAAAAGTTAAACAAACAAAAGCAAGAAAATTAAACAGTCTTATTTATCTTCATAAAAGAGGGCAATAATTCTTTACTGCTGTATAGACATATACTAGTACACTAATGTTTTGCCATTATTTGGACATTAAGCTAAATTTTTATTAATGTCATTTAAAGTAGTAAAACCTTCCCATGTTCTATATATGGAAACCAAGACTACTGCCCATTTGAGATTTTGGGTCATAAATTTGAAATGAGTCCAGTCAGTAAAGTTGTATTTTTTTTTTCACTAGCAATGTTCAGCTGCACAGATACATGTGTGGCATAAGTAGATAGTTGGATTTAACTAGACTTGGGGTTTTGCCAGTCAAGTACGACAAAAAGACAGAGGAGCAAGGAATGTGAGTTTGCAAGTGCTGAGCCGTGGACTCCAGGGCGGTAGGCAGAGAAGTTAGGGGACCAGGAGAATGACGAGCAGTTGAAGAGACTCCGCTAGATTAGTGAGAGAGCTTTTCTTGGAAAGGGAGAGCCAGAGGAAGCCAGCTGGAAATACAGGAGGTGACGGTCATTCTGTGTTGCTTTCATCAAATCACCTGTCAGTGAGGAAACATCGCAGGTGTGACTGCAGGAAGACGTCAGCACACAGTGGTAGAGACGATCATGGACCTCAAAGGGGTCAGAGAACCACTGTGCGGGGGGGATTGTCCGAGTTACCTGCTTGGATGTGGAAACTGCCAAAAGGAAGGGTGGTCAAAAGGGAGATAAGCCCCCAGTTGCTGACATCTGACATCATCATTAGCTAAGACGCCAGGAGCCCAAGAGAAGACGACAGGAAGGGCCAAGGGTAGAAAAGTCTGACGACGTGCATGTCAAAGAGCAAAGAAGACACGACAGTTCAGAAGCAGAAATAGAGAAAGGGATCCCCACCTGGCCTGGTAGCCCTGAGATCTGTGCAGCAGGAAGTCCACACGGCCGTCTCGGGAGAGGGCTGCTGGAGAGGCAGCGGGCTCGGGAGGCGGCCAGGCTGGGTTAGAGTTAGAGCAAGAAAGTGACCGGAACTTTCCAAGTAAAGGGGGAGGGTATAAGGAAGTGGAGGGGAGATCACGATGGGGAGGCTTGGAGCGTGAGAGAGTGGGGGATGGCAAAGGGGATGTGACTGGGGCGGTCCCAAAGCACAAGGGGACCGGGGACAAGGCAGGTGGGGAGCCCCAAAGAGAACTAGGATGTGGGGACCGCTGGGACGGGCCTTGAGTCCGCGCACTCAGTGACTGGCAAGCTCGGGAGGCCTGTGGTTGCTAGGCAACGCGGGGCCATCCCTGCTGGGAGGGCTTTTCTCCCTGAGCAAGTGTCTTGTGTGTCACGCCTCACGTGTGTGTCACATTACATGTGTAATGCCATCCTTGGACTGTGATGACCGGCCATCCAGCAAAGGTTCAAACTCCCCTTCCTCGGCGTAGGCAACTATTCCGGCCAGCCATCTCCTCCACCCTCCGCCTGTGATGTCAGGTGGAGGCACGAGTCAGGTGTAAGGAAGTTCTGGTCAGTGAGACCTGAACAGGGATGCGAACACCCGCTTCAGGCCTGGCCCGCAAACCCTTGCCATGTTTTCTGCCTTGGCGCTTTCACTGGCTGGATGTCAAGGTCAGGGTGACACAGAAGGCCTCAGATTGAATGTGACAGAGCCTCTCTTGGCCTGAATGACTATACAGAGCAACTCTCCTGGTTAGGAGGCTTTATGTGAGAAAAATACAAATTTTCTTGAATAAGCCAATGAAATTTCTACTACTAGCTAATACTACTTTAACTAATATGTATCTATCATGTATCTCATAATTAGAGCCAGAGCCCTTCTCCCAAAATTACTAAAATCCTAATTTCGTAGTTACACCCTCCAAGCATTACTCCACATCCCTCCTCCTTAGTTTATATGGAGAGGGGACTAAGAGGTGAGTTACTGGCTTCACAAGTAGTACAGTGTGTCAAAGCAGAAAGAGCAAAGTGGTGGGGGCCTTCACCCAAAGCCAAAAAGATAAATAATAAGAAGTTATGGATATGTTAATTAACTTGATAGTAGGTATCCTTTCACAATATCGATGTACAGTAAATCACCAGGTAGTACCCTTCAAACACATTACAACTTCACGGGTCAATTATACCTCAAAAGAAAGGTCTAGGGGGGAAAATGGATTTGAAAAAGAAAAGAAATGAAAAGAAGATATCTCCCTGCGCTATTCTTCCTGTCTGGCCCCAATAGATCAGGATCTGAGTCTTGAAGAAGATGGAAAGAAGGTGAATCAGAGCTAGGACATATATCCCTCCACTCTGTAGGAGATGTCCAGCCTTTGGTAGAAAAAGAGAGGACTTTCAAATGAGTATGGTATTAGACCAATATTTGTCCTGATATTAACATAACTGGAAATTTATGGTGTGACACCAATGTTATAGTAGCTAGGAAGGTGGGGGAAGGGTCTGATATTACTGAATTGAAAGCAGTAATTGGTAAACATCAAGGCCATTTCATGTCTCTGCCTCGGTGAGCTGAGACCCCTCAGTATAGAGGTTATACTACATAGAGTCATTCTGATGTATTAATATTTAGAGGCTGACAACTGAAATGACACACAGAAGGAATACTGAGAAGTCAGAGGTAGAAATAAATGGGTTAACAGAAGGCCCGACACATACTGATAGAGGGATGGTGTATTTGACTGTCTTTGGGACTTCAGTTTTTAACGGTGGTACTGTTGGGTAACCGATCACCGTACTTGGGGTCCACGGACCACATATTTCAGCCCAGCTCTATCACATAAGTGCTACAGGAGCTTCCCAAGTCCTTTATCTCCTTTGACTTTGGGTTCTTCATCTGGAAAGTGAGGATCATGAAATGCATTTGAAGAGATCACTCAGAAAATGTTACAGGGCCCAAATGGACCCTTGTTATAGAATGTGCTCTCCCAAAAGACTCTAGAAGCGATAAATTGTAAGGATTGGTAGGCTAGGTTCTATTCTGACCTCATTGTCAACGTCAAATACAACACAGGTCGGATACTCACACACCCGTACCACGAGCAAATTATGCCTGGGCTGACAACCACGAAGGAAATAATTCCCTCCGGACTCGCCAAAGAGGGGACGGGGAGAAAGTATGACACATATCTACATACATACACGAAATCTATAACAGTTATGTACGTATAACTGTCTTCATGGAAATTTGATTTATAGCTTTAAAGAAAAAAAAAATAGCCTTAAACCACGTAACCCCTAATGTATCCTTTCCCTAAAGCCATAAACACACCTCCAGTCATCCTGTCCAACAAAAATATACCACAGCAGGTGGAGTCACCAAAAATGTAAATGGTTTCGATATTTTCATTCATTTCAGTCTATTCCCTCAACGAAAACTTCAAACCACAGGTGCACGCAGCATACTTCTGCATGACAAGAGCGCTGTATCTTTGTAACCGGGACTTCACCTAATGATGTGTGAACTGAATGCTAAGTGCAGCAAAATGCCTCCAAGCCAAGAAAGCCCCAGTCGAGGGTCTTGCCTGGGAGAGGGGCTACGCCGCAGGAACACACCAGACCCGGGTTGGACCTGTGGTCCTGGGGAGATCATCATTCCTTCCTTCCCTTCAACTTCTAATGTTTCGAGAAGAGTGTGTGAATTAAATTGGAATTTTCAGGCTGCAGACATTCCTCACGTTGGGGTCCAAATTTGATTTCAGTCTGGAAACCAGCAAATGAGTTTGAGAGACGAGTCGATTTCAGGGAAGGTCAGGCCAGTCAAAGTAAAACGTGAACCAATTATTGCAGGGAAACGGTTTCACATCTGGAATTGGTTATATGTGGAACAGAAGGAAGAGTTTTCTTAGGACAGTTGGTTTAATTACATTTTTAAAAACAAAAAAGAGTAACCTAGGATTTCCAGCTAATCTCAAATGCAAACAGGCCACTGCTAGATAATGACTATGTTTGCTTCTTATTTCAACCAGAATCGTGAGGACTATATCCGTACGTGGTTTCTATCAGTTGCTGGTCAGCTAAAGCCAATTTTTGAATGCCCCCTTGAGCTGCACATTTTGCCTGAAAGTCTGTGTGTTTGGGTCAGATCTAGGTGTTCAGATGTCTTATCTCTTTAAAAGAAAAGACGCTGAGAGAGAGCATGGTTTTGGCATCCGACTGACCTAGATTTTAATTTACTAGCTGTGTGACTTTGGGGATGTTACTTAATCTTTCTTTATCTTTTTCTTACTGGGAAATGGGAATAATTCTTATCTGGATGAGATCTGTGTTCTGATTATTATATTAAATTACATAGCGTATGTAAAACAACAATTATGAGACTGTGCGGCTATAGAAGGTAATCCACAAATGTTAAATCTCTAGACTCTCTTCTTTGTTAGCTTATTTTTTCTGAAAGCAATACATTTTTGGCAAATATGAGGAGACAGGAAGCTGTATGTATGTACCCTGCAACCTAAAACGTCAGCAGGATAGCACAAAAGAGTATAAGAAAATAAAACATACTAATGGATTTGAAAGTTAAAGGCACTCCCTGAAATGTACACCCAGATATATTTTTGTGATGGTAGCAAATTGTACCTTTATGGTTTCACCACTGCCCTCTCCGCTTCCCCCAAAATAGTCAACAGTAGCATATTAAAGTTATCTCAATTCACCAAAATCAGGGCAGTCAAAGGCTCTGGGGTTCGAGTCCATCCTGGGCCAGAGGGTGTCATCTCCTTTGTAACCAATCTCTCTAACAGTCACCTATGGACAAGTTTATCAACTGACACTCTGGCCAGAGTGTAGGAGCAAATTCTGCCTTGCAATGAAGAAGTTCCGTGTAGCTAAGCATGATGCTGAAAGCAACATTTCACTCCCGAGGAGCAGGTTATGACCTTTGAAATGAAATTCAGCCAAAGCGTTTATATCACATTAACACCAGTAAATGGAAAAGAGAGAGAGGGAGGATCTAATTATATTTGCTAAGGCAGCGTGGCATTGGTGGTTTTTATTGCCTTTCCCTTAAGTTCTTCTGAGGTCTGTAATGTATTTCATAAAATTAATAGTAATATTGCATCCTTTCCATTTCCCCACTTGAGTCCTGGTGCGGGAGTCCACCTCCGACAATGCCTCGGGGACCGAGAGGGCCGAGCGCTGTTGCTGGAACTGTGCGGATCAGGGTGACATGGAAAGATGGTTTCAAAAACACCAGATGCCACAGACCCGAAGTGGTGGAACAATGCATTGGAATTACCGAAAGAAAAGAAGAGTTGTTTGTCCACATTTTTAAACCCTTAAGGACAGTTTTCAGGCCCTTCCTTGGTCTGGGTCTTTGTGTGTGTGAAGCACAAAATGCAGGACCAGGGAGAGTCAATGTTGAAATGGCACGCAGCGCAAGGGAGCCGCTTGATGGAGCTGAGCTTTTCGCTCTCGTTACACTCGTTCTGTTTATAAACACTCCAGCGATGTGAATAATAAGAAGCCAAGCACAGGCCTTTGTCATCCCTCCATGATCTTTCTGGTTCTGGAGGGCTCAGGAGGAGGTGTTGAGTTTCTGTGTGCTAAAGCTTGTCAAGGGCACATCAAAATGCAATAATGAAATCAACTACCAGACAGATTGGATGGCAGATTTTGGCAGCTAACAAGGAGCTTTCTTGTTATAGGATGTGCAAACTTGTGGATTGCACTGCAATTAGAATTTTTTTTTTTTTTTTGCCTGAGCTCTTCTTATACTTTAATTCTCATAAGTGACAACAGCAAAAGACTACTTCTCACTCCCTAACGTGCTCTATCCATCTCCTTGTTGCTAAAGTAACTCGTGTCTTAATTTAACATCGAATTTTCCAAAAATCAGATCAATGCTATTCAGTGTTTTTGAGCTCCTGATACTTCAAGGAAAAGTCGGTGATAGATGACTTAAAACTAATTCTCTTGCCTTTTTTTTTTTTTTTCAGTGTGTGCAAAATATCCTTTTGGTACTTTTTGTAATTGTTGTTGTTGTGGTTTTAACCATATGTCTCCAGTAGGAAAGCAAGATCTTTGTTTCTTAACAGCTGATGTGTACTTGCGACTGTGTCACACAGGAGTCCGTAATACTGCTAGCGACAACTAAATCATTGCCACAAAAACTAATTTTAGCATCCAGGAAGGGAAAAACAACACTACTTCTGTGCTACTTAATAGCTGAGTGGCATGTGAAACAACCCAGTGAACCAGGTCAACCTGTTTTTCAGAGGTTAAAGGTGAGACACCCACAGAGGTAAATAAATGGTTTCCTCAGGGATTTACGGCATAACTGCTCCAACACCAGCATAAGCCTCCCTGCAGCTGACCAGGCAACTCCCAGAATATTCTGGTTTTTTAAACTATAACAACTCTGGAAAGGAGTGAAGTGGGAACTGAAAGGGAGAGAAAGAGGATGGGGTGACTGGATTCAGATTTTTAAATGCACTTGGGGAACGTCCGTTTATGAGTTGGCTACCCTCCTTGCTTCCAGTAGGAGCATCGGCATACCGGACAGCCACACAGCGGGCGTCACAAGCACTTAAATCACAATGCAGCTTATGATTTTTTTTTTTACAGGATAAGAGGTTTTAATTTTAGCAAAACAACAATGAAACCTCAAAAATTGAATTGTAAATCCTTAAGCAATAAGAGGACCTAAACAGAAGAACTAGCCCCCATATTTATCACTCTTTATTTTACTGGGAACAAGGAGAAATGTACTTGAACACCCAAGTTGTCTTTGAATCTGAAATCCTTTTTTAATGCATTCAATGTGTACTAGATATTTTGCATTGGATAGACCAGAAAATATCGGTCTGTATCAGGCCAGACAATGGGTATCAGGTTCTGGGGATCCAAATAAACTAGAAAGCATCTCTTCTAAACCACAGCCAGGTAAAAGTGATAAGGAGATAGAGGACTGAGATCAGCTCATGCCTGGGGCCTGATGGTGGCACAAACATGGAATTATCAAGTCCCCTCTTCACGGAGATGAAGCCAGAGCTGTCTTGATCAAGCATGTTCAGGACACACTGGGAAGAAAGGACAACATAGACAGATGGAAGGCCACTAGTTCAAGCACAGAGGGTTGGAATCCAGTGTGAGGGCGGAGGCTGGAGATTTAGGCAGATGGAAGATTTTGCAGATTGAAGATTCCATGGCAAGAAGTTTGGATAGGAAGGACATTCAGGGGCTCTGAGAAGGGAGTGATGTAATCTATGCCTTTTACAAAGATCTTTAAGCAGGATTGCTGCAAACAGATTGGAGAGGATAAGTATTATTCTATCTATACATATTTTCTTTTAAAACAATGTTTGATAACAGCCCCCAGGGCAATTCCTCCAGCTTCCTTTTTCTGTGTCCATGAAGACACAGAAAAAGTAAAATACACTGAAAACCAATATCAATCATGTCTGAGTCTAGAAAAATGAACAATAATTAGAAGACAGGTGGAGCCAGGCTACCCAATGTCTCTCTAAGACTCAATTTGCAGCAGAAAGCCAAAAAGTCACTGCATAGTAAATAATGGGGAGAAGGTTCTAGAGATATAGCATGGTCCATTTTGGAACACTAGTATAGACACAACCCCAGGATCACAAATGTTAAAGTTTTCGATGTTATTTAATCAATTCGTCGAAATCGGGGAAGGAGAGAGTTGTTCCTTCAATAGGGTAGAGATGCAGTATAGTTTAAGCCTCTTGTATAACAGGACACAAATATATAAACCTGCCTCCATGTGTACAACCAAGAAAGTAATTCAGTCTCAGGGTATATAAAGATCAATCTAATCTAGTTTATTGAAGATAGTGAGTCTGGACTCTTGTTTGAAGATGAGTAAAAAGAAAACTGACATGGAGGAAATAATTCACAGAAAAAAGAGAAAAGAAAAAATAGCATTCAGCAGATAGGGATGAATAAAATACTTTGTAATATTATTTTAGGACTGAGAAGAATTTTAAGAAAATGTTTGTTTTCCTCAATGAAGGGCAAGAAGACAAGACAACTATGAATAGGAACAATCTTGATGAAGTGAAAGATAAAAGGAGGAATTAAAAGGGTGAAGATAAAATGAAGAACCAATGGCAAGGACACGAAAACCATTCTATTAGAATTAACGTCTTTACAATCTGTATTGAAGTTAGGGCAGAACTAATGATCCCAAAACTCAAAGCCATCATGGTGGGCATAGAAGTTTTCTTACAACAAAGGAAAACCCAAAGCAGGAAGAAGGAAATAAGACCTACAGATGATGAAAACCATAAAGCCGACTTGAGTCTGAAAGTGGTTTCTGAAGAAAAGAATGAAATAAAAGAAACCAGCAGTTATCAAAGATATAAGAGGAAAAACTTCCTTAGGAGGAAGAAACGCCTGTGTAAGCAGACTGCAGTGGTCAACAGCTCACAGGAAAAGTTCACAGGAAAAGCAGTGAAAAAGAGCAGGCCTAGGCATGCCCCAAAGAACAAAATTAAGTGAAAGAAATCCCCAAGTTTGAGAATACAAAGCAACCAACTTTGATCCCTCTTAACAATATTCTTTGCAACATCATGGAGAAAATGACAATGAAGGAACATCTAATTCATGCTGAAACTCAGTTAAAGCATCCGCGTGATCACGGCTAATCATTTCTGCCTGAAACAGATTGTAAGAGGCGGCAGAACCTTTCCCCAGAAGCGTGTGCCCAGCAGTAGTCCAAACTCTCAGTATCAGCTGCCTCTAAAAGACCTCAAGTGATTCAAACCTTCATACCAGAAGTATGATGTTAAAATGTTATCACATGAGCGGAGAGCTGAAACCAGGATGTGGTAGGCAGCCTCTGAGATGACCTCCAGTGATCCCCATCTCCTGGTACTCATGCTCTTGTTTAACCCCTCTCCTTGAGAGTGGATCGAATTTAGTTATCCTCTTATAGCGGATGGAATGTGCCAGAGGTAACAGAATGTTTCATTCAGGATTACGTTACGAAAAGAATGTGGCTCCTGCCTTGAGCCCTCTCATTCTCCCCCTCACACCGGAATCTCCTGGTGCCATGGTGTAACCTGCCCAGTTGAGAGGCCTACATGGCAAGGAACTGAAAGAGGCCCCCCACCAAGGACCTGTGAGGAACTAGAGCCTCCAGTCCAACAACCTATGTGCAAATGAACCCCGCCAACAAATCCACTGCCCTAGTTGAGGCCTCAGATGGGAACGCCTGGCCAGTGCAATCTCTCTAAAGACCTGATCCAGAGGCATCCAATTAAACCAGGCCAACTCCCGACACAACAACTCTGAGATAATAATGTTTGCTGCTTTCAGTCACTAAAGTGCTGGGTAGTTTATTATGCAGCAATAGATAACCAATATATAACATGTTAACACTGAGGAAAAAATAAGGGGATAGAACATAATTCTTGACTGGTTTCTGGGTCACTTGGTGTTCTGGGATTTCTACCATATGGCCTATCTTTAAATAACTGAAAATCAGTGTTGGTCTTGAGATGGGAGTCACCTGTGATCTGAGCAAGCACTAGATACAAGTGCTGAATCCATCAAGTCTGTGGTCATGGGTTACACAGACTTAGAAATCAGCTAATCAATTAATTAATTCATCTATCAATCTATCTTTATTTTTTATTATTACATTATGTTAGTCGCCATACAGTACATTGTTAGCTTTTGATGTAATGTTCCAAGATTCATTGTTTGTATATAAAACCCAGGATTCCATGCAATATGTGCCCTCCTTAATACCCACCGTCGGGCCAACCACCCCCCTACCCTCTCCCCTCCAAAACCCTTGGTTTCTTGCCCGTAGTCCATAGTCTTTCATGGTCCATCTCCCCCTCCGATTTCCTCCCCTTCATTTTTCCCTTCCTTCTCCTAATGTCCTTCATGCTATTCCTTAAGTTCCACAAACAAGTGAAACCATATGTTAATTGACTTTCTCTGCTTGCCTTTATAAGTTTTTATTTAAATTTCAATCAATCTTTAATACCAAAGTAAAATCTCCAAAAATATCTTAAAATAGAAGAGATCATTAACGTAGATCACCATAATCTATTACGATTTAGGCCTAAAGCTCCAGAATTTATTTGGAAGGCCTGATAGTACAGTGGGAGGGAACACAGCTCCAGAAGTAGCAGACTCTATTGGAGCACGGGGCCAACAAAGTTTGCATAGTAATCTTGGGCAAGTTCCACAATCTTCCAATGCTTCAGTCTCCTCATCTGTGAAGCAGAGATATGCTATTGCATGAAACATTAGCACAGCAGCGTAATGCCTACTCAGGAAATGTGAGGTGTTGTCACTGTATTTTAAGAGCTGAAAGTGGAAATGAAGGAAAAGGTAAATTTGCTCCACTCCCCATCTCAAGTATAGCCAACTCAGATACTGCAGTTTCAATCTTCATTCTGACAATCAGAAAAAAACACAAGACAAATAACGGTTTGAAGAGTATAGAAGTAAGAAAATAGATACTTTTCAAAACAATGGAGAAGCATAAACAAATAAAAAGACCCCCCAAAAGAGTAAGAGATGGAAGCATATATAAAAGAATCAAATGAATCAAAGATATTAGACTAAATTATATTAATGGTAGAAACAAAGGAAAATAGATGAAGCCCTCCCACTTTTTTTTTTAATTTCTTTTCAGCGTAAAAGAATTCATTGTTTTCACACCACACCCAGTGCGCCATGCAATACTTGCCCTCCCTATTACCCACCACCTGGTTCGCCAACCTCCCACCCCCCACCCCTTCAAAACCCTCAGGTTCTTTTTCAGAGTCCATAGTCTCTCATGGTTCATCTCCCCTTCCAACTTCCCTCAACTCCCTTCTCCTCTCCATCTCCCCATATCCTCCATGTTCTTTGTTATGCTCCACAAATAAGTGAGACCATATGATACTTGACTCTCTCTACTTGACTTATATCACTCAGCATAATCTCTTCCAGTCCCGTCCATGTTGCTACAAAAGCTGGGTATTCATCCTTTCTGATGGAGGCATAATACTCCATAGTGTATATGTACCACATCTTCCTTATCCATTCGTCCGTTGAAGGGCATCCTGGTTCTTTCCACAGTTTGGCGACCATAGCCATTGTTGCTATAAACATTGGGGTACAGATGACCCTTCTTTTCACTACATCTGTATCTTTGGGGTAAATACCCAGCAGTGCAATTGCAGGGTCATAGGGAAGCTCTACTTTTAGTTTCTTGAGGAATCTCCACACTGTTCTCCAAAGTGGCTGCACCAACTTGCATTCCCACCAACAGTGTAAGAGGGTTCCCCTTTCTCTACATCCTCTCCAACACACGTTGTTTCCTGTCTTGCTCATTTTGGCCATTCTAACTGGTGTCAGGTGGTATCTCAATGTGGTTTTAATTTGAATCTCCCTGATGGCTAGTGATGATGAACATTTTTTCATGTGTCTGATAGCCATTTGTATGTCTTCATTGGAGAAGTGTCTGTTCATATCTTCTGCCCATTCCACTTTTTTTTTTTTTTAAAGATTTTTATTTATTTATTTGACAGAGAGAGAGGTCACAAGTAGGCAGAGAGGCAGGCAGAGAGAGAGGAGGAAGCAGGCTCCCTGCAGAGCAGAGAGCCCGACGCGGGGCTCGATCCCAGGACCCTGAGATCATGACCTGAGCCGAAGGCAGCGGCTTAATCCACTGAGCCACCCAGGCGCCCCTGCCCATTCCACTTTTTAAAGAAAAATGTTTCTCAAATTCAGTCAAAAAACGTATTACTATTGTATTAGTTGGTCCTAGGGTTTCTATGACAAATTGCCACAGACTGGGGGGCTAAAAACAAGGAAAATGTATTCCCTCCCAGTTCTGGAGGCCAGCAAGGTGTCGACTGGTCTGCGCTTGCTCTGGACGCTCTAGGGACAAGTCCTTTCATGTCTCATTCTAGCTGCTGGTGCCTGCCCACAGGCCGTGGCCTTCCTTCAGAGGCAGCTTCCTCCGTCCCCCTGTGGGCACCTTCTCTGCGTGCATGACTCTGCTTCTAAATATCTCCCTCCTGACAAGGACACCAGTCATGAGATTTAGGACCAACGTCCACCAGGATGAGTTATCCTAACTCAGTCACATCTGTGAAGACCCTATTTCCGAATGAGGTCACATTCACGGGTCCCAGGGTTTAGGACTTTGACCTGTCTCTTGTGGCACACAATTCAATCCATCACAGCGATGTACCATGTACAAAAGGACACCTACACCATATCCAGAAGCAATTTATGTAGGTAACAATAAAGAAACAAATTAGTATGCATCTATGTAATCCAATATTTAAAACCAACTAAAAATCAGATGTGGAAGATTAATTCCTATGTGAGGAAATGGTAGTGATAGGCTGTCGAGTAAAAATATTAAAATACAAATAGATAAGTAGGTAAAAAGATATAATGACGTCAAATAATCTATGCAAAAATATTCAGGGAAAAAAGTGTCCAAGTAAACACACTAAAATATTGATAGTGCTTAACACTGGCTGACAGGATTAAAGAGGATATTTATTATCATCTTTATAACTGCAGTACTGGCAACATTTTCTTACAGTTAGAATTTTTTTTAGATTCTCATAGTCTTTGTCTGCTTTATAACAGTAAATGTCACGTGTATGTCCCATACCCACCTTCTGACAGTTGGGGATATGCTGGTGTTTGGTTTTTGAAGGAATTCAGTAGAGCACAAGGCATGTGGGATTGAGATGGTTTTAAGTTTACAAGTAACATATTAGGTAAGATCACATACCAATAATCCAGGTTTACAGTCTACAGTCAAGATCTGTTCCTTCCCGGCTGCATGAGCATGCATGAGACCTAACCTCTGTGTGTTTCACTGTCCTAATCTGTAAACTGGAATATAATAGGGCTGGCTTCAAACTATTGTTTTGGCGAGGTTTTTGCTTACATATTCAACAGAAACGATGGGTCAACTGTTTTTACCTACAATTTGACCAACAATGTCATATGGTGTATGAGAGGGGAGTTTCAGGTACCAACAATGCCATATGGTGTATTAATATTAGTACTATTAGTAGGAATAGAAGTAGTCATAGTAATAACACAGCTTCTAAATTTCCACATGTATATTCTGATTCAGTGTATTGCCCTGAAAGGCAGTATGATGACTTGAACTGTATACAAGGCATAGAGGTCCCAGTGATGCAAATGAGGGCTGGCTTGTTCCTTCCCCTTCCCTGCCGAATACACAGGCAAGAATGATACAATTGCACATATTTTTTATATCCTTCAAATGCCTTGATCTGGTAGTGATCTGATACTACAGACTTGCCGTTACCTGCCCAGCCCCAGTGAAATAGGCCACAGGGGACACTGAGGGCTCTGCTACTGGGAGTTCCCATCTGTTCCTGTCTTTCCCCGTCAAGCTTCAGGGGTTCAAGGCCCGTGACCTTCGTGTGCACCCAGCACAGCCTGTTGACCCCGGGGCATTTTGCTCAGAGCCCTCTCCCCAAGAGCACAGCAGTCTGGGATTCACCCAATTTCTGAGTTGGCTTCACCATCCTGCTCACCCAGACCCATGCAGAGTTAGATGACTCGGGCACGGGACAAACAGCTATTGAATACCAGGCCCTGTACTAGATGCTGAATAAAATAGCACCCACCCTCTCGGAGCATAGTGAATTAAAGCACTAAACAGATATAGAACTATACATTGTAATAAGCAGCATGAAGGAACTAAGAGGATGCAAAGATGGGGGCAAAAAACAGGAAGAGGTGAACTAGTCAGACTGGGTAGTCAGGGAAGGCCTCTTTGAGGAGGTAACAATGTATTCAAAACCCAAGGATGAGGGGAACAGTCTTGGCAAAGAAAAGGGTGGGACAGTGACCCAGGTGAGGAAATACTACATGAAGGTCCTGATGGGGAAAGTGCTAGATAAATATAAAGACAGAAACGAAGCAGGTGCAAAAGCCCAGGGGAGAGAGAAAAGATACGGGTGAGCTAACCAGAGAGGCCAGCCCTTCCCTGGTCTTGTAGGATGCAATAAGAAATATATCCTTATTTTGTTTTAACTGTACTGAGAAGACATTGATAGGTTTCAAGCAAAGGGACAACAATTACTCAAATTGGGTTTTTATAACACTGGCTCCTTTCTGGAAAAGAGAAGGTAGAAAGGCGTGGAAATGGGGAGACCAGTGGAGAGGCCAGGAAGAGTTCCCCAAGTGTAGCAAGGCCTTGGACCCGTGCGGAGACAGGGATTTGGGTGCATTTGAGTTTTCTGTTGGGAAAGAAATGGTAGAGCTTGCTACTACACTGTGTGTGAGGAAGAAGAAATCTTATCAGCACTCTTGCTAGAGCAAATGGCTGGATATAGGGCCACCGATGCAGAGGCTAGGCATGGAGAAAATCTCGTTGGTGGACTAGTGATGCTGGAGTAGAAAACGAGGGTAAGAGTTGAGTCTTGCATGGGATAACTGAAATATCCTACATGTCAAATACCTGGTCGACATCTAGTAACCCAGTGGAGATGAAAGCTGGCAGTTGGAGATACACATCTGGAACTGATCTGTAGGTCTGAGCTCCAGATGAAAACGGGGAAGTCAGTCAGGGTCAGAACTGCCCAGACCTTGGGAGCCAGTTCCTACTCTGACTAAAGCCTTGGCCTGAACCCCAGCTTTGCTGGCTAAGGGACTGACTTCCCACCTCACTCTTCTCCCTGAGGTGGAGGCCCTGCAGGAAACTGGGGTCTACTCTTGGATCCCACTGGAATCCTGCACAACATCTAGACCAAAACGACCCAGATATTTCTTGCCAGGCTTCTAGAGCCACAGTCTGCCCCTCTGATCCAAATCTGGCCTGTTGTGGACCATGCACCTGTGTTCTACCAGGCACTCTAACTATTTTAAGTGAGTCTTAGTGGAAAGGCAGTGTGTCTCCAAGGAAGATAAATCCCAGTGTTTTGCGGAAGCGAGCGTGAGAAAAATCACAGGACAGAGCGCCTCTGCATTCCACCGCGTATGCTCAAGTGCAGGAATTGGGGAGCGTACAAGAAAGATACCCCTGAGAGCATTTCCCTCATGTCCACATTGCCTCTGGCCCTTGTTGCACACCCGGTCCTCCCCCAGCACGCAGCAGCCCAGGAGAGAGGAAAGTGCCGTGTCAATGGTGCCCGGCCCTGGGGTTCTCCTAGGACTGTTCTCTCACCTGTCCTCCAGATCAGATGCTCCCTGTTCTCGCTACGCAACCCCTGGGGGGGTGGGGGGTGGGGGAGGCATTACAGGCAGAGTGGCCAAGAGAAAGGAAAGCACCCCGTTGAGCCACAGCCTGGCAGGAGCCACCAGCAGTTCGGGTATGTGCTGGACAGTAAGGCAGGGGCAGATGAAGAGGTGGAAAAGAGCAGGGCACAGAGCACGACTGTGCGGAGAACAGCAGCACCTGCGGCAATGAATGACATGCTGACTCAGTCAGCGGAGTACAGGGCACAGGCCCATGGGAGTGGAGCACCAGCAGAGGGCAGGAATGGGAGAAGGGCAGGAAATGCATTTTGAAATGTATCATGCCAGAAGCCCCTGAGAAAAGTTGAGACAGAAAACACAGCAGCAGTGCAACTGGGGAAAAGCATAGGATCTGCCTTCCCCCTGAACCCGGTCCCACAAAGCAGTCTGGGGACAAGGATCACAGGAGAGAAACGCAGAGACAAGAGCAACAATGGGGGCTTTCTCCTGGAGCTGCAAACTTCACGCCAGGCTGCGAGCTTCCTGCAAGCTTGCAGGTGACAGGCACCTCGATTTGCCACTGAAGAGAGGAAGGGATCCTGAGATTAAAACGCCAGGTGTGTCTGAGAACATAAAGCCGTGACTGAGCTGATGGCGTTCGCCAGTCGAGCTCCCCACTCTCTTGTGAAAACCAGATCCACCTCGGGTAGTCCACAGGGCCGTGAATTCAGCTGAACTGCAGGGGCAATGCGAGGCAAAGCAAGGAACCCCGACAGAAGAGAGTGTGTGATCAGTATGGACAGGGGCTCAAGGACCCAGTGCACAGTGGTTGCGTGCCAGCTGTGGGCAGAGCCCGGAATAAGACAGGCGGTGAGGCGAGAAGACATATACGAGGACAGATGATTCATCCAGACATGGAAGGCACCGTCACACAGGCCAAGAGAGCCAGAGGGGGGCTGTTGTGTATATGGGGAAGCCGAGGGTTGATGGCCAGGGAATGAGGATTTAGCTGCTGGAGTTTCTCCAAGGAAACTTCCTCCATCTCCCAGACCTCTAGTTCCAGAACTTACAAAGAAATGGATGCAAGAGTCACACAGGGATCCATCTATCAGCTTTATTGCTGGTAAAGCTGGCTCAGAGAATGCGGCCAGTGCTGAGGTCCCGGTGAGGCTCCCTCCTTCCCCACACCCAAGCCAAACAGCAGGTTTTCCCGAGGCAGAAGGACAGCCTGCCCTGTCTGATTCCCCCCAGGAGGAAAGAGCACGACTGGCCTGCATGTCCACCGGCCTTACAGAAAGAAAACCCAGCAGGGCGCTGAGCCACAGAGTCAGTTCCTTTCCCCAGATTCGGCATCAAAGAAGTCTCCCTCTCCTTCAGGAAGGGGTGGAAAGAAAGGCTGAGAGCCCTTCCCAGTATCTTCAGAAGGACAGATGTTTCTATTTTATGGGCCTCCAAAGGGATGCCTGGAAAAGGAAGGAAATCATTCTCTTTGCACTGTACTGGCGTATACCATCAAGATTTTACATTTTGATATTTACGGGAAAAATTCTAATTTCTCAATGAGCTATAAGACCTGACGATCATTTGTTCCAGGGGCCTTCAATGTGTTTTGTTTTGTTTTGTTTTCAGTTGTCGAAGTCACTCTTCGGATATAAAACACAGGAGACAGAGCCATTCTACCCAAAAGGAGCGAAAGGTAAGAGGTTTGGAAAGCCCAGGCGGGGACCCACGGGGACACACTCCCTTCCTCAGCAACCACCCAAAGGCAACTCAGAGGAAGCCAAGGTGATGTTTCTTAGTTACTAAGAAACCTGCGAAGCCAAACTGTGCAGCTGAGTCACCGGTGACAATGGGGGCTACTGGAACCATCTCGGAAATCCTCACCTTGAGGGCGGCTTAAGGGCGACACAGAAAGTTTCAACTCACTTGCAGGGGACCTAAGTTAACACTGGTCTCCTTTTTCGACTGCCATACACCCCATCTAGTCATGCCCCCAGGTCTTAGAGGCGGCTGCACGTAGCTGAGGAGTTCACACTGAAAAGTATCACCAAGAAAAGCGTTAAATACCCTTTATTGCCATTGTTGCTGACGCAGATCTTTATGAAAGGGTAAATAATGATCGGTATGGGTCAACCAGGGGGAAAACGGATAAAGTCTCGGAGCTGCCCAGCTGACCTCCAACACTAGAATCTGATCGTGGTGTCTTGCTGTCTCTCCTATCCAAAAGGGGTTGAAAACAAGGGAAATCCTGTGTTGTCCCAACAGACATTTGGTAGTTAGAACCTTCTGCCCTCACTAGAGGCCTGGTCTTCCCTGAGAAAGGGGTAGAGAGGAGAATGTTCTTAAGATAGAAGGATAAAACCGATTTGGCAGGGCACCTGGGTGGCTCAGTCTTTAAGTGTCTGCCTTCGGCTCAGGTCATGGTCCTAGGGTCCTGGGATCGAGCCCCGCATTGGGCTCCCTGCTCATTAGGAAGCCTACTTCTCCCTCTCCCACTCCCTCTCTCTTTGTCTCTTTCTATATCAAATAAATAAATAAAAATCTTAAAAAAAAAAAAGATTTGGCTACTGAAGATAGCATTAGGTTGAATCGTTGAAATCAAATGAAATGGAAACATTGAGTCATACATTTTTTGTTTTTATAAATCATAAGTGGCCAAGTATTGGCTCGCTTACATGTTTCGGCTTGGTCCCCAACCGACTTGGACCTTCCAAGTATGCTAGGTAACAGGCTTTGGCCCATGTTTCTCCCTGATTCTGTTTTTTGGCTTAGGATGGGGAGCAGAAATGGTGGTGTGGCCTTTGACTTTAGATTACAGATGTTCTACCAAGGACGACTGAGGACGTCATAGGCATCACCTCCTGCTGTCCTCTCCCTAACCCTGGTTCCTATCTGTCCCCTCATTGCTCCTACCCTCAGTTCATGCCCACACACCACCCAGTGGCCACTCTGAGACCACCGCCTGATTTCCTATCAACTGCCTCATGCTTATAGTGCAGAACCACTTTCACCAATGGCAGAGGCCACAGGAGAGCCAGGAACCAGAGTTGAGTACCTTGGCATCTGATCACTTACCTTTCCCAAGAACACTACTGAATTTTGTAGGAAGGTATCTATTTCTATTCTCCCTCTCATAATCACATCCAGGGTATAATCCCTACAAAGCATATGCGCGGTTTTAAAAGGCCACTCCATGGGTGTTGAGGGCAATCCCATCATCACAGGTTGGCAAGCCAGTATATCACTATTACTAAACTCACTTTACAAAACAAAGTGGGGGTGAAACCAGGGGAAGGGGAGTTCGAACATCAAACAGGATTGATGGGCTTATCATCATGGCGCTGCATTACAGGCTGACCTCCACAGGCTGGAAATTGGGTTACATCAACAAACCTTTCACTTTAAAGTGTGAGATGAAAGAATGCCTCCCCTCATATTCTGCAGCGCGCCTGGCTCAGGTTTAAAGAAAGTATGCAGCCAGGTACCCGTGTCACATTTCAATCTGTGATATTGACAAGGATGCGAAAACCCCAGCCTTTGAAACTGAGCCTTCCATATGCGGAACAAACACCTGAAGCACTCCGCTGTGAAGAGCTGAAGGAGAAGGAAGGGGAGATGGTAAAGGGGAAAGCTCCGCACGTGGAACGTTTCTGAATGCTCCCACCACGGGCTGTAACTCAAGTCTGCTAGAGTGGAGCTTAGTTCGGGTAAATGACATTGGTTTGTTTGGCTTTCCTCAATATCAAGGCTTACTTGCTTTGTCACGATTCCAAAAAGCCAGTGATGTGTTACCAAAGGAAGGAAAATTACTTATTTAACAGCACTAGTCTTTCTTAAGATCAATTCAGTGATAGTCCCCTCCAACGTCATCCACCTAATAGCACTCTCTTGTCATTTATTTACTTAGTGGAGCAGGTTTCCCTGGTGCCTCCCCCAAACTCCCAGGGAGGCAGTGAAGAGCACAAATATTAGAGGCAAGCTTCGTTCGCACTCTGCAAATGATGTTCCTATTTTTTTCTACATTATTTCCAAAGCACAATATCTCTGTCCCCTACTTTGAGCTTTTAGTCTTCATTTTTTACCTAGAAGTTAACGGGTACAAGCCTTATAGCTATTCCTCTGGTTTATTCAACAGGTAGGCATATAGGAAACAGAATGCAGACAGAGGATTTCTCAACAAGGTCCTCAAATTCTGCACAGCTGAGTGACATCATAAAGGGCATTCGAACTCCTTGTAAATGGGGAGAAACGGCCATCTGCTAGTATCCATTGATGCAAAAACAAGCCTCCAATTGTGGGACACAAAAATGTACTGATATTTTTAAAAGCCTTGAAAACATCTCCAGCCCAGGTCCTACTTTGGCATCTATCCAGGTCCTGGTCCCCTCTACCAGGATGCATTACCCTTCCTAATTCTTTATAGTCTGCTTCATTTGGCAAAGGACCCAAACCTAACCACAACAGTTAAAAAGAAAGGCTTACATTCTACTATAAAATATACAAATCATGAAATGTATACAACTAACAAAAACAGTTTCAGTACTATTTGATGAGAGGAATTTCGTGTGGCTTTTTTTTTTCTTTCTTTCTTTTTTGGTAATTCGGCATTCCAGTAATGTGAAACCACTGTTTAAGATAGAAAATCATTTTTCAATCTCAGGAAACATCGTTACTAGCTGCCAAAAGTCGATCCATATAATAAGAACTATTTGCTAATGCTGAACACCTGCACTTCTACAGATAGACTCTAAGGACAGCTGTAGCCATGCCTTTGAGTCTACTGACACAGCAGTCAAGCACAAACACAACATTTTAGATAGGAATGCTTGCTGGGGGGAAAAAGAAGAAGAAGGAGAAGGAGGAGGAGAAGAAGAAGAAAGAGGAGGAGAAAAAGAAGAAATGCTTGCCTGCAGAAGGAGCAAGGCACACATCCGCACAAAATCTAGGGTATCCCTCGGTAGACACTGAAGTCATTAGATACAAAAAAAGCAAACAAAATACATCTAGGACAAGGATCCCAGCTGCTAGAAGCTTACATCTTGAGGTGGTAGGATACACAAATCAAGACCTACTAAAGGTATAAACATATATCATGCTTATGGAAGCCATGTGTAAATATTTATTTCACTTCCCATGGTTAGTTTTCGCTTTTTTGGTTTCATTGTTTGATTTCCTGGCTTACTAGGCTTCATGGAGAAGGACAGCCCCCGGAAGTTTGAATGGAAACTTCACGAAGAAGATGCAAGCATTGTTTTATAATCTTCTGAAATGAATAATTTCTAGCAAGCATCTCAAGGATGGTTTGCACATTCTCACCTACGTTTTCAAACACAGTGATGCTAGAATCTTCGTAGCTTCTTCAATAAAGCAAATACCAGAGAGAGGTGACTTTAATGTTATTATTACAATAATAGAAAGCATTTATTGGCAACTGCTAAGAGCCAGAAAGTGAACTCCTTTACAAACACTGCCTTTAATTATTAACATCTTTATAAAGCAAATTCTATTATCCTCATTTTATAGGCAAAGAGAAAAAAGGCTGAAATTCAGAATAATTCACATGACTGGCTCAAGTTGGAAATCTGCTAAGTAAATGATAGACCTAGAATTCAAATTCAAGGTCATCTGGTTTGAGACACTGCAGTCTTTTCCCTATATTATGTTTCCTCCTTGCCAACATCTAGTTAGCAATGACTTTTTGCCAGGCACTGTACAGGGAATGCACGAGTTAGTGGCATAGATGTGGTCCTGCCCTCATGGTTCACAACTTAACCAGGAGGACAGACATACAAGGAGTAATAATAAGTGAAATGTGGGTTATTAGCAGGCAGTCCAGCATGCTAGGGACCACACACTGGACCTAGCCAGATGGTACAAATTCTGCAGGCTGCACAAAAAGCTACAGAAAAATACCTATTGAGTCATCACATTCATCTCCCTAAAACTGTAACTCATCCCACTGCTCACCCAAGTCAATCTCAGTATCTTGATGTTTCCATTTAAATGGATATCATCCAATCAGTGTTCCTTGCTTGACTGAGATCTCTGAGGGGCCAAATAGAATAATAAGAGCCGAGGTACTGGAAGCATTTCAAATGCAAATAAAAGAATAATCAACTTTCTTTCCTTGGATTTCAAGTCTTTATAATGCCCTTCTCTCTGTCACATCTTCTGTGTGTCCTAATACTATCCGTGAAGCCATCCATTACTCCCTCTCCCCACCCAGCAGTGCCCCCTTCGTCTGCATCACACGGCCTCAAGGTCCTTCTGCATCCCTACACCATCCCTCGCCTACTGCACGCCCCGTCTCCCTTCCCCACTGCTGACCTCTACAGCATCTCCACACACCAGGAATTAACATGCCCCACAGGCGGGTAGGACAAAGTGGTATTCTCAGTACCTTTGTCCTTTCCTCCCGTACGTTAAGCAGAAAGTGAGAAATTTTCTGGAAGCACTCTAATGCAGCTTTCACCACTTTGAGACATGTGCTCAGTCATTCTGGGCTGGAGATTTTTCAAAAGCAGACCCAAGCAAGGTGCCAAGATGAACTCAAAGTGCCCAACGAGCCAGAACTCTTTAACATCCTCATGATGGATGACGAAATGGAGTGATCCGTCATAGCTCCACCTACTCCCCTCCACCCAGAAAGCCTTTATGAACACAAATCAGAGTGATAGTATTAAAGGGAAAACCCTGAATTTGATCTAATTTATTTTTAATAAACTCTTCTAAAATTTCATTTAACTTGTAGTAGGCAATTATCAAGGTTTATAATATATCTCACAATCAAGGCACTGTGTTACTAAACCTGCCACCAAAAATAACCACAAGATTTTTTAAGACAATGGCCAGTTACCTTGCCTTCTAAAGGCAACTGACCCTTACTTTTTTTAAAATTTTTTTTAAAGATTTTATTTATTATTTGACAGAGAGAGAGATCACAAGTAGGCAGAGAGGCAGGCAGAGAGAGAGGAGGAAGCAGGCTCCCTGCGGAGCAGAGAGCCGATGCGGGGCTCAATCCCAGGACCCTGAGATCATGACCTGAGCCGAAGGCAGCGGCTTAATCCACTGAGCCACCCAGGCGCCCCAACTGACCCTTACTTTTAAAGATTTTATTTATTTATTTACAGAGAGAGAGATCACAAGTAGGCAGAGAGGCAGGCAGGCAGAGAGAGAGGAGGAAGCAGGCTCCCTGCCAAGCAGAGAGCCCGATGCGGGGCTCGATCCCGGGACCCTGAGATCATGACCTGAGCCTAAGGCAGAGGCTTTAACCCACTGAGTCACCCAGGCGCCCGTAGGTCCCTTTTATTAACCATTAAATATCTACCTATTTATCTCTATCGATAGATATATAAATTTTGGACTGAGAAAAAATTTGTACACACGCACACACATACACACACTACCCAAAGAACCAGAAAAAACTTTGGAAGTATACTTTTTCTTTAACTTGAGCCAGACCAATTATTCATGAAGGCTTCCTTCACACCAGTCATCCCTATGGGTGACAGGACATTTATTCTCTGACCCTTACTTTTAGAGCAAAGCATTGTTAACTAAAATAGGGACCCATGTGATACTTTTTAATGACCCATTATCTTAAGTCATGCATAGGCCTGATAAAATTCACCACATATGTGCAAACATTTACCCTGTAGCACTTTCTGGACAATTCAAGCAGTATCACCACAACTAAAAATGATGCTATCAAATATTTCCAGATGCCCCATAAAAGTGAGAAGGAGAAACACCACAATACCAAGCCTGAAGCTTTCCATCCACATTGGCTGACTTTGTTAAGTTTTGCATCGACTAAACCTTTCCTTTTAAAGACTGTTTTAACCATCATATGACATTCTCAAAGGAGTACATTTGTGCTGTTACCATAATAATCAATTAGTTAAAGTAGGGATGTTATCACTACTAGAAAACTAAGAAACCACAGAGGTAAATATATTAGAACACTTGTGGGGATTATCTGTCAGTGGCCAAACATGAAGACAACAGGCTCTGGGATTCCTACAGAAAGAGAAGCCATCATGCTGAAATATAGGCAGCCAACTTTCTAAGACTGGTGAGCCATGTTTTGTGACAGTTTTCTGACTGAGTTCTGATGTTAAAGAATTAACAACAAATATACCAGGAAGACACTGCTATTCATGGGAGTGGTCCAGGGTCTAATGCTGTACAAAACAATCCCAGGGCTGAGTGCCCAATGTTCAAAATTCAACACTTCTACCTTTCCCAGACACTGGTTCCTATGACCCAGCCACACTCATCCCTGATTCCAGATCCTGAATTCCAATGTTTTCATGGAGGCACGAGGCGTGACAAGAATGCAAAGGTCCTGTGGCTGATGTTCATTAGGTGGTCAGTGTTAACACGTTTCTCACCAGTCCCCATGTAATTCTGTGAGGCACTGAGGATTAGGTGTTTTTTCCTCCCTTTGATGGAAAGAAAGAGGAAGCTAGGTTTAGAAGTTGAAAATCTCCATTATAACTTTCCTTTCAGTGAGTTTTCCCTAGAGTGAAATGATATCCTGAGTGCATCAAACAGAACTGGAAAACGTGTGCTTCATCAGTCATCTCATTTATGAACAGGAGCTCCCCAGTTGGGTGGTTCACTGAATAAAATAGTTTACTCCAAATTTTTCTGGAACTTGAGGCCCCAAGAGCATGAAGCCAGCAAAAGTCACCACTCCTTTCATTAGTAATATTCACCTCTGCCTTCATGAAATCCCTGCCAGCCAAGGAGGAGTGAGGAGTCCACACCTTTAAGAATACTTGGACACTCAACCCTATGGTCAAATAATCTTCAACAAAGCAGGAAAAAATATAAGTGGAGAAACGACAGTCTCTTCAGTAAATAGTGCTGGGAAAATTGGACAGCTATGTATAGAAGAATGAAACCCAACCATTCTCTTACACCAAACACAAAGATAAACTCGAAATGGATAAAAGACCTCAATGTGTGGCAGAAATCTATCAAAATCCTAGAGGAGAACATAGGCAGTAACCTCTTCGACATCAGTCACAGCAATTTCTTTCAAGACACATCTCCAATGGCAAAGGAAACAAAAGCGAAAATGAACTTTTGGGACTTCATCAAGAACAAAACCTCTGCACAGCAAAGGAAACAGTCAACAAAACAAAGAGGCAACCCATGGAATGGGAGAAGATATTCACAAATGACAGTACAGACAAAGGGCTGATATCCAAGATCTATAAAGAACTCCTCAAACTCAACACACACAAAACAAATAATAACATCAAAAAATGGGCTGAAGATATGAACAGACATTTCTCCAAAGAAGACATACAAACAGCTAAAAGACACAGGAAAAAATGTCCATCATCATTAGCCATCAAAACCACATTGAGATACGACCTTACACCAGTTAGAATGGCCAAAATCAGTAAGACAGTAAACAAGTGTTGGAGAGGATATGGAGAAAGGGGAACCCTCTTACACTGTTTGTGGGAATGCAAGTGGGTGCAGCCACTTTGGAAAACAGTGTGGAGATTCCTTAAGAAATTAAAAATAAAGCTACCCTATGACCCTACAATTGCACTACTGGGTATTTACCCCAAAGATACAGATGTAGTGAAATGAAGGGCCATAATCACCCTAATGTTCATAGCAGCAATGGCCACAGTCACCAAACTGTGGAAAGAACCAAGATGCCCTTCAACAGATGAATGGATAAAGATCATATGGTCCATATATACAGTGGAGTATTATGCCTCCATCAGAAAGGATGAATACCCAACTTTTGTATCAACATGGATGGGACTGGAGATTATGCTGAGTGAAATAAGTCAAGCAGAGAGAGTCAATTATCATATGGTTTCACTTACTTGTGAACCCTAAGGAATAACACAGAGAACATTGGGAGATGGAGAGAAGTAAATTGGGGGAAATTGGAGGGGGAGATGAACCATGAGAGACTGTGGACTCTAAGAAACAAACTGAGAGTTTTGGAGGGGAGGGAGGTGGGGGTTTGGGTGAGCCCGGTGGTGGGTATTAAGGAGGGCATGTATTGCATGGAGCACTGGGTGTGGTACATAAACAATGAATTTTGGAACACTGAAAAATAAAATAAAATTTAAAATAAAAAGAATACTTTGGGGACATATATGTACTCAGGGGAATATTTAAAATACTTTAAGACCAAAATAGTCAGGCACTGATTCATTCAAACATAGACTATGTGTTGCAGTTGTGGTTGTTATGGTGGTAAAACACACATAACCTAAAACTTACCTTTTAACTATTTTAAGTGTATAATCTGGTGACATTAAGTACATTCACAATATCAAGCAACCATCACCATCATCTGTTTTGAGAACTTTTTCCTTCCCCCAGATACTCTGTACATGTTAAACAATAGCTCCCCATTTCCCTTCCCTCCCAGCTCCTGGTAACCTCTGCTGTGAATTTGACTTCTCTGTGTACCTCCTGAAAGGACCATAGTGGTTCTAATTCTGTAATTCTTTGATACTCTTGCTTATCAAAAGATGAGTCTAATTTTTCTGCCCTTGGTACACCTAGGTGGCTCAGTTGGCTAAGCATCTGCCTTTAGAAGGTGACCTTCATGATCCCAGGGTGCTGGGATTGAGTCCCACATCGGGCTCCCTGGTCAGTGGAGATCCTCTTTCTCCCTTTGCCTACCTTGCCTGCTTCTCTCTCTCACTTTGTCAAATAAATAAAATATTTTAAAAATATCTACTATTCATGGATACATGTAACACTGGCAAAACCAAAGTGTGCTCTCTGGTAAGAAAACAAAATTCAAATTTTGGCTATTTTAATTGCTTGCCACTTCACTTAATAAATATTGGTGAGAAAAACAGGTTAATAGGTGATGTGTTCTGGCAACAGTAGGACTAAAGGAGAAAAACTAATGTTTCAAAATATTCCCTTCATTTAAAGCTTCAGTAAAATGTGTATGTGGACAGATTTTTGTTGTCTTGTGTTCATTTACACTGATTGCTGCTCTATGTTTTTTCTGGTTGAGAACTCCAGTTCTAGAAAATTCTCAGCTGTTATCATCTGTTAACATCTTTTCTTCATTCTGTCCTTCTGGAACTCCTTTTAGAAATATATTTCAATGTCTCAATTCATCCTCTAACTCTTCTCATATTTTTCATACCTTTTTTTAAATTTTCAACATTCTGTGTCACTTAATTCTAATTCCATTTCATTAACTATTGCTTCAACTGTGTCCAATCTATTCTTTATCTTCTTTATTAGTCTTTTTTTCAATTTTTAATCTATATCAAAAATTCACTTGCAAGATTTCTCATAGGTTCTTAGCTGCATTCATCCATACTACTTTCAAAAAAATTTTTTTTATTCACAGTCTCTTATTACTGTTCAATTTGGATATGGGATCCTTTTTCTAGTCATTCAAAGATTTATAAAATACTGTTACTGAAATTGTTTGACAAATGTTTGATTAATTCTAAATCCTTAAGTGTAATTCCCCCCAAAGTCTTAGATGTCCACATGCAATCTTTTTCTAAGGTTTAAAAATTTTAATTGAAGTATAGTTGACCTATAATATTACATTAGTTTCAGGTGTACAACACAGTGATTTGACAATTATATGCATTATGAAATGCTCACCATGATAACTGTCATTACCATCTGTCACCACACAAAGTTATTATAATATTATTGACTAGATTCCCCATGCTGTACTTTTCATACATGTAAATTATTTATTTTATAACTGAAAGTCTATTCTTTTTAATCTCCCTCACCTGTTTTGCCTATCCCCTGCCCCTCCCTTCTCCTCTGGCAACTATCGATTTATTCTCCATATTTATCCACATGTGTTCTTGGGTCAGGCTTGTGAGCTCTTCTTGCCCAGGAAATTTTATTTGCTTTGTTTCTTTGTTTTTATCTCTTCCTACACTCATCTTCACAGAGTGGACAGTTCCACAACTGTCTCAGTCTGACCCCAGAGTCCACAGCTCAGAACAAGATCTTACACTAGCAGTTTGGGTCCCTGCCCAATGGGGAGCCCACAGTCACTGTGGTAACAGATGGAGACATTACTGGAAAATCCACTGGAATAAATGAGCCTTTCCTCACCAGGTCATTCTAACACAGCCCCTGACATCAGAGAGGGCCTGGGCCCCTATGACTCACACGGTGAGTACATTTAGTCCCTCATGTGGCCTGGACCCTTAACTCTGCTCCCACTTTCCAGTCTCAGAGCCCTTTGTACTTCAGCTCGCTCCTCCCTGCTGTGTGGACTTTCATTCTCTTTCTGCTCATTGGAGACTTTTATTTTCAATTCTGCTTTAGTAGTAACACTCTCTATTTTTGCAAAGTCCTTTTTTTTTAAATTTTCTGTGTCCCAAATGCATGGGGAGGTACACTTGTGTGTACCCACTCTGCCGTCTCGAACGCAGAAAAAAACTTGGAATAAAATTAATTCTTATCCTTGATTTTGCATGAAAATCTCTATGATTTTCTTTTTTTTTTAAGATTTTATTTATTTATTTGACAGACAGAGATCACAAGTAGACACAGAGAGAGAGATAGAGAGGGAGGAGGAAGCAGGCTCCCCACCGAGCAGAGAGCCCGATGCGGGGCTCGATTCCAGGACCCTGAGACCATGACCTGAGCCGAAGGCAGAGGCTTTAACCCACTGAGTCACCAGGTGCCCCTATGATTTTCATAGTTAAAAATTTCATCTTTATCATGACGAAGAGGAGGTAAATTAAGTCTGCTGCCTCTGCCACTGCAGAAGATAACATATTTACTATAATAAAGAACTGAGAAGAATATTAGGAAACAAGTGCTGTAGGTAATGCAGAGGTCTGATGAATATCTGATTCAGGGCTGGTACTACCAAAAGAATATAACTTTGTGTGCATATTTATGTGAAAGCAGAAGATATGCAGAAAAACACAGGTTACATTCCTCACGGGGGAAACAAACCCTTTGTAGATCTCAATAACTCCACTGAGGAGCCTTTATATCTTTTGAATTTCGGAATCTCACTCTAGCTGAGTGAGAGCTGGTTCTCTAGCTCTTCTAATTTTCAAAGACAACTTCTGATTGCCTGATTTTGCACCAAGCACCTGCTAAAAGGTATCAATTTTTGCTGAAGATGAACAGATGAACAAATTAAAAAACATCAACAGATGAACAGATTAAAAAAAAATGTGAGACTATCTAGCTAGCTATCCAAAGAAAATGTGAGAAAAAATGTGTGTGTGTATATTTTTAAATTTTTTATTTATAATGGAAAACTATTCAGCCATAAAAAAGAAGGAAATCCAATCTTTTGTGACAATAGAGATGGACCATGAGAGCATTATGCTAAGTGAGGTAACTCAGACAGAAAGATAACTAGCTGTCTGATCTCACTTCTTTGTGGAATCTAAAACATCAAAATCCTAGAAGCATATTAGACTTCTGGTTGTCAGAAGCAGAGGATAAGAGGAGGAGGAATTAGATGAAGGGGGTCAAAAGGTACAAACTTCCAGCTGTAACATAAATAAGTCCTAGAGATGTAATATAAAACATTTAGAATATAGTTAACAATATTTTTTGTATATTTGAAAGTTGTTAAGAGTAGATCTTAAAAGTTCTCATCACAAGGACAAACACTGCAACTATGTGACATGATGGGAATTAACTAAATTTACTGTGGTAACAACTTCATAATTTATACTCATATCAAATCATTATGTTGTAGACTTTAAACTTATACAATATTATATGGCAATTATATCTCTATAAAACTGGGAAAAAATGCCACACTTTTAGTATTTTATTCTCTTGTTCATATGTTCTTATCTTGATAAAATGACAAGATGGAAAAACTCACCACAAAAAAAAAAAAAAAAGAAAAAACACAAGAGACAGTACCAATGGCTAGGGACCTAATCAATACACACATTGCTAACATATCAGAACTAGAGTTCAGAATGACAATTATCAAGGTGAGAGCTGGGCTTGAAAAAGGCGTGGAAGATATTAGAGAATCACTTTCTGGAGAAATAAAAGAACTAAAATCTAACCAAGTTGAAAAAAAGTTATTATTGAGGTGCAATCAAAAATGGAGGCTCTTACTGCTAGGATAAAAAAAGCAGAAGAGAGAATTAGTGATATAGAAGACCAAATGATAGAGAACAAAGAAGCTGAGCAAAAAAGAGACAAACAACTACTGGACCACAAGAGGAGAATTTGAGAGATAAGTGATAGCATAAAATGAAACAATATTAGAATAATTTGGATCCCAGAAGAAGAAAAAAGAGAGGGGAGCAGCAGGTATATTGGAGAAAATTATACTACAGAATTTCCCTAATATGGCAAAAGGAACAAGCATCAAAATCCAGGAAGCAAAGAGAATTCCCCTCAAAATCAATAAAAATATGTCCATACCCCATCATCTAATAGTAAAACTTACAAGTCTTAGTGACAAAGAGAAAATCCTGAAAGCAGCTCGGGACAAGTAGTCTGTAACATACAATGGTAGAAATATTAGATTGGCAGCAGACTTAATCCACAAAGACCTGGCAGGCCAGAAAAAACTGGCATGATATATTCAGAGCACTAAACGAGAAAAATATGCAGCCAAGAATACTATATCCAGCTAGGCAGTCATTGAAAATAGAAGGAAAGATAAAAAGCTTCCAGGACAAACAAAAATTAAAAGAATGCGCAAACACCAAACCAGCCCTACAGGAAATATTGAAAGGGGTCCTCTAAGCAAAGAGAGAGCCTAAAAGTAGCAGACCAGAAAGGAACAGAGACAATATACAGTAAGTCACCCTACAGGCAATACAATGCCATTAAATTCATATCTTTTAATAGTTACCCTAAAAGTAAATGGGCAAAATGCCCCAATCAAAAGACACAGGGTATCAAAATGGATTAACAAAAGAGAGAGAGAGAGAGAGAGCCATTAATATGCTGTCTACAAGAAACTCATTTTAGACCCAAAGACACCTCCAGATTTCAAGTAAGGGTGTGGAAAACAATTTACCATGCTAATGGACATCAAAAGAAAGCAGGGGTGGCAATCCTTATATCAGATAAATTAGATTTTAAGCCAAAGATTATAATAAGAGATGAGGAAGGACACTATATATCATACTTAAAGGGTCCGTCCAACAAGAATATCTAACAATTTTAAATAGCTATGCCTGTAACATGGGAGCAGCCAATTCTATAAAACAATTAATAACAAAATCAAAGAAACACATTGACAATAATACAATAATAGTAGGGGACTTTAACACCACCCTCACGGAAATGGATAGATCATCCAAGCAAAAGATCAACAAGGAAACAAAAGCATTAAATGAAACAGGGGACCAAATGGACATCACAGATATATTCAGAACATTCCATTCCAAAGCAGAATACACATTCTTCTCCAGTGCACATGGAACATTCTCCAGAATAAATCACATCCTGGGTCACAAATCAGGTCTCAACCAGTACCAAAATACTGGGATAATTCCCTGCATATTTTCAGACCACAATGCTCTGAAGCTAGAACTCAATCACAAGAGGAAAGTTAGAAAGAACTCAAATACATGGAAGCTAAAGAGCATCCTACTAAAGAATGAATGGGTCAACCAGGAAGTTAAAGACAAATTTTAAAAACTCATGGAAACAAATGAAAACGAAAACACAACTGTTCAAAATCTTTGGGACACAGCAAAGGTGTTCCTGAGAGGAAAGTATATAGGGGTGGAAGCCTTTCCCAAGAAACAAGAAAGTCTCAAATACGCAACCTAACCCTCCACCTAAAGGAGGTAGAGAAAGAACAGCAAAGAAAGCCTAAACCCAGCAGGAGAAGAGAAATAATAAAGATCAGAACAGAAGTCAATGAAATAGAAACCAAAAGAACAGTAGAACAAATCAGCAAAACTAGGAGCTGGTTCTTTGAAAGAATTAATAAGATTGAAAAACCCCTGGTGAGACTTATCAAAAAGAAAAGAGAAAGTACTCAAATTAATAAAATTATGAATGAAAGAGGAGAGATCACAATCAACACCAAAGAAATACAAACTATTATAAGAACATATTATGTGCAACTATACGCCAGCAAATTTGACAATGTGGAAGAAATGGATGCATTCCTAGAGACATATAAACTACCAAAACTGAACCAGGAAGAAGTAGAAAACATGAATAGACCCATAACCAGTAAGGAGATTGAAGAAGTCATCAAAAATCTCCCAAACAATCAAGAGCCCAAGGCCAAATGGCTTCCTGGGGGAATTCTACCAAACATTTAAAGAATTAATACCTATTCTGAAACTGTTCCAAAAAATAGAAATGGAAGGAAAACTCCCAAACTCATTTTATGAGGCCAGCATTATCTTGATCCCAAAACCAAAGACCCCATCAAAAAGGAGAATTACGGACCAACATCCTTGAAATAAAAATTCTCACCAAAATACTAGCCAATAGGATCCAACAGTACATTTAAAGGATTATTCACCACGACCAGGTGGGATGTATTCCTGGGTGGCAAGGTTGGTTCAACATCCACAAATCAATTAATATGATATAATACATTAATAAAAGAAAGAACAAAAACCATATGATACTCTCAATAGATACTGAAAAAGCATTTTACAAAGTACAGCATCCTTTCTTGATCAAAACTCTTCAAAAGGGGGGGACTGGGTAGTTCAGTGAGTTAAGCCTCTGCCTTCATGATCTCAGGGTCTTGGGATTGAGCCCCACATCAGGCTCTCTGCTCAGCAGGGAGCCTGCTTCCTCCTCTCTCTCTGCCTGCCTCTCTGCCTACTTGTGATCTCTCTCTCTCTCTGTGTGTGTGTCAAATAAATAAAATAAAATCTTAAAAAAAAAAACTCTTCAAAGTGTAGGGATAGAGGGTACATACCTCAATATCATCAAAGCCATCTACGAAAAACCCACAGCAAATATCATTCTCAATGGGGAAAAACTGAGAGCTTTTCTTCTAAGGTCAGGAACACAGCAGGGATGTCCATTATCACCACTGCTATTCAACATAGTACTAGAAGTCCTAGCCTTGGCCATCAGACAACAAAAAGAAATAAAAGGCATCCAAATTGGCAAAGAAGTCAAACTCTCACTCTTACAGATGATATGATACTTTATGTGGAAAACCCAAAAGACTCCACCCCAAAATTGCTAGAACTCATACAGGAATTTAATAAGGTGTCAGGATATGAAATCAATGCACAGAAATCAGTTGTATTTCTATACATCAACAGCAAGACATAAGAAAGAGAAATTAAGGAGTCAATCCAATTTACAACTGCACCCAACACCATAAGATACCTAGGAATAAACCTAACCAAAGAGGCAAAGAATCTGTACTCAGAAAACTATAAAGTACTCATGAAAAAAATTGAGGAAGACACAAAGAAATGGAAAAATGTTCCATGCTCATGGATTGGAAGAACAAATATTCTGAAAATGGCTATGCTACCTAAAGCAACTTACACATTTAATGCAATCCCTATCAAAATACCATCCATTTTTTTCAAAGAAATGGAACAAATAATCCTAAAATTGATATGGAACCAGTAAAGACCCCGAAAAGTCAGAGGAATGTTGAAGAAGAAAGCCAACATTGGTGGCATCACAATTCCAGACTTTAAACTCTATTACAAATCTGTCATCATCAAGACAGTATGGTACTGGCACAAAACCAGACACATAGATCAATGGAACAGAATAGGGAGTCCAGATATAGACCCTCAACTCCATGGTCAGGTAATCTTTGACAAATCAGGAAAGAATGTCCAATGAAGAAAAGATAGTCTCTTCAACAAATGGTGTTGGGAAAATTGGACAGCCACATGCAGAAGAATGAAAGTGGACCATTCCCTTACACCACACACGAAAATAGACTCCAAATGGATGAAAGGCCTCAATGTGAGACAGGAATCCATCAAAATCCTTGAGGAGAACACAGGCAGAAACCCCTTCAACCTCAGTCATGCAACTTCTTCCTAGAAACATCACCAAAGGCAAGGGAAGCAAGGACAAAAATGAACTATTGGGACTTCATCAAGATCAAAAGCTTTTGCACAGCAAAGGAAACAGTCAACAAAACCAAAAGACAACTGACAGAATGGGAGAAGATATTTGCAAATGACATATCAGATAAAGGGCTATCCAAAATCTATAAAGAACTTATCAAACTTGACACCCAAAGAACAAAGAATCCAATCAAGAAATGGGCAGAAGGGTGCCTGGGTGGCTCAGTCGGTCAAGTGACTGCCTTCAGCTCAGGTCATGATCCCAGAGTCCTGGGATCGAGTCCCACATCGGCCTCCCTGCTCCTTGGAGAGTCTGCTTCTCCCTCTGATTCTCTCCCCTCTCGTGCTCTCTCTCTTAAATAAATAAAATCTTTAAAAAAAAAAAGAAAAAAGAAGTGGGCAGAAGACATGAACAGACATTTCTGCAAAGAAGACATCCAGATGGCCAACAGACACATGAAAAAGTGCTCCACATCACCTGGCATCAGGGAAATACAAATCAAAACCACAGTGAGATACCACCTCACACCAGTCAGAATGGCTAAAATTAACAAGTCAAGAAGCAACAGATGTTGGTGAGGATGTGAAGGAAGGAGAACGCTCATACACTGTTGGTGGGAATGCAAGCTGGTACAGCCACTCTGGAAAACAGTATGGGGGTTCCTCAAAAAGTTGAAAATAGAGCTACCCTATGACCCAGAAATTGCACTACTGGGTATTTACCCTAAAGATACAAATGTATGGATCTGAAGGGCCACGTGCACCCAAATTTTTATAGCAATAATGTCCACAATAGCCAAATTATGGAAAAAACCTAGATATCCATCAACAGATGAATGGATAAAGAAGATGTGGTCCATATATACAATGGAATATGGAATGGAATATGCAGCCACCAAAAGAAATAAAATCTTGCCATTTGCAACAATGTAGATGGAATTAGAGGGCATTAAGTCAATCAGAGAAAGACAATTATCATATGACCTCTGTTGTATGAGGAATTTGAGAGGCAGGGTGGGAGTTTGCGAGGTAGGGAATGAAAAAATGAAACAAGGAGGGATTGTGAGGGAGACAAACCATAAGAGATTTTAACCTCACAAAACAAACTGAGGTTTGCTGGAGGGAGGGGGTGGTAAGGAGACGGTGGTTGGGTTATGGACATTGGGAAGGGTATGTGCTATGGTGAGTGCTGTGAAATGTGTAAGCCTGATGTTTCACAGATCTGTACCCCTGGGACAAATAATACATTATATATTAATAAAAATAATTTTTAAAAAACTGGAAAAAAACTTTTAAAGGCTTTTGTTGTGATGCTATATGACCAAGATTGGAGCAAAACTTCCATCCTAGGAAGAAAACAATCTCAGACAAGAATGGATCATCCTGAGTGTCTAGTTGGGCCAAATTCATGCTACACATATTACACAAGACACTATTTCAGGCCATGGAGATGCTGTGGGAACGGAGGCCTTTCATCCACAGAGCCAGCATTCCAGTAAAACAGAAAGGACTCTGGGCCTGGAAGCATCTCCAGGGGAAAGTCAGAGTCCAAAGAAAGAATCCAGTAACTTCAAAAACAAGCTGGGATTAAAGTCAAAGGTGAATGTAGATGTGGGGGATGACTCCAGGTTCAAATTTGTGCAGCAACCAAGTTGACCTTTATTTTCCTAGAGAAGGCGGGCAGGATGGGGTGGGGGGGGTCCTCAATCATCAAGGGAATCTTAACTCCATGGTCTTCTCTCTATGTCTGTCATACTCCATGTAGGCTTTTGAGATGGAACTGGTCTTATGTCTCAGAAGAGATGGTCATCTACAGGAAAGATCTGATCCGAGAAATCTGTGGTGTTTCCTTCCTGATTACAACCCCTACCACAGTCATCCTGATCCAATCCAGGCGCAGGGTTTCAGATCACAAAATGGCTCTTTTGACACCTTGTGGGGCATCTGTTGATTTAGGTTTCCAATGCCGAATTTGTAAAACTAAACCTAAACATTTGGTGGCAGGAACAACGAAGGTTCCATTGTAATCTTAACTCTTGTCTGGGTGCATATTAGGTTCAAAATCCATAACCATACACACAGAGCCAAAGTTGGGAAGACATAAATCAAGAGTCCATGTTGAAGGCCAATCAGTTTCTTGTTAGGGTCCTGGGATCAAGTCCCACATCAGGCTCCTTGCTCAGTGTGGAGTCTGCTACTTCCTCTGCCTGCCCCTGCTTCTGCTCTCTCTCTGACAAATAAATAAATAAAATCTGAAAGAAAGAAAAAAAGAAAGAAAGAAAGAGGAAGGCAGGCAGGCAGGCAAGAGAAACCAGAACCATCCACAGTAAGGCCATGCAACACATCGTTATGATACAGTACTGCTAACAAAACTGTTTGCTGTTTTCATCCAGTTGTTCTCTTCTGTCATCCTAGGACACAGGGATGCGGAGACAAGAGCCAGTGGAGTGAAAGAAGAGAACTTGGGACTTTGGTGTGAATGTCCCATGAAGCACCTACTACACGACTGGGGTTAAATTACACAGCCACTCCAAGCTTCAACCTTCAAATCTATAAAGCAGAGATATTAATAACTATCTCATAGGATTTTCATATAGAACAAATAAGATTCTTTCTGTCTCTCTCTCCACACACACACACACACACACACACACACACACAGTCGCACACACAGTCACTGGTTAACCAATTCCCAATCTGTTAGCTCAGAATCCTGTGTGTATTTAAGCATAAGAAACTCTCTAAGTAGCTGTTACAAATTCACCTTCTCTATTAAACTGAGAGCTCAGTGGGGACAGAATATGTATCTTATTATCTTTCAGCCACAAGGGTTCAGAAAGTTCTTGGCATAGAATAGGTACTTGAAAACATGTTCTTTTCCATCTCTGCTTTTCTAACTTTCACTGTTCATGTCACAAGGGCCCCTGTCTCCATTGAAGAGAGGAAGCGAGAACAAGAGAAAGACGGCACCCAAGTCCCCATGTTATGAGTGTGCACATGCGAAATCCTTTTCCCATAAATGATGTGACAATCAGAGGTCTGCTATTTCTAGCATCTGCTTGTCCTTGTTTTGTGTTCACTCTTTCCTAAGAAATAGTATCACGGTTCTGAGACTGGGTCAAGCAGCTATGAATGGATAGAAGGCACGTTAGTGTGAATGGAAGAAGCAGGAGAGAAACGAGGAAGAAATCTACTTCCCCATTGCCCAGGAGCCAACAGAGAGGCAGAGAGGAGCCTCCTCCTTCCATGGGACTTAGTAGGTGACTGGTATCTGAGGATTCTGGGTTTGGGGGAAGGAACAGCGTCTGGAGGAGCAGGCGGGGTGAGGGGGGTGTGGTGACAGAGAAGCGGGTTCCTGAAGGCACAGAGAAAGTGGGTAGAGGAAGTGTCAGCATGCCCAGAGTGGAGGACTGAGCTGGCTAGCTGACAGGGGAGGTAAGGGGCATCCCCTGCCTAAGTGTAGGCTTTAATCAAAAAGACAGGAAGTCAGGGATTCCTGGGTGGCTCAGTCAGTTAAGCCTCGCGATCCTGGGGTCCTGGATGGACCTGCTCAACAGGGAGCCTGCTTTTCCCTCTCCCTCTGCCGCTGCCGCTCCCCCTGCTTGTGCTCACTCACTCACTCTCTCTCTCAAATAAATAAATGAATAAATAAATAAATAAATAAATAAAGTCTTAAAAAGAAAAAAAAGTTGGGGGTGGGGAGGAAGTCCAAAGTCAGGAGAAATACAAGCAGGTTGCCCCCAAAAACTTTCTTCTCCGGAAGTGCTGTTTTTTTTTCCCCCACCCCACCCCCCACTGAAATTGACCTCAAAAACAGAGATGTTTCTTGGCAAACTGTAGCTTTCCATTCTAACTCTGCAGTTCGCAAATGGAGCTCTGCCTTACAGATTGACAGATCTTTTAAAGGGTCATAAACATTTTCGTCCCTTGATATTTCATGTGTAATTCAAATTTTATATTTGGTTAGAATATATAATTCAGATTCACAAGATTGACAGTTCATGATACATAGTCTGACGGATGGGGCCATTGTTAACTCTGATCACTGATCTTTGAAAAATACCTTTCCTGGCTCATTTTCAAATAACTCCATTCTCAAATTAGTTATTAACAGACTCTGTGGCCTCAAATGATACACTCTCCCTTTCAAGGTCCTTCAGAATCGACCCCCACCTCCTCTGACGCTCCGATCTCCTATTCCAGCCACACAGGATTAGTGGAGGTAGGCAAATGTCATCTTTTTTTTTTTTTTAAGTAGGCCCAATGTGGGGCTTGAACTCACGACCCTGAGATCGAGTCATATGTCCTACTGACTGAACCAGCCAGGTGCCAGCCCACAGACATCATCTTGACAGCTATAATTTGAAAGTCCCTCTGCTTCTTGTGCCTCTGGCAAATTGGGTGGACCTCCAAGGCTATCCTCAAAGGTCTTCCTTTGTGAGGCTCTCCCTGACTGTTCTAATGATGCTTAGGAAGAGAGAATTTTCTCTCCACTCTTGATTTATTACTTATTCTCTAGATGAGACACTTTCTGATTTCAAATGATGGGGCTATAATGTTTAGATAATACATATCCCGAGGGGTGGTACACAAGTTCTTTTTCTGGATAATTCATTGATTTAAGCTACAAAAATTATGCATAGTAAGTGCCAGGCTGCGTGTCTTACTAGGTTTAGGCAAATCAGGAAAAAGGCCTAGCTCTTCATCTTATGGCTAGCACAGTTTCATAAAAGATGAGTAAACAGATGAGGGAATGGAAAATCATAATATGAGGAGGCAAGTACTATGATAGAGAAAAGCAAAAGGAGCTATGTAATGATATGGAAGGAATGAGTCCCAATCAGAGAGTCCAGAAAGAAAGAGAAAGTAGCTTGAGCAGCAGAGTCCACAGGGTGAGGACATCAGGGGCGGAGGGGGCAGTGGCTGGGCTCCCATTTCCCTGGGACATGGGTGGAGTGCACACTCTGATGATGGGAGGCTGTGCAGTTGAACGCCACACAGGCAGAGAGAGGACAGAGCTGACCATAGGGGAGGAGGATGGGGGCTTTGGGTCTTGTGATGAAAAACTGACAGCAGGTGACCCCATCCTCTGCATACCTGGGGGCTGTAAGGTGGTGATGGGAAGGGGGAGACCTCTTAGGACTGTGATTAAAACATGTGAGAAATGATGAAGGCCTAAGGAAGGCACTGGCACCAAGAGCGAAGACGAGAGGGCCAATCCAAAGGAGCTACTTTCAGGGTTCTCTCTGTCAAACTTAATGCCAGGTTGGATATGGGCGTGAAGAGACAGCCAGGTTTGTTTCTGACTGGGAGTGCTTGCTACTGCCGAACCAGAGGAGGAAGGGCAAATTCAGGGGGTGAGAAAAGGAAAGGTCCAAGGTTAGTTGGGACTTGTTTAAGATCTTGGGCTGGGGGACATCCAAGGAAGAATTTCCAGATGACCGAGGACTATATGTATCTGGAATATAGTAGAGACAATTTGATTAAAGACAAGAATATTAGAAAAGCCAGCATGTACATGGTAGCTGAGTTCTATTTACAACAAAAAGAAGGATAGAGAGAATAAGAAGTAGGTCTTCTTAGCAATGACTATGATGGAAATCTATTAAGAGGTATTCAGAAACCAAAACCCTAAATTTTGTCTTGCCAATGAATTCCCAAGCTCTACCCCTCACCCTCAAGTTCCCATCACAAATTCCCCAAGCAAATACAAGCTCAGACCTTAAGAACAAAGATGAGGTCAAAGCATGGGCTTTACCACTGTAACACTTCACCATGTACCTTCATCACTATGGAAAGTGCCCTGGTGAGTGAGGCTGGACCACCCATGCTCTAAGGCCTGAGGCAGACAGAAAGGATCTACAATGTTTCAAGTAGGCTGAGAAGGTTGTTTAGTCCATTTGCCCTAAACTGAAACACAGGTCTCGGTTCTCTGTATCTGACCACTCCAATGGCAAGGAAAAGTGTGTCGAAGGTAAAGTAGACTGAAGTAAACAAGAGGACAAAGTAGGGACCTTTCCCATGATCTATAGTAGAAACTATCTAATCCAGGCACCAAGGAATTCTTGGCTCCAAATCCACATCACTCCCAGTCTCATGGGAGGAAGAGAGGGACTGTAATAATCAAGAGATACATATAGAGAGAATCCCCTGCATCTGGATCTAATAAATGTCATTACCCTGGATCCCATTTCATCACCCCTCTTCCTTGGGGATGAAGTTAGGAGTTAGAGGTTATTAAGACTTGCCGAGAGTTCCCCAATGAACCCAAAAGGCCAAGAACAGGACCCTGATACATAACTAAATTTTAGGGACCAACAAAATAAGAGGAACGTTTAAGGAGGTACCTGAGAAGGAAGGGGTAGAGGGAAAAACCAGAAGGGGGTGTGTGCCTCCAGAAATGATGGAAGACAGAATTTAGGAAGTGCAAGTGGTCAAGAGTGAAAAATGGGATTGGGTATGCCTAGAAGGGTCATAAATGGCCTCCGTGGAAAAGGTTTGCAGCAGAGGCACGCAGGATCAGGAACAGTGGCGTGCAGGAATTCACACAATCGGCAGATATGCTAAGATCTGCATGGTTTAGAGCAGGAGCTGAGAATTCTACTTTCGCATGACAGCAAGCCAGCAGTCCTTGGAACTGGCTAATGGCCAAGTTATAACAGAATTCTCAGCTAAGTAAGAAGGTACCTCAATAACATGGTCTTTGCTTAGTGCCCAGATGGCTCACTTGAGTTTCTGACCACCAGATGGTGAAGTATCACAAGTGCTCTACTTTCCGATGAGCTGTGAACCTATACATTCTCCTTTCCTGCTCACCAGTTGGACAAATGTGGGTTAGTATTTCTTTTGGAACTGTAGCTGAATAAACTTTTTATCTTAAATCTCATTCTAAACAAAGATGGGGAGATAAAAGAATGCCCCCACCTCCCCGCATAGGACCTCAAACTTAACATGTCCAAAACCAAACTCACACACATACA